>NC_139549.1:8837020-9320388 GCF_965153285.1 Podarcis tiliguerta
TGCAGTTGTTAAAAACTTATAGGACAGCAAAGGAACTACAGTGGTGCCTCGCAAGACGAAATTAATTCGTTCCACGAGTTTTTTCATTATGCGAGTTTTTTCGTCTTGCGAAGCACCACTGCATTTAAACACTGACAACGGCGGGGAGGGGCGGGGAGAAGCAGGACAGCTGCCGCAGCCGGTACCTCAGACTCACCCGCGCGTTGTGGCCACCGCGCGACGCTGCTGCTGGAGGGCGGCGGGGCTCAGGAGCGCGACTCTAGGGAGAGAGAGGCGCTGGCGGCAACGGCTCTCTGAGGGGAGCAGGCAGCGGCGCGAGGCACTAACCGTCAGCCGGAAGGTGGGAGGGAGCCGGAGGAGCGGGGAAGCGAGCGTGCGTGCGTGCGTGCAGGGACCGTTGCCATGACACGAGAGGCAGGGCCGTTTCGTCTAGCGAAGCAAGCCCTTAGGGAAATCCGTCTTGCGAAGCACCTCAGAAAACGAAAAACTCTTTCGTCTTGCGAGTTTTTCTTCTTCCGAGGCATTCGTCTTGCGGGGTACCACTGTAAGTTTAAGAAACTGACAAGAAAAGTTAACTGAAACCATAAGCTTGTTCTGCATTTTTAAATAAACTTGATTATTTGTTAATGTTAACAACTGTCTGGTCTCCGTGTGTCCCTGTGAGAAATGGGGTGGTGGCAGCGAAAAAAGGAATCACAGTGGTGGCACAGGGTCAATAGACCGTCAAACGTCCGGGGCCCTGTGTAATCGCCACAAAGGAAAAGCCCCCAAGAGCCGCACACACACTCCACGCGGCTCTTTAAAAGGAGCGCTGAGCAGAGCCTCCTGCCTACATTCGCTCCATAAGATGCACACACATTTCCCCTTACTTTTTAGGAGGGGGAAAGTGTGTCTTATAGAGCGAAAAATACGGTGAATGCTCCATAATCTTGATGTCGTCTGCAAGGGCCCCAATTCCTGCACCCCTAGCCTTGAAGTGGTACAGTCCGCTCAGGACCGTTCCCCTCGCTCACCAGCCTCGTTCTCCTGCCTCTGTCTCTTCACGCTGAGGCTGCAGGCCTGAGCTGGTAAGGTCAGCAGCCAGCAGCGATGTCCCCAGTCCCCAAGCCGCCGCCCACCAGATCTTGTTCCCGGTCTTTTGTCCCGCTGATATGCTATCCTCTTTCTTTAAATAGCCCCGGAACAATTCCTCACCGTTCACCGCCCTCTGTGCCCAGCAAGCGAGGCTGCGGGGAGCCGAGCGGCTCTGTCACTTTTTATTCAAGGCTGCCGCTCGCATTCCGTTATTCAATCCCGGCACCGACAGGTGGTGAGATGCCAACCTTTCTTGTGTCCCCAAAATGCCCCCGCTTGCTTAGACAATGCCCCGGCTGCCATGGCTAATAGATGCCCTCTTCAGCCTGCAACATAAACCTCAGTGAGGGGGCAGGCATCATTAAGACAGGCAAACGTGTTGCTATTCACCAGGGCCAAATCATATTTAAGTTGCTAGCCCTCAGTGTCTCTGAATTAATTTCTTCTTCCTGTTCTACTCCTCCCGTGGGCTCTGGCCACCCGAACTGCTAGGAAGTACTTTGAGAAGCCTCGTCCCTCCCAGTACCTCCCTCCTTGCAGTGTAGGCAATTATTATACCAGGGGCAATCTCTGTTTTCTGATACCCGCTTAAAGGTAAAGGGTAAAGGGACCCCCGACCGTTAGGTCCAGTCGTGGCCGACTCTGGGGTTGCGGCGCTCATCTCACTTTACTGGCCAAGGGAGCCGGCGTACAGCTTCCGGGTCATGTGGCCAGCATGACTAAGCCGCTTCTGGTGAACCAGAGCAGCGCACAGAAACACCGTTTACCTTCCCGCCGGAGTGGTACCTATTTATCTGCTTGCATTTTGACGTGCTTTCGAACTGCTAGGTTGGCAGGAGCAGGGACCGAGCAACGGGAGCTCACCCTGTCGCCGGGATTCGAACCACCAACCTTCTGATCAGCAAGGCCTAGGCTCTGTGGTTTAACCCACAGCGCCACCTGCGTCCCATACCCGCTTACACACCATCAAAACAAACAAAAACAAGAGATTTTCGCAAAGTTCACATATGCTGATATGTATCTATAGGTGCAACTTTCAGAAAAAAATGCAATAACTTCAATAGGAATATAGTGGGAAGATGATGAGCAGGTGACCTCAAGGCAACTTCAAGGCTCTCTCTTGCTCCTCTTTCCTAGGGCTCTGTCTTTTCAAACCACATTTGGATGGGCAGCCCTTTAAACAGAGAACTGTCCACTGAAACCCCTTGTAAGGGGAACTTACAATCAAATATTGCCGAGTGTTCAGGGTGCCAGCCAGCCAGCAGGCTACTCGATTCCTTCCCTACCCCATTTTCCACAGCGGAACTTGCAATCAAACATTGCAGCGCAGAGTGCATCTATTCAGAGTTCCAATCTGCCGGCCATGCCCTCCTCCGGCCGACTCCATTACATGTCCTCCCTCCCTTAAAAAATAATATTTTTCAGGGGGCCGCTAGGGGGCGCATTGGAAGATGGCCGACAATACCATCTCTCCAACACACACGGGGTAATTAAGAGGCTGTTATGGGAGTAGGCAGCCTCCCTTGTTGCCCCAAGGAAATGGGGAACACTGCCCTTGCCTGCTGTGCCCATAAATCACCCCCTAATTCGAAAGAAGGGGGTGAGGGCCCTAGGCAGAATGGCCCGGTGTGGACCTCGGCTCTCCTGGACGCTGTCTCTGATCGCGCACTAGTTGCAGCAATTTGGAATAATTAATTACAAAAGAAGCCAATGCACATATTTCAAGTGAAGAAGGGGAGTGAAGTCTGCTAATTTAAGTGACCTCTGCGAAAGAAGACGACGGGCTGGAGAAACAGGAATATTTTACGATGAAGATACACCAAAAGCGGGGTATGTTGACAACAGGGCTGAATGGGGGGGGGGGGAACCTTTTTTACTTTCCTTCTATGTGATTTACAAGAACCCCTCCTCATTAGAACCGTTGGTTGAACTGACCCAAGCAGGATGATTAAGGTCTGTGTGGAGATAAACTTTAACCAAGAGTATGCTTTATGGAGACCGAGAAGCAATAAGAGCTTTTGGGAATGGCGCAGCAATTAATTCGGAGTCCCCATCTTGCCAAAGGATTTATAGCCAGGAGGAAGAACGGATTTGTTTTCAGACTGCATTCCTAGTGAATCTCCTCAGAGGTTTTGAGAACGGAGGCAGATTGGTGAAGATTAATGACGCTAAGACTGTTTTGATGTATGGAAGTGATGTTATATGGAAAACGTCTGGATATGGCTACTGGATAAAAAAAAAATAATGTCCACGCAGGATTACAAACTGTTCTAACCAGCTTGCGGAGACTATCAGAGGTCACAAAGAGAAAGGAAACATATATGAAAATAACAACAAGAGATGTGGAAAAATAATAAGAAAGGACTGGATAGTACTGTGAACATCATAAGGTTAGATTTGTGGACATTAAAACAGCAGGAAGAAGCAATAAATTGATTGGATCCCTTTGGAACTTGAAAAATTTAAAATTCGGCTGTGTAATTTGGAATTTATGTAATTTGGTTTGATTTGATGTGATTGGTCGGTTAATAAAAAATTATTCTTAAAAAAAAAAAAATCCTTTTAAAAGACAACGACAAAAAAGATTGTTTTTCCCCCAATTGACCCCCAGAAGAGGATGGGAGCAAAACTTCAATTACTGGGCTCAGCCTGCTAAAGGCTCTGGCGCCACCTGCTGTTGAGCTCCCTGCATTCTGTCCTATCCAACCCAATGGACACCAGGGGGATAATCGCTTAAGCCCAAGGAAAGGGAGAGCAACCAAGAAGCCGAAGGGGAAGACATCAGGATCGCCTGTGTGTCGGTCCAAGCTGCGGCTCCAATGGATGTCGAAACAACCCTGGCGCTGTAAGAATATGTTTGATATTTAGTTGGTTTCCCAGTAGAACAACCTAATATCAAACATATCAGACAGAAGCAGGGGAGGCGTGGGTTCCTGGCTGAGACGACGGGCCCCTGAAAGACATCACTGGGGTGCGGAGGATTCTGCAGAAGGAGACAGAAAAAAACCCGTGCATCAGAGTCACATCGTGTGGTAATTTCTCTCTGGGTTGTGGGTTCGAGTTGCGCATGTTGGGCAAGAGAGTCCTGCATTGCAGGGGGTTGGACCAGATGACCACATGGTCCCTTGCAGCTCTACAAGAGAAAGAAATTCAAACACAGATGCGCTTGCACTCCAGCTCCCATAAGATCCCAGCCAGTCAAGGATGATGGAAGTTGGAGTTCAACAAGATGTTTTCAGGCTCAAAATGCAGAGCTGTCACCAGACGCCATGACCGATTGAATGGGCATCGAACTGTGGGAGATCACAGAGCAGGTATGCCCAGATAGGAGTGTCTTTTCCACTTCCTGCCCAGGCACTGGGATGAGGACAGGGCTAGAGAGGCAGGTAAAAGGTAAAGGGACCCCTGACCATTAGGTCCAGTTGTGGCCGACTCTGGGGTTGCGGCGTTCATCTCGCTTTACTGGCCGAGGGAGCCGGCGTACAGTTTCCGGGTCATGTAGCCAGCATGACTAAGCCGCTTCTGGCGAACCAGAGCAGTGCACGGAAGCACTGTTTACCTTCCTGCTGGAATGGTACCTATTTATCTACTTGCACTTTGACGTGCTTTTGAACTGCTAGGTTGGCAAGAGCAGGGACTAAGCCACAGGAGCTCACCCCATCACGGGGATTCGAACCTCCGACCTTCTGATCGGCAAGTCCTAGGCTCTGTGGTTTAACCCACAGCACCATCCGCATCGCTAAGAGAGGCAGGAGGGAAGCCCGGAAGACCAGAAGGATGGTTACAGGGGGCAATGCCTAGGTGGGGATCAATCCTGATCTGGGGGAATCTCACATCCGTCCAGGGGATCCAGAGCACTAGCAAAGAGAAAGAGCCAGCTGGTAGCAGAGCAGGCATGAAGTCCTCCATATTCAACCCCAGGATTTCTTTTCTGTGGCCTGCACTATCAATGTGATTTTATTTATTTCTTTTAGAAGATGCATAGCCCTGCCTACAGTCTCCAGCTAGCAAAAGGAACATAGCAGTGGCAGAGCAGATGCTTAATAATAATAATAATAATAATAATAGTAATAGTAATTGTACCCTGTCCATCTGAGTGGGTCGCCCCAGCCACTCTGCATGATCTCTTGGTATCCCCGTTTAGGGAAGCTTTTAATGCTTAATAGGTTATTGTATTTTAGTATTTTGTTGGAAGCCGCCCAGAGTGGCTGGGGAAACCCAGCCAGATGGGCGAGGTATAAATAATAAATTATATTATTATTATTATTATTATTATTATTATTATCCCCATTAAAAAGAAATACCGTATTTTTTGCTCTATTAGGCTCACTTTTTCCCTCCTAAAAAGTAAGGGGAAATGTGTGTGCGTCTTATGGAGCGAATGCAGGCTGCGCAGCTATCCCAGAAGCCAGAACAGCAAGAGGGATTGCTGCTTTCACTGCGCAGAGATCCCTCTTGCTGTTCTGGCTTCTGGGATTCAGAATATTTTTTTTTCTTGTTTTCCTCCTCCAAAGACTAGGCGCGTCTTGTGGTCTGGTGCATCTTATAGAGCGAAAAATACGGTATATTTTTTGAAGTATTGGATGTAAGGAGAGCCTGGCTGCTGAATCAGTCCAGAATCCTGCTCTTCCAGGGGCCAACCCGGTGTCCAAAGGAAGCTCAAAAGCAGAATCTGAGCTCAGCAGCAACCCTTTCCGGAAACTGGCATTCAGGGGCACATCACTGCCTGAGACTGACCCTGTGATTATAAGAGCGACAGTGTGGCATAGTGGTTAGAGCATCAGACTAGGGCTTGGGGGAATTCAAATCCTTGCTTGGCTTATGAAGCTCCCTGGGCCAGTTTCTGCCGCCTCTTAGCCTAACTTACCTTTCAGGATTGTTGTGAGGATTGAATGAGAGGGGGGGACGGGACATCTACATCACCTTGAGCCCCTCGGAGAGAGAGAGAGAGAGAGAGAGAGAGAGAGAGAGAGAGGTGGGCTATATGAAGGCGGTGGACTCTCTTTCCTTGGAGGTTTTTAAATCGAAGTTGCATGGCCACCTGTCGGTTGCAATTCCTGCAGGGGGTTGGACTAGATGCCCCCTGGGGGCCCCTGCCCATGCTACAATTCTGCATTTCCTATGAAACGCTATAAGTAAGTACGAAATAAAACAACTGTTTTTAATCCTGCTTTTTAAAATCGCAGCAACCTTCCCTGGGACCTGTTGTCGGAGGGCAGGCAAGCCATTAAAACGATTTAATAAATAACCACGACAATACCGGCAGCAATAATAAAAGTGACCTAGCCTGGGAAAATGTTCTGATCCACCAAAATCCGACGCCTGGCACTCCTCTAGGTTGGAGCCAAGTTAGGGCTTAATGGAGGGATCTCTGCGACCCTTTCCCCTCCCTCTTCAACCGTCTGTCCGCAGAAGATTCAAAAAACCTCCCATAGCTCTCGGAGCCTTACCTGAGCGGATGGATGGGCTGCCCAACGGATGCTGGCGATCTGACAATTCCCTTGCCCTGAGCTCACTTTATAACCATGTCCTGCTGTCCCCCCCTCCGGCACAGTGGGATGGGGTGGGGGTCTCCCCATCAAGGGGCTCCAGCCCCACTGCCACACACGTGTCCATGTTCCCATTAACTACTCCCCAGCCCCATCCCTCAATGCCCTTGGAGCCAAATTATCCTGATCAATAAAGGTTCGATCTTCTGTCCTCCTCTCTGGCTGCCGGCTGGCCTCTGGGCCTTGTCAATTTCACGTCAATATACGTTACTCTGGACAGCTCCTTCCATCAAGAGGCCAGGATATATTGGAGGGGGAGGGCTATTTTCCTCTCAGGTGCCCCCTGATTTTTGCCCCTGTTTACCACTCTGGTCCAGGAGAGCCAGGTATCTCTGTTTGTCAGGGGAAAGTCCCTGATTTGGTTTGTTGTTGTTGTTTAGTCGTGTCCGACTCTTCGTGACTCCATGGACCAGAGCACGCCAGGCACTCCTGTCTTCCACTGCCTCCCGCAGTTTGGTCAAACTCATGCTGGTAGCTTCGAGAACACTGTCCCACCATCTCGTCCTCTGTCGTCCTCTTCTCCTTGTGCCCTCCATCTTTCCCATCATCAGGGTCTTTTCCAGGGAGTCTTCTCTTCTCATGAGGTGGCCAAAGTATTGGAGCCTCAGCTTCAGGATCTGTCCTTCCAGTGAGCACTCAGGGCTGATTTCCTTCAGAATGGAGAGGTTTGATCTTCTTGCAGTCCATGGGACTCTCAAGAGTCTCCTCCAGCACCAGAATTCAAAAGCATCCATTCTTCGGCAATCAGCCTTCTTGATGGTCCAGCTCTGATTTGGTTAGTTTATTCAAGCAAGGTCACCCAGAGAAGCTGATTGGTGGGAGACTCAGGACCAGGGATGCCTGAACTTATCGGTTTCAGTTCCTGTCAGTTTTTTGGGTTTTTCCCAGTCTTGAGTTCAGGTTCTGCAGATTTCCACAGAAGTTTGCGACGATAACAAAAAGTTTCCTTGAAAATTTACCAGCATTTTAGAGCAAATTTCTCTGAATGGACATTCCATGCCCTTTTTAAATGGGGGAGGGGTTGGGGGGAGTTATTAGGTTGTTATTTTTAATTTATATTTTGTGGTTTTATATTTTGATTTTGTTCTGTGAACCGCCCTGAGACCTCTTATATACAGCGGTATATAAATCCAATAAAGAACTAAATTCTTTTGTATGCAATGTGGCCTAAATATATGTACAGTGGTACCTCGGGTTAAGAACTTAATTCGTTCCGGAGGTCCGTTCTTAACCTGAAACTGTTCTTAACCTGAGGTACCACTTTAGCTAATGGGATCTCCCGCTGCCACTGCCACGTGATTTCTGTTCTCATCCTGAAGCAAAGTTCTTAACCCGAGGTACTATTTCTGGCTTAGCAGAGTCTGTAACCTGAAGCATATGTAACCTGAAGCATCTGTAACTTGAGGTACCACTGTACACCATTCTGCAGTGTTTTCTATTTTCCCTAATGTAATGCTTTGTTTTCGCAGTCGTATGCATTTTTATGCCTCGATACCTTCCGTAAGTACTGTGTTTGGGGGTTTTGGGCGTCACATGGCAGGGCAGTGTCTCAAAGAAAGATGTGCTCTCCCACATTCCCAGCATATTCACACCCCTCCTGTCTCAGGTGTTTCTACTCTGGCTTGGTCCACAGAATGGAAGATGGAAAAATCTCCAAAGACATGTTCTATGGGAAGGGTCAGCAGCTGTGGGCTGGACTGTATTGGGGGGGGGGGGAGAACAAATTCCTATGCCCCAGAAATAACTCAGAGATACATTTTAAATACAGTGGTTAAGAACTTAATTCGTTCTGGGGGTCCGTTCTTAGCCTGAAACTGTTCTTAACCTTGTTACCGGAAAAATCCGAGGGCTCCCTTGGAGAAAAAGTAAAGACACCAACCAGAGTAAATTGGAGCAAATCAGCAGCCTGTAGGCTTGGCCTTTATTGTACTGTTGCAGCAGGGTGTTCCCCTCACTCGCAGGAGAGAGGAAAGACCCAGAAAAATGGTGTGCAAGACCTTATAAAAACTTTTGAAATTCCCCTCCTCTAGGTCAAGCCCACCCCCAGAAACATCATGCATACATTACAGAAAGGAGGGGTTGAGGGAGGAGTTGTGGTGGTAACCTGAGTGTCCTGTCACCTGGCTGGTTCCCTTCTACCCCTCCCCATGAGTCATATTCTGAAGACAAAAGGTAGCCGCAGTTTCCTGCCCCCTGAGGGGGAATCCAATCACTGTTCTTTTGTTATAGTCTGTGTTGAATCCACTCGTGTATGCAGTCTGTTGTGATTTTTGATTGTCTTCTGTCTGGAACCATCAGGGTTGGCATAGCAACTGGGCAGGGCTCCTGTGGATGTGCTGCTATGCTCAAGGGATTATGGTGGCCTGTATCAAACCTTCCCCATTTTGTAGTCCTTCCTTCATGGAGTAAAATAAAAGTGGAACAGTGCAAATCTGATGTATGGTTGATTTTCTATGAATTTATAACAGAAGTGTAGCGTATGTAGTGTGTGAGTGTGAGTGTGTGTGAAGTCTGTACAAACTGAATGATGGGGGGGGGGGTCCTGCTACAACCTGAAGCACCACTTTAGCTAATGGGGTCTCCTGTTGCCGCCGCGCGATTTCTGTACTCATCCTGAAGCAAAGTTCTTAACCCAAGGTACTGTTTCTGGGTTAGCGGAGTCTATAACCTGAAGTGTCTGTAACCTGAAGCGTCTGTAACCCAAGGTACCATTGTAAAACCACACATTCTACGCACGTAAAAACACCAGGCAGGCCCCACAAATAACCCAGAGATGCATTTTAAATAAAAGGACACATTCTACTCATGTAAAAACACGCTGATTCCCAGACCGTCCGTGGGCCAGATTGAAAAGGCGATTGGGCCAGATCCGGCCCACGGGCCTTCGGTTGCCTACCCCTGTTCTATGGGGAAATAACTGGTTTCAGGCCTGTTAGCAGACTAACTCTGTTTTACAAAGATGTCCGCCAACGTAACATCAAGGCTGGCAACATCAGCCCTGCTATGTGGGAATCCCCTGCAGACGACCGCAGTTCCTGGAGACAGAGTCCAGTGCCGGATTTACGTATAAGCTAAGCAAGCTATAGCTTAGGGCCCCACACTCTTGGATATAACCATTTTATTGAAAGTTATCTTTGTTGTTTCTTTGGCTTGTAAACCGCCTTGTGTAGAGTCATATAGAGAGGCGGTACAGTGGTACCTCGGATTAAGTACAGTGGTACCTCGGGTTACATACGCTTCAGGTTACAGACTCCGCTAACCCGGAAATATTACCTCAGGTTAAGAACTTTGCTTCAGGATGAGAACAAAAATCTTGCTCTGGCGGCGCGGCGGCAGCAGGAGGCCCCATTAGCTAAAGTGGTGCTTCAGGTTAAGAACAGGTTAAGAACAGACCTCCAGAACGAATTAAGTACTTAACCCGAGGTACCACTGTACTTAATTCGTTCTGGAGGTCTGTTCTTAACCTGAAACTGTTCTTAACCTGAAGCACCACTTTAGCTAATGGGGCCTCCTGCTGCCGCTGGCGGAGCACAATTTCTGTTCTCATCCTGAAGCAAAGATCTTAACCTGAGGTACTATTTCTGGGTTAGCGGAGTCTGTAACCTGAAGCGTATGTAACCCGAGGTACCACTGTATACAAATTAAAATTGAAACGTAATGTAATGAATCCATCAATTTGGGCAGGTCTGCCATGAGGAAGACTCAGGTGGCATTCAGCCCTGTGTACAGAACTGCAACTTCTTTTTCCAGCCTAGGTGCCAAGAGGCAGGGAACTAACTAATGCAGTGCGTTCTGCAGCCATAATTCGCCCCATTAGTGCACAGCCAATTCCCTTCCCCTCCACTGCTATATTCCACTGATGCATTGATCCGCTTGGCCCATCTGCTGATGGAGATTCCCCTGCGGCCACGACGGAGCGTGCTTCGGTGGGTAGTACGCGGCCGACCTTGGGAAGGGGGCAGCGGGCTGGGGGAAGGGAGGGTGACAGTGGCTAAACGCAGGGAACATTTCTGTCCCCTCTACAAGTTTGTGGGGCACGTCTGCATTCATGGAGGTTCAGCTTGGAGTGTGGGTAGAGTAAAACTCCTGGTCGGTGTAAGGTCCCTGTGGATGAGAAGCTCCAAGGTGTTCCTGTACTGGCCCGTTTCAATTTCCTTGGCCTGAAGGTCAATGGAGACGGCGGTGACCTTGGGATCAATGGTTATATATATATATATTTTAATAATATTTATTGCTTTTTGAACAATTTACACACTACAAAACCAAATAAAAACGGGGGGGGGGGGGGGGAGAACAATACAATACAATATAAAGACACTACATAACACTAAACACATTAAACTAACAAAACCAAACAAAAACAATTTAAAACACTCAAACAGTTTCAATATCTTTCATTCACTTATTTCACCGACCTCCTCACACCTCCCTTTTTGTATTCCACTTCTGTCAACTGTTTCAGCAATTCCTTTCCATCTTCCTCTGTTATCTGTCCTATAATTATCCTAGCACATTCTAACCTTATTTTACCTTTAAAATTCCATTAATCTATTTATACTTAAATCCTTATAACATTTCTACTAAAGCCATATAACTTCATTCCAAGAATCTTTTAACATTCATTAATTTTACAATATTTCTGTAAATAATCTTTAAACTTTTTCCAGTCTTCTTCCACCGACTCCTCACCCTGGTCTCGGATTCTGCCAGTCATTTCCGCTAGTTCCATGTAGTCTATCAACTTCATCTGCCAGGGATCAATGGTTATACAGTGGTACCTCAGGTTAAGTACTTAATTCGTTCTGGAGGTCTGTTCTTAACCTGAAACTGTTCTTAAGCTGAAGCACCACTTTAGCTAATGAGGTCTCCTGCTGCTGCCACACCGCCGGAGCACGATTTCTGTTCTCATCCTGAAGCAAAGTTCTTAACCCAAGGTACTATTTCTGGGTTAGTGGAGTCTGTAACCTGAAGCGTCTGTAACCTGAGGTACCACTGTACACACACACAACCTGAGCATAGGATGGAGGGTCTGGCACCTCCTCCTCCAGATCCCACTTCTGACACCAGTGTGGCACACAACTCAATCTTCAAGCAACACGATTCCAGGTGTGTCTGAGATTACCCAGAGTTCAGCTTCCTTGGCATGAAGGTCAATGGAGACGGGGGTGTCCTTGGAATCAATGGTTTTATTTACACACACACACACACACACACACACACACACACACAACCTGAGTTTAGGATGGAGGGGCTGACACCTCCTCCTCCAGATCCCACTTCTGACACCAGTGTGGTACACAACCCAATCTCCAAGCAGCACAATTGTGGGTGTGTCTGAAATTACCCAGAGTTCCGCTTCCTTGGTATGAAGGTCAGTGGAGACACAGTTTTAGTCACAGATACATACAACCGGAGCAATTGATGTCCCGACGTTAGGGTTACCATACGTCCAGAATTTCCTGGACATAGCCAGGATTCAACCATTGGAAAAAGTACCCGGAAGAAAATCAAAATGTCTGAGAAAATCTGAACGAATGGCAACCCTTGTTGGAGGTGTAGATTTGGGTGAATTTCCTTATAAATATGCTCAAAAACTTATTTGTTTGAGTGTTCGCAAAAATAGCTCAGCAACATTTGCGTCCTATGTCCCCACTACACCTTTTATCCAAATTAAAAAGCCCCAACATTCTCACTAAACAAATATGTGAACCAAACCACAAAGAAATAAGAAGTTGAGAGGGTACTGTTTACCACTTCCTGTTTCAGCTCCATGTGCTTTCTAAGTCCCAGACTAATTCTACTGGATCAGTCTTTTACCCAGATAATTTGGAAAAGTGTGTACAGCTGCCCTCTCTTTTTCAGGTGGTGGTGTTGGGTTTATTTGGGGGAGAGGGAGTGAAGGGACTGGAGGGGCTACAGCCCTATCGCTCACTCAAAAATCCAGATGTGTCCCCAAAAGCCAGTGACTCCTGGCATACAGGATTACAGCCTTCTGAACATGCTCAGAAACCCATTCACCTTGCTTAATACGCTCCCGAGCAGGTTCTGAGACTTCTCTAGGGTGTACCTGGATCAACATACGCCTTCCCAAAACCTTATTTGGCTGTTTCTTGGGGCCAGCTCTGTCAGGGGCAAGAATTTGGGGTCTTATCTCCAAGCCCGATGGCCTGATTTGGTGCCAACGCTCTGCCTGCTCCTCGTGCGTGGCAGGGCTGATGTGATCCGGGGTGACAGCCTGCGTAATGAGCAAGGGGCCTGCCCCCATTCCGCTCGCCCTTGTCAATATCCAGAACCAGCCCAGGCACTGATGGGCCCTAGAGCAGAGAAGCATCAAGGTCGGCGGGGTGGGCGATTGGGGAACGGCAGATACAGGGGGCGGGCAGAGCATCTCTGGTGGGGGGGTCTGCTCTGAAAGACGTGCCGTTTCTAATCAGAACAGGGCAAAATGCCATTGCACACACCCTACCGAAGAGACGCCAGAGTTTGGGTTTCTCGGAATCAAGGTCAATGGAGTTTGTGGTGCCTTTATGACATTTTGTTTTATCTGGACGTATGTACAACCAGAGCGTGTGACGCTGTGGGTTAAACCACAGGGCCTAGGACTTGCCAATCCGAAGGTCGGCGGTTCGAATCCCCGTGATGGGGTGAGCTCCCGTTGCTCGGTCCCTGCTCCTGCCAACCTAGCAGTTCGAAAGCATGTCAAGTGCAAGTAGATAAATAGGTACCACTCCGGCGGGAAGGTAAATGGTGTTTCCGTGCGCTGCTCTGGTTCGCCAGAAGCGGCCTAGTCATGCTGGCCACATGACCCAGTAGCTGTACGCCGGCTCCTTCGGCCAATAAAGCGAGATGAGCGCCGCAACCCGAGTCGGACACAACTGGACCTAATGGTCAGGGGTCCCTTCACCTTTACAACCAGAGCGTAGCGTGGCGAGGCTCAGAACATTAAAACTTCAGCAGAGCTTGCCTCCCCCAAAAGGTTTCCTAGGAAGCCCCAAACTCCACTTTGGGTCCAACTTGTAGCAGACATTCCTCTGTCTCCCCAGTTTCCAGTATCCAGCACAACTCTGGGTGTTGTTCTTTTACCTTACAAGGTGATGTCGCTTCCAACTAGGCGAGAGAGCTGTCCCCTCTTCCCTAAACTCATTTGTCTCTATGGCAACAGGGCAACCTCTTTGGCCATGCAAATGGTGGTACTTAACTGGCCAGCAAATGCCATTGGCCAGTTTGGTTGGTTTCTTTGTACAGATTCTACCCTCTCTTGCAAAGGATCACAGGAGCGGAAGGGACCACAGGTATCATTCAAACTGACCACTCTCCAAATCCCAAACCATGTGAAACCAAACTAGTGGTATCAAAAGTGGCGTTATTTAAGAGGGAAACAAAATACCCCCTTAAACTTTCTTTTTTAAAATAAATAAATTCAAATGCCAAGTATTTCATGAAAAATCAACAAATGAACATGGTGAGCGACTAAATAAAATGAATGAATTAGAAAGTGCAAACATTTATCTCACAAACACACAGAGTCCCCGGTAGTACTGGGCACAGATTCTACTAATAAAGCAGTTGTGCTCATCTGAAAAACTGAGGACGTTTGTACAGTGGTACCTTGGTTTTTAAACTTCCCTAGATCAAGGGAAGTAATAGTGCCACTGTATTCTGCTCTGGTCAGACCTCACCTGGAGTACTGTGTCCAGTTCTGGGCACCACAGTTCAAGAAGGACACTGACAAACTGGAACGTGTCCAGAGGAGGGCAACCAAAATGGTCAAAGGCCTGGAAACGATGCCTTATGAGGAACGGCTAAGGGAGCTGGGCATGTTTAGCCTGGAGAAGAGGAGGTTAAGGGGTGATAAGATAGCCATGTTCAAATATATAAAAGGATGTCACACAGAGGAGGGAGAAAGGTTGTTTTCCGCTGCTCCAGAGAAGCGGACACGGAGCAATGGATCCAAACTACAAGAAAGAAGATTCCACTTAAACATTAGGAAGAACTTCCTGACAGTAAGAGCTGTTCGACAGTGGAATTTGCTGCCAAGGAGTGTGGTGGAGTCTCCTTCTTTGGAGGTCTTTAAGCAGAGGCTTGACAACCATATGTCAGGAGTGCTCTGATGGTGTTTCCTGCTTGGCAGGGGGTTGGACTCGATGGCCCTTGTGGTCTCTTCCAACTCTATGATTCTATGATCTGTTCTGACTCCCGGAACCATTTGAAAACCAGGGCTGCAGGTTGATTGGCTGCAGGAGCTTCCTGAAGTCAAGCGGAAGCACTGCCGGAAGTCTGGCTTCCCAAAAACGTCCTCAAACTGGAACATTTACTTCCAGGTTTGTGGCATTCAGGAGTCGATTTGTTCAGGAGCCAAGTCATTTGACAATCAAGGTATTAGAACCTGGAATCAAGGGCCATCACTACCCTTAGGCAAAGGGACGAGCTGCCTCAGACAGGGGAGGCTGTCACTCTCGTTTCCCCCACCCAGCCCCGTGTCCTTTAATCAAGCCTGCTGCCCTTAGGTGTTATGGAAGACACTGTCCCATTGCCAACCTCCACCTCCGGCTGCAGAACGCCTTGGGTTCGGACAAGCAGCGGCTGGCACTCATCACAGCTGATGGCACACAGATGAAAAACAGGGGTGCCCCTGTGAACCAACATAGGAAGCTGCCTTGTATGGAGTGGGTAAAAGTCCATTAGGTCCAGTCGTGGCCGACTCTGGGGTTGTGGCGCTCATCTCGCTTTATTGGTCGAGGGAGCCAGCGTGCAGCTTCCAGGTCATGTGGCCAGAATGACTAAGCCGCTTCTGGCGAACCAGAGCAGCGCACGGAAACGCCGTATACCTTCCCGCAGGAATGGTACCTATTTATCTACTTGAACTTGATGTGCTTTTGAACTGCTAGGTTGGCAAGAGCAGGGACTGAGCAATGGGAGCTCACCCCGTTGTGGGGATTCGAACCGCCGACCTTCTGATCGGCAAGTCCTAGGCTCTGTGGTTTAACCCACAGCACCACCTGCGTCCCATGGAGTGGGTATCATTTGTCTATCCAGTTTAGCATTGTCTGCACTGACTGGCAGGGACTCTCCAGGGTTTCAGGCAGGAGGTACTCCCAGCCCTAACCTGGAGATGTTGAAGATTGTATCTGGGCCCCTCTGCATTCAAGGCTTGTGTTCTGCCACTGAATCTATAGACTTTCCTCTAGGAATAATGTAAGATTAAAGTCTGCACTGTCCAAAATAGACGGCTAGTTTAAAGAGAAACCTAGGAAGCTTTTTTATGTTGAGAAAGACCTGGGATCTGCCCAAGGCAAAGCGCATGTTTTGCCAGAGAGATCCATTCCAAGACTCCTCACTTCCCGAGACTCATGTTGCCTCTTGCACCAGCCTTCTTCAACCTGGGGTTGCCAGCTGCTGCTGCTGCTGCTGCACCACAGCTCCCTTCAAGTAGGCTTGGGATGATGGGGTCTAGGGATCTAGGTTGACCACAAACTTGACATGAGCCAATAGTGTGACGCGGCAGCTAAATAAGCCAATGCTATTCTAAGCTGCATCAATAGGAGTATAGCATCTAGATAGGGAAGTAATAGTGCCACTGTATTCTGCTCTGGTCAGACCTCACCTGGAGTACTGTGTCCAGTTCTGGGCACCACAGTTCAAGAAGGACACTGACAAACTGGAACGTGTCCAGAGGAGGGCAACCAAAATGGTCAAAGGCCTGGAAACGATGCCTTATGAGGAACGGCTAAGGGAGCTGGGCATGTTTAGCCTGGAGAAGAGGAGGTTAAGGGGTGATATGATAGCCATGTTCAAATATATAAAAGGATGTCACATAGAGGAGGGAGAAAGGTTGTTTTCTGCTGCTCCAGAGAAGCGGACACGGAGCAATGGATCCAAACTACAAGAAAGAAGATTCCACCTAAACATTAGGAAGAACTTCCTGACAGTAAGAGCTGTTCGACAGTGGAATTTGCTGCCAAGGAGTGTGGTGGAGTCTCCTTCTTTGGAGGTCTTTAAGCAGAGGCTTGACAACCATATGTCAGGAGTGCTCTGATGGCGTTTCCTGCTTGGCAGAGGGCTGGACTCAATGGCCCTTGTGGTCTCTTCCAACTCTATGATTCTATGATGGGAGTTGGGGGAGTCCAACGTCACTTGGGGGACCGAAGGTTGTGGCGAACTCTGCCCTGTACGGATGTCTGGAACAAGACCCTCATGGGTTGGTTGAGATAGGGCTGGGAACATCCTCCGGCTGCATTTCTCAAGAGAAAAGTTGCCATCTGCTGGCCACAGAAAGGGCAACAAGCCCCGGTGGTCTGTACTGTCGCTGATTGCAACAGGAATGAATGAACACACAGAATCACAGTGTTGGGCCAGATCTACATGGTTTCATGGCGCTCTCATTGGGGCATTCAGTTAGCCTTTGTGAGAACAGGATGTCAGGCGAAATGGGCCTTTGACTTGATCCTGCAAACTCAGCACTGTCAAATGCACAGGGTATGACGTGCAGTGTCTGGCTGACTTCGACAGACTGCCACCAGAAGGAGCGAACTCTGGCACAAGGGTGACCCCGACTTAGACGACCACAGAAAACACGCAGGTAAGGATGGGCAGACATGTCAAATTCGGTTTCTCTTTAGGTTTCTCGTTTTCCCATTTCTACACATTTTTCTTAAAAAGTCATGAAAGCTGGCATTTATTCCTCCTAAAATACATGCATTTCTATATAACTTTGCAAAGCACATTTCCCCCAAATACAACACATTTGTGTATGTTACCATCACTAAGAGGCATTTTTTTAAAAAATGCACCCTCCCAGTATATGCCGTTTCGTCTAAATTCCCGGGCCAGAGGACATTTCAAAATTTGGGAGCAGTGTGAATTTTGAAGGAGGGCTTTGTTGAAATACGATGCAAGCTTTCGTGGAGTTTTAAATTCAGTGATTGATGTTGAAGAGGAAAGTCCCCTGAGCGAACACATTCAAAACTTGACGGGAGTGGAAATCTGGGCTTTACTCCCGATATAGCAGGGATGGAGGGACGACACCCTCCTTCCAGATGACGCTGGACTCAAACTCCCATTAGACTCGGACACAGATGATGGGAGTTAGGAGTCTAGCAACATCTGGAGGAAGGCCATAGTTTCCCCACCCCTGAGCTAGACACATGTCCCAACCAATCAGGGGTCACATATTAAATGCATATTAAAGCAGGGAAGAGGAGCCTGTGGCCCGCCATATTGTTGGACTACATCTCCCGCCAGCATGGTTGGGGATGATGGGAGTTGTAGTCTAACAGCATGTAGATGGCCACAGGTGCCTTACTCCCCATGATATAGCCCAGAGCAACACAAACCATGTGGGCTTAGGATGACGCAGTTCCAAGATCGGGAGTTTGAAGTCCCAGAGAACAAGGAAGAAAGCGTATGTGCTTGTGTGAGAGCAAGAAAGTCTCTCTCCCGCCTTCAAATCTCATGCAGCCATGGGGAAGTCCCTCTCTAGTCCTTAGCTTTCCTGTGCTCTTCCTGCTGGTTTCCTCTCTCCTTGAAGCAGGAACCAGTCAACACTTGCGTCTTTTAAAAGCCGAGGCGGGGAATCTTTTTCAACGGCAATGGGGTGCAGGGGACACAATGCGTATCCTAGGAAGCCCCTCCAGGTGTGACTCAAAGTTCCTGGAGACCGAGAAAGGGATGGGCGTGGGAGCCTCATCCCAGTCAGAACTGCTCTTTTGCAGAAGATATAACCATGAGCCCATGGCTGTGCAAGTGTCTGCTTTATTAAAGAGACGTTTTCAGAAATAGACAAGGGCAGGCCAGCTCTCTCTCAAGGCTGAAGAAGGGCAAGCAAGGCTTGTTGTGCCGAGACCCAGCATGGTGGTGGTGGTGGGGGGACAGGACACCCCCTCGGTCGTGTTGGGGATACTGACGTTCCAGCACATCAACGGCAAGTAGACAAAAAGGAAAATGGGCCCCGGCCCGACCCACAGCGGCAAGCAGCCGTTTCGTCGCGACACTCCAAAATGGCACTGCAGAAAAAGAGCGGTCCCAACGTGGCTGTTTTACAACCCAACCGCCTCTTGTGCTCGTGGATGCGGACCTTCGCTTCTTCATCACTGGCTGGAAGGTAGAGATGGGGGAGATTGAAAGGGAAAGCCATGGGGGAAGAATTGAGGGAGGGAAATGATATTAGAAAAGGGGGGAAAGGACAGAAACAATGACCCCACGGTGGAAGGGGATGGAGGACGGGGAGCCAGAGTTAATAAAATGACAAAAACAAGCCCCTCTGCTCGTTCTCGGCTCCTTCCGCGGACAGTAGGGAGAGAGAGGCATGCCTGGGAGGCTGAGTCTTTTTAAATAAATAGAAGAGGTAACTGAATGATATATTTACAAGACCACACAGGGTGGGAGAGGGAAGGGAAAACTCAGGACGCTCCCCACCCCAAAGCAGCAACATGCTTCACACAGGACTGTCCACTGAAACGCCACCTGGCAGCAGCTGATGGCAGCCCAAGTGCGCAGGCAAAATAAGAACGGCAGGGTGAGAAGAGTCTTCTTGGTCCTGGCGGGCCAACCGGCAGCAGGCCAGCGCCACTGAGAAGGGAGAAAGCCCTGGCGAGGGTCACAGGGTGCTCTCCAGCGTGTTGTAGTTGTCCTTAAAGCTCTTGAGCTCCAGGAAGTGCTTGGCTCTCTTGCTCTTCTGGCTGGAGGGCAGGTAGGTGACCTGGATGGTGGTTGGGCCGGAAAGGTCAGGCGAGAGGGTCAGGTCCTTGGCTGCGGACTGGTGCTGCCGCTGGCTGCTGCCTCCTCGGGCCTTGATGCTGCGCCGGAAGAGAGGGGGGAGAGGGAAAGGAGCAGTTGCTGGATTAGAGAGCGGCTGCATAAGCGCTGTATCCAGTGAAGCTCATAGTAAAGGTAAAGGGACCCCTGACCGTTAGGTCCAGTCGTGGCCGACTCTGGGGTTGCGGCGCTCATCCCGCTTTGCTGGCCGAGGGAGCCGGCGTACAGCTTTCAGGTCATGCGGCCAGCATGACAAAGACACTTCTGGTGAACCAGAGCAGCGCACGGAAACGCCGTTTACCTTCCCACCAGAGTGGTACCTCCTTATCTACTTGCACTTTAACATGCTTTCAGACTGCTAGGTTGGCAGGAGCAGGGACCGAGCAACGGGAGCTCACCCCGTCGTGGGGATTCGAACCGCCAACCTTCTGATCGGCAAGTCCTAGGCTCTGTGGTTTAACCCACAGCGCCACCCGTGTCCCTCACTTACAGAAGGTATCGAGGCATAAAAATGCATACAACTGCGAAAACAAAGCATTATGTTACCTGGCAGGAGCAGGGACCAAGCAACAGGAGCTCACCCTGTTGCGAGGATTTGAACCACCGACCTTCTGATCGGCAAATCCTAGGCTCAGTGGTTTAACCCACAGCGCCACCAGCGGCCCCTAGTGAAGCTCACAGATGCAACTAACTTGGGTTTGTTCATTTTGGGAAGAGGAGATGCCGGGATTTGAACCCACGACCTTCCCTTTGCAAGGCAGATGCTCTACCGCTGAGCTATGCAAAGTGTTGCCCGTTTGTGTGAGGGATTTACAGGTCTCCCGGCACACTGCACAGTTCTCCCAGATGGAAGGTGATTTATCAAAAGAACAACCCCAGCCCCAGGACTTACATTGCCGCCAGCTCATACAGAGCTTCCTGGTACTTGAGGAATTCCGTCTTCCCGAAAGTCTGGGAAACAAACACACACACAAAAGTGGGTCAAGAATATCAGGTGGTTTAGCATTGTGGGTCATGCCTGCCCCGGAACATCTCATTCTCCCTCCCGCCTATGAAGCATAGAGGCAAAAAGACGACATAAAGAATTCAGAGTACAACAGCATCAGGCGCACCCCTCAGCCCGTTTCATAGAGAAATGTAGCTTTCTGGGTCCAAGTGAACGGGTGATTGTGGAGTGTTCCAACCCCGTTTAGCTGGGCATTGGAGAAGCGACAAAAAATAGAGGCAAAAGATGGCCATATCAGCAGCACACTCATCATGGGGATGGGGTGCCAGGGCATCTTTCACCGCGCAACATACATACACATACACACACACACACACACACACACACATCCCAAATTGAAGGTCAAGATGATCTACAAGGAACATGTGGATTCTGTCAGCTGGGTGTTGTGTCTATCAACACTATTGGCAGAGCAAAAGGCCATCCTGGCTGCTACCACAGTCGACACAGATTAAATGCGCATACAAACAGGAATGCCGGACACAGGCCACCTCTGATCACACCAAGGAACTGAGGGCCTGCAACAAAAGCAGGTGGCTGGGGATTCCCCCCCCCCCCATAGCTGCATTCCTTTCTGCGTAACACATGCCAGCAGTGGGCGGGGCCAACGGCAAAAGTGGGTGGGGCAACAGATGTTACCTCTGAACAGTAAGATAGTTCCTACACATAGAACTCTTGATTCACCATGCAGAGAAGGAAGTTCTAGGACACCGGGCAAAAATATCAAACAAGGGTACAAATCAGGCAGCTGGGGGATATGGATGGGAAAGAGGAGGAGAATCCAGAAGGCCAGATAAAGGTTGTATTTGTGTCCCCCCCCCCCCCAATATTCACTACCCCTGATCTAAAGGGGATAGTGGGCAGGGCCCATTTTAAGGCTGTCTGCCACAGGTGGAAAAGGAGAAGCCAATGCTTTCAGTGCTAGTGCATCAGTTTCCCCCAGCCCAACGCCCTCAGGGATTAAAGGAGTTGTGGTTTAACAATGTTCTTGGACTCCCATCAACCTCAGCAGTCAGCATGGCCAATGGTCAGAGATGATGGGAGCGCAGTCAGGAGTTCTCAAGATGCTTTTGAAGTCCCAGAGTCCTGTTCCACAGCACTCTGGGCAAAGACTACTCACCCCTGTGCCGTAACGGGCGCTCTCGTACCCATCCAGGAGTATGTCAATCAAAGTCTTGCGGACGCCTTTGAAGGGGGTGCTGGAGTTCCGAAGGTCCACTAGGTAGGCCCGGAAGTTCTTCCCGATCAGGGATCTGGGGTGCCTGCCTTCAGAGGAGAAGGGGATCTCTATGGTGTGTAGGGGGGAACAGAGAGAGTGTGAATACGAGCAGGAACTGTAGCCACCAGGCCAGACAGCTTAACATTTGTTTGCTTACCTGAATCCCTGATGGCATCCAAGGCCTTCATCCTGTACATGTAGTTATAGCAAACTGCAATTAAAAAAAGACAGCCCAGAGGCCCGAGTCAGTTTGGCATCTCTGTGAACATTCGTGCCCTCTTCTCCCACCCCCTTGGCATGAATTAGGAAGCAGTACATGGGCTTCGAGGCGACTCCAGTTGAAGGAGGCGAGTGTCGTCGTGGGACAGCAGCCGGGGCTCATACTTGATGTCCTGAACCCGCGATAGTCGGATGTCAATCTCCTCCTTCAGGCCCTGAGCAGGTAAAGGGGAAGGGTCAGAGGTGAGGGGCGCAGCACATGGTTTGTGCACCAAAACATCCCACAGGTACCCATAAGCCTAACAGTTTGCTCCCCTTTAAGTAGTGCACAAAGACCAGCCACCTGAGGCTGCCTCACTCTGCCTGATGGTAGGGCCGGCCCTGATCTGGAAGGCCATGGTCCTCAGCAAAAGCAGATCCAAGAAAAGCCCTTGGCCAGGACTCCAGTGGGAGAGCACCAATTAAAATCTTTTTAAATGAAGCATCATGAACAGCACTGCCAATCTCCCTTCCTGGGAAATCTCTAAGTGCCAACCAGACATCGGTGATAGCTTTGAGTGAAGTTTGGAAGATAGCCACTTCCAGGTAGGAATGCGGAAGATCCAACAGACCAATAGCAAAGCTTGTTCTCTGGGCGTTAACTCATAGGCAGGCAAAACAGCACTGTCAGAAAGGGCCACAGCTCAGTGGGTAGAGAACCTGTTTTTCAAGAAGAAGGCCCAGGTTCAATTTCTGGTACCCCCAGGCAGGGCTGAAAGAGAAAGACTCCCTGCCTGAAGTCCTGGAGAGTTGCTGCCAGTCAGGACAGACAATACTAAGATAAATTGTCCAATGATCTGACTTGGGATAAGATAATTTCCTATCTTCCTATTGAGGCAAAAGAGGGAGGGGCTAGTCAGCTTATCTTATGCTGTGATAATAAAATGGGGTTGGGGTGGGGAGAACAACGCTTGTTGACTTGAGCAAAACGATATAGTACAAAGAGATAATAAACAATAAAAATAGTTAAGACTTCCCCCCTGCCAGTAGTCATTTCATTTTCTAAACTAAACATTCCTAAACGCTTATTAGGGCTGGGCGATATAACAATTTATTGCCGAAAACTGGTCTGAAGTCCGTATTGTTATATCAGTTCCATAATTTCTGACCTGGCAATATATTGCGAATCATTATGTGTGTTTGCTAGGCAAAAAATCACAATGTGGGGAAAACTGTGAAGCCGGGCATTGCTTCTCTTGATTTCTGCAGCTCCCGTTAACTCTGCGGACTCAGCTCTCCGCCGTCTCCTGCAGGGGGCCAGCAAATCGCAAGAGCAGGCACTGGAAAAATCACGATGCGGTAAAAGCTGTAAAGCCAGCCAATTTCAGACACTGTAATATATCGTATGGTTTAGCTGGTGATATATCACAATGTTGAAAACTAGATATCACCCAGCCCTAATACAGTACTTATTTTTTTCATACAGCTCAATTTCAGGACCTTATATTCCCAACCAGGGATTATACATCAACCAGGGTGAGGAAGCTTTTTCAGTCAGAGGGCCACATTCCCTTTCAAGAAAAATGATCATCGTATTTTAGCTGAAGTTCATTCATTTTCAGCTTTGCATTCTTATTATAAAATAAGCATGCCTAGACATTCCATTGTTGCGCCCGTAACCTAGGTTTAAGGTGTCATTGAGCTCTTAGCTTTCATATCTCAGTTTCTACTGCGGCTCCTGTGGTTTCCAGCAACTGGTATTCAGAACCATTTCTGTCTCTGACTATGGAGGCAGAGCCACCAACAGCTTTATCCTCCATGAATTTGTCTCTTTGAAAGCCATCCAGGTTGGTGGCCCTCCCTGCCTCCTGTGGAGCAAGTGCAATTGTTTAACTATGTGCTGCACAAAGAAGCACTTTGTTTTATCTGGTCTGAGTCTTAGAATCATAGAATCATAGAGTTGGAAGAGACCACAAGGGCCATCGAGTCCAACCCCCTGCCAAGCAGGAAACACCATCAGAGCACTCCTGACATGGTTGTCAAGCCTCTGCTTAAAGACCTCCAAAGAAGGAGACTCCACCACACTCCTTGGCAGCAAATTCCACTGTCGAACAGCTCTTACTGTCAGGAAGCTCTTCCTAATGTTTAGGTGGAATCTTCCTTCTTGTAGTTTGGATCCATTGCTCCGTGTCCGCTTCTCTGGAGCAGCAGAAAACAACCTTTCTCCCTCCTCTATGTGACATCCTTTTATATATTTGAACATGGCTATCATATCACCCCTTAACCTCCTCTTCTCCAGGCTAAACATGCCCAGCTCCCTTAGCCGCTCCTCATAAGGCATCGTTTCCAGGCCTTTGAAGAGAATCCCAAGGGACAAGCAGAGAGGCCTGGACAGCTCCTAGACCCCGAAGTTCCCCAGCCCTTCTAACCCTAAAACAGGGTTGCCTGCCAACAAACCTTTGGTGCGTGCTGCCCAACTGGCACGTGGGGGCCACGGCGGGACTTCATGGCGAAGCGCATGATCTGCCTCTTGACAAATATGAAGAGGAGCACAAAGACCTGGAAAAAAGGAGAGAGAAAATGCTGAAACAGTATCACAGTACTGAAGCAACCCTGACCCCTTCCCACAATCTGCCCACGGGGATTTACTTCCTCCACGCTTATAAAGTACCTATAGTGAGAACACATTGTACACAAGCCGGCAAAGCGATGCTGCGGCACAAGAGGCCAATACAATTGTGGGCTGCCGTCAACCTGGGCAACATTCCCGAGACGTGAGAAGGCACCACAGTACAGAGCACTGGAACGGCTGGTTTCCCTGTAGGGCCGGTTCTAGGCAGTCAAGACCAATTCAAGGAAAAAGAAAGCAAAAATGGAAAGGATTCAGTGAGAGTTTTGAATCTGCAGAAGGATCCCTTTGTGTGGAATGTGAAACTGGAGGAGTTTTGTCATTGTAGCTCCAAAAAGCTGGAATTCTGCTGCCCGAAAGAGGTCCGCTTCAGTCTTTTTCCGCAGGTGGCGTCAACCTAAGAGTGGCCCGCAACATGTCCAACCTGCCCCACAGATGAAATGAAAGACATCAAGGTGTCCGTGTAGCGCTGGAGAGGACTAACAAAGGTCGCTCAAGCGCAGAATCCTAGAGTTGGAAAGAACAACGAGGGTCATCTTGTCCAACCCGGTGTGATGAAGGAATCTTTTGCCCAACGTGGGGCACAAACCTGCGACCCTGAGATTAAGAGTCTCATGCTCTCTAGCATCTGAGCACAAGCTTTTGCGTTGGTGTGTGTGAGGGAGAAACTGATCCCGCCGTAGAATCTGTGAAGCTTTCTCAAAACGCCGCGGCTTCTTCGCAAGCTGTTGCGGCTGTTGCTATCTCACAGGGTTGTCGCGGGGGCAAATCAGGGAGCTCCTACCTCAAAGGGTCGTTGTGAGGGCAAATCTGGGGTGCGGGTGGTGCTGTGGGTTAAACCACAGAGCTTAGGACCTGCCGATGAGAAGGTCGGCGGTTCGAATCCCTGCAACGGGGTGAGCTCCCGTTGCTTGGTCCCTGCTCCTGCCAACCTAGCAGTTCGAAAGCACAAAGTGCAAGTAGATAAACCATCCTTCTGGTCTTCTCTCCTGCCTCTCTTAGCGATGCAGATGGTGCTGTGGGTTAAACCACAGAGCCTAGGACTTGCTGATCAGAAGGTCAGTGGTTTGAATCCCCGCGACGGGGTGAGCTCCCGTTGCTCGGTCCCTGCTCCTGCCCACCTAGCAGTTCGAAAGCACATCAAAGTGCAAGTAGATAAATAGGTACCGCTCCAGCGGGAAGGTAAACGGCATTTCCGTGCGCTGCTCTGGTTCGCCAGAAGCGGCTTAGTCATGGTGGCCGCATGACTCGGAAGCTGTACGCCGGCTCCCTCAGCCAATAATGCGAGATGAGCGCCGCAACCCCAGAGTCGGCCGCAATTGGACCTAATGGTCAGGGGTCCCTTTACCTCGCAGGGTTGTTGGGGGGGGGGGCAAATCTGGGCGCTCTTACCATACAGGATTGTCGTGAGGGCAAATCTGGGAGCTCCTACCTCGCAGGGTTGTTATTGAGGGCGAAACGGGAGAACAGAAGGGCATGAAGAGATAACCGAAATAGCCACGGGGCCAAAGGCGTGCATGGGAAAAAGAGAGACCCGGGGAAAAGAGGGGAGGCGCGTGTTGCCATGGCGACGCTGCGGTCCCTCCGTGCGCGCCCTTCACGGGACCCCCCCCCGCCTGCCCCTCGCCTCCCGCCCTCCCCTCAGCGCCCCGACATGGGCCGCCCTTCCTTCCCCGCTCTTCCCAGCCGCGTTCGCTCCGGCCGCCTTTCCCGCCCGGCGTTTGTCCTCACCAGGCTCCCGTAGGCCATGATCAGCACCACGTTCACCCCGGAGAGCCAGTTGCTGGACTGGGGAGGGGGGGAGGACGAGGAGGAGGACGAGGAGGAGGAGGTCGAGGACGCCGCCATCCCCGGCCCTGGCGCCTGGCCTGGCCCGGCCGCCCGAAAGGGCCACACAACATGGCGGGCGCCGAAGCCGGCCTGCGCCCCCGTCACGTGACGCGGTCCCTAACACCTCCCGCTTCAGACTTCAGACTCTATGGTTTCCGGAGAGCGGGAGAAGAGGCTCGTCGGGTCAGGTGAGCGGAAGAAGGCGATAACATATGGGGAGGAGTGTGTGTTGAGGGGGCGGAAAAATAGCAAATGCTGGACTGAGCGAAGCGGGTTTTGGGGAAGGGGCTGGGAATGTGTGAGTCACGTGGCCCGGCTAGTGGGGGAGGTTACAGGGGGCGAGTGAAGGGCTGGGGTTACCCACTCAGTGGAATGTGAGCGGCATTTCCGGTTCCCAATGGGACGTCGCCACGTGCAGGACCAACTCAGAGAGAAAGGGATAGGGTCAGGATTTTTGTAACAGAAAGGGAGATCTGTGCGCGAAATAGGGCCCATTCTCTAATTTACGAGGGGGCAACTGGTGGCCCTCTGGTTGTTGTCAGTCTCACATCCAGCAGGGCCAGTGGTCAGGGATGATGGGAATGCTTTTGAATTCTGGTGCTGGAGGAGACTCTTGAGAGTCCCATGGACTGCAAGAAGATCAAACCTCTCCATTCTTAAGGAAATCAGCCCTGTTGCTCACTGGAAGGACAGATCCTGAAGCTGAGGCTCCAATACTTTGGCCACCTCATGAGAAGAGAAGACTCCCTGGAAAAGACCCTGATGTTGGGAAAGATGGAGGGCACAAGGAGAAGGGGATGACAGAGGATGAGATGGTTGGACACTGTTCTCGAAGCTACCAGCATGAGTTTGACCAAGCTGTGGGAGGCCGCGGAAGACAGGAGTGCCTGGCGTGCTCTGGTCCAGGGGGTCACAAAGAGTCGGACACGACTAAACAACATCAACAACAACCCACTGTACTGCTAGTTTCCACCTAACCCATGCCTTAATGTTCAGTCGCTTTTATTGTTTTATAATTTATAGAAATATGTAAAGATCACTTAATCAGAAAACTTTCTTAGTTGTGCAGTTAATAAACTAGGAAGAAAACACAAAAGCAGCAAAACTTAAGAAACAAAGATAGTTAACTAAACTATACTGCTACGCTACACAAGTTTCCTAGTTGAAGTCCTCTCTCCGCCGCCTCCTCAAAAAAAGGTCTAAAACAACAACAACAGTTTTATTAACAAGTTTTATTATTTGTACCCCGCCCATCTGATTGGGTTGTCTGACACTGAGTTGCACCCAGTGCTTAGTCCTGAAAGCAGACCCATTGGAGTCAATAGACATGACTAGTATAATAATAAATTCAATAAACAAACAACTTAGGCTCATGAATTTCAATCATGGTCTACTCTTTAGTAAAACATAGATCTACGAAACCGCCGTGTCCAACGAGAACCGGAAGTGGCCACTGACGATAACGGCCCCTATCCTACAGACCCACCTCCCCTTTTTCCATCCTTGGCCATGTGAGTTCTGGCAGGGAGGCGTCACGTGGTTCCTTTAAGAAGGCGGGGCCAGGTTGCGAGGGGCGGGGTAAGAGTGCGAAAGCGCGCCGGGATAAAGCCGAAGAGCGGGCGGGCGGACTCTTGACGGACAACAGAAAAGGGGGCGTGGCCCGGCCTCCCTCGCCGCCGCCCGTCACGTGACGCGGGCCGAAGCCGCGCCGCGGCCCTCCCTCCAATCCCCGCGCGCGCGCGTCACGTGGTGGGGGCAGAGGGGCGGCCCCGCGGCCGCGTTGGGTTAGTTGTCAGTGTGTGTGGCGGCGGCGGCGGCGGCGGAGGAGGCGGTGGAGACTCAGGTAAAGTTGGCGGCCGCGCCGGGAATTGCGCGCGGGCCCTTTAAGCGTCGGCCCCGCCCCTTCCCCCCCACCCACCATATCATAATAATAAATTCCTTCTTTAATACATACTTATATATGTATATCTATATTTTGTGAGGGGATTTTTTTCCCCCCTTTCCCCTGGGCTTCAAAAAAGGAGCTTTCCGTGGAGGGTGAGTAGAAGGGGGAAAGTCCGGCCGGCAGGAATTGTTCCAGGAGGCGGTGGAGCTGCTGGGCCTTCCGAGGGAGGGAGGGGGCGAGGGCGGGGGAAGGGGGCGTGAGGAGGGGAGAGTTCCGGTCCCGAGCGCCACCGCGGCCTAGTCGGCCAGAGCGAAGCCGGGGACTTGCGTAGCGCGCCAGGCTGGGCCAGGGAGGGGCTGAGTCGGGCTGAACCAGGCGGGACCGATCCCCCCCCCCCCGCTCAAACTTCTTCGAGGTCGATCCTTTCCCCACAACCTCTGGGTAGGTAAACTACCCGCCTTCTTCTTACTCTGGTTATTACTCTCATCACTATTTTTAAAACATTCCTCCTTCTCTTCCTCGCCCCACCTTGAGGCCCTCTGGGCTGTTTCCGCTTCCAGAGAGCTCCGGGGACCGGGGAAAAGAGAGAGAGGAGTCTTTCTTTCCAACTCTCTCCTCCCCCCCCCACTCTAAATCCTTTACCGCAAACAGAACCCCACCCTTGACTGCAAGCTGATCCTTCTTCCCGGACAACCAGGCCTGGGGGGGAGCTTCCTGCGATCGAGGTGGGGGAGACTTTTCTTTTCCTCTCTAGAAAGCCGGATCCATTGTTCCTTCCCCCCAGGACTGCTTGTTTCTGTTTCTTTCTCCCCCCCCCCCCCCGCCAAGGTGTAAAAAACTGTTAAATCTGGCTGGTGGCTGTGAGAGTTAGACGACTTCTCTTTTCTGCCCCCACCGCCCGCAGATCTGTAAACATTCCCCAAGTAGCCCTTAAAAACCTGCACGTGGAAACGATTTAAAAATAAAAAAGTCAGGGGAGGAGAGAAAGTTCCTCGGTCTCCTCTTCTTTCGTTTTTTTTGTGGGGAGGAAGAGAAACAACAGCTTGTGCCAAGTTTGCAGCAGCAGCGTTCTGTTTCCGAGTAACTCTGAAGCTAGGTTGGGCTCCTTCTAGCTGCAGTCCTTTGGGCGCTGAAGTAAAGAGGTAAACTCCATTGTACAAAGCGGGACTATGGCAGATGAGTCTTATCAGTGGCTACAAGTCATCATGGTTATATATTTCGTCCCATATCAAAGGCCTCTGAGTGTTCGTTTCCTGAGGGCCGGTGCTGCTGGAACTTCAGAAGATGAGTCTCATTTGTGGCTACAAATCATCATAGCTCTGTTATGTCCTCCCTTATCAAAGGCCTCTGAATACCAGTTTCCTAAGGATCAATGCTCCTGTGCTGATGCCCATCTTGTAGGTTTCTCAGAAGTGTTTAGTTGCCACTTTGAGAACAAGATGCAGATGGGCCTTTTTCCAGATCTTGCAAGACTCTTCTCACCTTATTACTTTGTAAGTTTGAGCTGCTAGTGCATCCCTTACTATAAAGTTACCTCATGCAAGTGGTACTTAACTTCTGAATAAACTGTTAACTGGCTATAAAAACTCCCCCCCCCTTTTATTATGCTAAATAGTTTTCTGGAATGTTCCTTAAACCTCCTAGCTGTGTCCTTGGATTTTAAAAATATTTTTGGATACTGCCCTTCCTTTAAAGAATTCAGGATGTTGCCCTCCCCCTTATGTGGGAGGGTTACCTTCCTCTATCTAACCCTCACTGTTTTTGCTTGTGGATGAAAGAGCATAACTGGCCTTGGTGCCAAACAGTTTCGAATCCAGATCTCCAAATCCTGTGTTGCACGGGTGCTGAACTTCCTTATCAGATTACTCTTGCAACTTTGTCTAGGAGACTTTGCGAAGACCTCTGGTGCCAGGCAGACAGATGGGGCACTGAAAGAACCAGGATTCCCTCGGTGCCGGAAGCTTTCAATCCAAAGGGTGTGGTGTTTACGAAAAGAGACTTTCAAATACTGCAGAGCTTCTTCTTGTCCTGCCTTTAAAAGCTAACTACCACCATTCTCCTGAGGATTCGATTTCACTCAGTGGGGTTTGCGTAATGGTGTTTCTGCTTGTATTGCAGGACAGCTAGCTCATTTTCCCTCAAAGCTTGGGAGTTTGTGTTGATCTCCGTCACTCTTCTCTCTTCAGTGTCCCCTCCGGCCAGGCCATCTGCTCCAAGTCACCAGTACCATCTCTAGGGCCTCCACTTTCCACATGGCAATTTCAGTTGAGATTTGGTGCCTTTGAGAAAGCTGACTGCCTGCAGCTCCATGGCCAGTCCTTGCTTGTCATGCTGCTTCTGCATCCCATCCTTCGAAAAGTCCTCTTTTTGTGCCAGAGAACTTGCATCAGTACAGCACAAACACTCTTGGTTCTGTTGTTCTTGCTATTCAGCATCTTCTCTTCTGCCTGGCTTCTTCAACCTAAGTTCTTGCTTTTCAGAAAGTGATTCTTAATAACGTACATTGCAATCCTAACCATACCTACTTTGAGGTCAATGAGGCTTGCTCCCAGGTAAGTGGGTTTAAGTTTGCAGCTTCTGTGCTTTTAAAAGACAGTAGATGGAACAGTTTGGAGCAATCCCTCTATAACCTAGGCTGCTGTTAATTTTTGTCTCACGGACAAGGAACAGAACCAGTGAGTGACTGCTTTGTTGCTTATTTATTTGTTTCTCCTTTCTGAGGCTTGGGATTTGTGCTAATATTCCTTTTCCCTCCCTTGCTCTTTGGAACAAGTTGTTGGACTTCAGCTCCCATCAGCCTCAGCATGCCCAATGGTGGAGGGATGATGGGAACTGCAGTCTAGCAACCTCTGCAGGGCCAAAGGTTCTCCATCCATGCTTTAGGAGTTTAAGGGCTCAGGGATGCTCAGGCATCACACAATGAAAGTCAACACTTTTGCCATTATGTCTCTCCTAAGGCGGTTCTTGTAACTAACCAAAATAATACTCTAAACTTTTTCATATTGAGAAAATAGAGTCCAGCAGATAAGATCCTTTTTAGGTGTTATTACTACCACTGCTACTAATGAATAAATCATATTTACAACTAAATATATATGTTCTGCTATGGACACAAAACAAGTTTCAGGGTGAAGGTGTATAGCTTTTTAGTAAAGTGTGTTTGCATTGTGATCTGCTGTGCAGTCCAGTCCTGTGACTCCAAACCACATCTCACTGACTTCAGTGGGGCTAAGTCACAGAAAACTGCACCCTTAGGTACAAAAAAAACATTTTGCTAAAGGGAAAGTTGCTTTGGTTTTTGTGTGTACCTGTGTTTTTCCATCTATAGCTGTGAAGTTTGCCTGCTCAGGTTGCCGGAAGCATAAACACGCTGTCAGGATCGCTGGCCTTTCCCAGTATCTAGTCTTTCCAGCAAAGAATAACCATCTTTCTTGTTGCTTTGTTCTTAGAACCTTGGAGTCCCAGAAGATGCTTTGTGGGACCAGATCTCTTCTTTTACATGGGGGTATTCATCACTAAAGGGTCTGTCAGACCCATGGCAGCCTTTCCTTCAAACTTATAAAAAGAAGACTGCATATTGCTCTGGGAGACTTTGTTTGGAACACAGAAAGCTACTCTGTCCATTAGTCCAGCTAGCTCGGTATTGTCTCCACACTGGGTAGCAGTAGCTCTCTGTAGTTTCCAACAGGGGTCTCCTGACCCTACCTGGGATTAAACCTGTGATCTTCTGCATGAAAAGGATGTGAAGCCGGGCTTTGAGGCATCTGAGGAACTTTTTCTTAGTGTAATGATTAAGCATTCAAGCTATGAGCTGAACATCAGCAGTGCTCTTGATTATCTTTGCCTTATCAATCAACACTTGCCTTATCAATTCGTACTGAATAGTAATAATGGGAATCCTAGCACTGACCAATCTTACTAACTCTATTAAAGATGGTTGAAGGCTTTGAGTATTGTATAAATATTGTTCCTAATGCTTAATTTTCCTGAGTGAACTGAAACCAACAGCTTTTCATCCTGGCCCAAACTGTGATCTCAGATAATAGTGGCTGTTCTCCTTTAAAGAAGCTCATCGCATCATATCCTTCATCTCTCTTTATTTTCTTTAGCTATCAGTATCAGTATTTTCAGGCTTTCTCCTGCACACAACTTATCTGGACCTTTCTGTGTTCTTTCTGAGTTTCTTTTCTCTCTCTCTCTGCAAAATCTTCTCCAGCTTATCAGTGAGTTTCCATGGTGTCCAATCTGGTGTGATTACGCCAGAATCTTATTTTCAAGAATTAACTCTTATTCTTGATGGTGCAGTGATCGGTAAAGGTAAAGGTACCCCTGCCCATACGGGCCAGTCTTGACAGACTCTAGGGTTGTGCGCCCATCTCACTCAAGAGGCCGGGGGCCAGCGCTGTCCGGAGACACTTCCGGGTCACGTGGCCAGCGTGACATCGCTGCTCTGGCGAGCCAGAGCCGCACACGGAAACGCCGTTTACCTTCCCGCTAGTAAGCGGTCCCTATTTATCTACTTGCACCCGGGAGTGCTTTCGAACTGCTAGGTTGGCAGGCGCTGGGACCGAACAGCGGGAGCGCACCCCGCCGCGGGGATTCGAACCGCCGACCTTTCGATCGGCAAGCCCTAGGTGCTGAGGCTTTTACCCACAGCGCCACCCGCGTCCCTGCAGTGATCTGTAGAGACTGAGAAATCTAGTTGGATTCTCTCCAAATTCCCAGCTGTGGGTACTGAGGGCACCTGGATAGACCCCTCTAAGTCCCCAGACTTGTGTGGGAATGAAACTTCTTGTATGAAAGCAATGGACAGCTATAGATTTCTGTCATTGACTCAAAGGCCTACACACATATAAACAGGAAGTTTATTCCACCCACGAGATGGAAGCCGCTGGCGTTGTAATACAGGAAGTGCACTGAGGCTCCTTTTTATGCCAACTCAGGGAGGTATTTATGGTCAGGACCTGAGCATAAATAGCCCCACAGTCCTTCCCTTGGAAGGCCTTGTAATTTGTAGGGACCGAAAAGGAGTGTAGGGGAAGAGAGCCACCTCAATGTCATCTGAGTATTTTGAACTGCATTATACATTAACTAATTGAAGCTGCATTAATTTGTAGGATTCAGCACAGTAGAATTTGATGAAGGCTGTTGGTTTGGATAACTTTAGAAGGGGACGAGACAGATTGATGGAAGAGGGAGAGGCCTATTAGCCATGATGCCTAATTTGGAATCTGTCTCTGGATCCCTGTTGCTCTCACTTTTCTGTCCTGTTTTTGTGGCCGTCTTGGGAGATATCTGTCTGGTTATGTGGAGTAGGCTGCTGGAATGGATGCTAGACATTTGCTGAGATCCATCAGGGCTGCTCTGACTGGCAGCAGCTCCCCAAGGTCTTGGGCAGTGACGTCGTTCCCAACCTTTTTGGAAAGGTCTAAAAATAAAACACTCTTATGGCATATTGCATGCGGAACAGGTTCATGCTAATTGTTCTTAATGTTCTCCCATCTTTGTTTTTTAAAAAAGGAGATTCAAGTAAAACAGACTCTGAACTACAAAAGCCAGCTTATTTTCACACAAACCATGACTACAGGCTGCTGGGCTCAAGAGGTTTGCCTTCAGCAAGGTTTTCGACTTTGTTGAAGCTGTGAGGATTTGGAGGGGGGGCCACTCTGTCCTGAAGCCATCCTGCAGAACAGAGGGTTAAAAGTCTGTTTTCTGTATGCAGAGCTGCTTAGCTCACTGCTGAAAAGCAGTTGTTGAGCTGCAGCTGGACCTCACTTCACTGAGCTATGGCTTTTCCTCCCAGCAAGGGAAGTTGCCATACCTCGAGTCAGACCACTGGTCCATTTAGCTCAGAATAGTCTGTTCTTGACCGGCAGCAACTCTCCAGGGTCTTCGTCAGAGAGGGGTCTTTACCAAGACATTTTACTGTTCGAGGCAAAGACAGGGTGGTGCAAAACCCTCCCTTTCCCGTGTATAAAACCCACATGGAGTAGCAGCGGAGTCTTTCGTCTGTCTACCACACTTAAAGGCAGCAGGCCTCCAAGGCCTTCCCTGCCTGCTGCCTGACTTCCTCTAACAGACAAGCTCGGTGCTAGAAATTAGCCAGGCGCCAGGTGCGTTTTGCGACTGGTGCCGGTCCAGTTGCGACCACATGGAGGTCTCTGGGTGCTGGGCTAGCAACTGCCATCTCCATCTGGCTGGCCCCTCCAGTTTTCTTAAGCAGGTAAGCAGAAGAGCTTATTTGTTGCATTTATATCCCACCCTTTTCTCCAAGGAGTCCATGGTTCACCTCCTCCTCCTCAGTTAATCCCTGCAATGTCCCTGTGAGGTAGGTTAAGAGGTTTCAACTGACTCAAGGTCACCCAGTGAGCTTCATGGCTGAGTGGGGATTGAACCCTGATCTCCAAAGTACTAGTCCAACACTCTAGCCACTACACCACACTGGCTTCCTAGAGTCCTTCTGCTACGGGGCAGCTCTATAAATTAAGTAGGTAAATAAATATGGGGAAAGCAAAATGTCACTTGCAAAAGGAACGGAAATATTTTCTTTGAAGCTTGAATTTGTTATAATCTGGATTGTTTTATTTGATGTTTTAATGGGTTGTCAAATGTTGCTTTGACTTTTTTTCTTTAAGATCTAGAACGGTATAGAAATGAAATTAATAAGAATAATAATAACAAATCTAGACATGCCGTTGTGTGACCGCAACCTAGGTTTAAGGTGCTATTTGGCGATTAGTTTATATATCTGAGTTTGGTCAGGCTGCCTCTACCTGCTACCTGGGATCCTTAAACCTTGTTTGCTGGGACTGAACCTAGGACCTTCTGTGTGTGCAAAGCATGTATGTGCTCTGCAGCTTGTCTTGTGTCCAGCAGCAAACAAACTGTTCAGTGGGGCAAGCAGGTCATAATTCTTGGTCCTCAGTTGCCTGTGGCTGTAGTCCATACATGAGATAAGAGTGTACAGGCAGCACTGACCCACCAATGGAGGTTTTTGTCCCTTGTTCCAGACCACTTGGTAACTTTGTCTGCCACTCCAGTGCTCAGGTGCCCCCAGTGTGTGCCACTAAGGATCCTGAGAGCCACGTGAGCCGCTTGCCCACGACTCCCATCGCCTGGGAATAATTGCTGTGTTTTTGTGGTCATTCTGCATGTAGATGCCAGAATTCCCTAAGGAACAGTAGGTAGTTGTTGGAGAAAGCCTATTTTTCAAGCATGCTTTCCTTTCTGGTGGCCCCATAGAACTTTGTTCTTGCATTGGTTTGAGAGAAATGATTTCCTTCTCTCTCTGTCCTACTCTCCCGCAATCTCTTGAAGCACAGCCCCCCTATTGCAGGGATGGAAAACCTCAATCCTGGGGCACGGATGTGGCCCTGGGGACTCTTTCCAAGACCCTGCCACTGCTCTGCACCCTGTTCAAGGGCTTTTCCCTGGTTGGAATGTACCATTTAACTGTGGCAATGCTTCTTGCCTAGCTGGATATAGAACGGTGTGTAGGAATCTCTGTTTCTTGTGTGGCTGGACTGTCGCCTACTGTATAACGCCTTTGGCCCTCCAGAGGTTGCTAGACGTCGGTTCTCATCAGTCCCAGTCAGCACACCTGTGGTTAAAAGGGTAATGGGACCCCTGACCATTAGGTCCAGTCGTGGACGACTCTGGGGTCGCGGCGCTCATCTTGCTTTATTGGCCAAGGGAGCCGGTGTACAGGTTCTGGGTAATGTGGCCAGCATGACTAAGCCACTTCTGGCGAACCAGAGCAGCACACGGAAACACCGTTTACCTTCCCGCCGGAGCGGTACCTATTTATATACTTGCATTTTAACGTGCTTTCGAACTGCTAGGTTGACAGGAGCAGGGACTGAGCAACGGGAGCTCACCCCATTGCGGGGATTCGAACCTCCGACCTTCTGATCGGCAAGTCCTAGGCTCTGTGGTTTAACCCACAGCGCCACCCGCGTCCACACACCTGTGGTTAGGGAATTGTAATTCAGTAGCATCTAGGGGACAGAACGTCTCCCCGTCCCTGATAATAATGTTAACAGTTGCATGTGTTGCTCTGCCCATATCTTCCTTTGGCCCTGCACATGTGGCCCCTGGAAGGTTGGCTGTGAGGGAATGTGGCCCTTGAACTGCAAAGGTTTCCTCGCCTTCATCCCTACTGCAAGAAAAAAAATATAAATATTTAGTTCTGTTGTTTCTGTTCCCCTGCAATCACCTAGTATAAAATCTGGCCATGCTCCAGCCCATGGAGTACCAGGGCCTCTTTACTCTCCGAAGCGGTTTTTTTTTTTTTTAAGCAGAAGGAAGGGGAGACTGATGAAAAACACTGCCCCCCCCCCCCACTGGCCACAGTGTCTTGTTAACTCATGGGGGGGGGGGATTATCATTTCTAATAGAACCCATCATTTAGTTGGATTTCTTTGTATCTGATCTGGTCAGCATTGGCCACTGTGAATAACAGCCTACTAACGAACTTGGGAAGTCAGGTCATTAGCTCATCCAGATCAGTACTGTCTACACTGACAGGCAGCAGCTCTCCAGGGTTTCAGGCAAGGGAGCCTTTTCCCAACATTACCTGGAGATTGAAGCTGGTGCCTCCGAGCTATGGTCCTCCTCTCAAACTTATTAGGTGTGGGTTTTGTGAAATGTATGCTGTCTCTGATCCCTTGCGTTTGTAGGCGTTCTTGGTTAAATGCATCTTGCAGGGTGCAAATTCCCAGAGTGTTTGTGCCACTGTTTTTAGGCAGGGCAGCGCAGATTTATGAGGACCTCCTCTTGCCACTTTATAAAGCCTTGCTTCATTCTTTTTGAAAACTGCTGTGATTCTTGTTGAAAACTGGTGTGGTCTTGGGGCCAGAATCTGAGCCTGAGGACCAGGAAAGACCCCGCTTCAACCCTTTCTTCAAACTCTGATCTTGCGAAGACGACTCCCTGGTTACCAGCTCTGAGGGTTGCTGGATGCAGCTCAGCTGGAGAATGTCGCTGCCCTGCTCTGAGATGCCAACTTGTCAAAGTTCCCTTTTTATTTTTATTTTTCTGTTGCAACACCAACCTGTAACTTTCCATTGGTCATGGAAACTTTCCTTGAGGAGATGGGTTTTATCAAAGGCTTTTTCAGCCAAAGCTGAGAACAAACTTAGAACTCTCCCCTTTGAGAACTGGCGTGAGTCTGAGGGATTTGAGGAGTGGACTCTGTACCTGGGACATGCGAGTCCTCGCAAGCTGATGCTTTTAAGAAGGCCATTTATACCGGGACGTGGGGCAGAACTGCGAGAAGGAATACTTGACCCCTTGACTTAAGGCAGGGGTGGCCAACTCCCAAGAGGCTGTGATCTACTCACAGAGTTAAAAACTGGCAGTGATCTGGCAGTTCGGGTCAAAGTTGTTGAGCTTCTTTGGGGGGAGCCAGTGATCTGCCACAGACATCCAGTGATCTACCTGTTGGACATGCCTGACTTAAGGGATCAGGAGTTGGTTCTTCCATGTTAATCACAAAAGGGGATGTGTTGGCAAAATGTGGCTGGGCCATCTGCTTGCTCGTTTCCTTAAAAAAAAACTTTTTTTCTTCTCTCCCCTCCACAGAGTTCTACCTTGTAAATACTGTTATTTGTATATACTGTAAATGATGACATCGGTGGGCACTAACCGAGCCCGGGGAAGCTGGGAGCAGACGCAGAACCAGGCACAGCACAAACAGAGGCCACAGGTGAGGGCGGAGCAGGCCAGGGTGTCCATGGAAACCAGTTGGCTTTGGGAGGGGAGGAGTCCTCTTGGCTCCCTCACCTTTTCCTTTTTTCCGTTGTGACTAAGAGCACGCTGGCCTAACGTCTTTCCCACGAGACAAAAGAAAACTCCTCCGCACCCTTTCGGGCTGCTCTTAGCTTGCATGCTTAGGAGCTGAGGCAAAGTTCTGGCTTTGTGGGCAAACACAGGAAGAATCGGAAGGAGAAGGGAAGACCCGTCTACCTTTTTAAAGGGAAAACAGTGCTCAAACTTTCTTGATACGTGTGGCAGGTGAAAGGACTAATTTCCCGGCCACTGATGCTGAAACCTGTTGGGATATCTGGATAAAACATCTGGTTGCCTGGGCAGTGAAAAGCTCTTGAAACCTCCCCCATTGATAAGCCCAACCAGTTGCCTATCATTCATTTTTATTACAGTTTTCAAACATTTGGGTTTTTTTCAAAGAGGGGAAGAGAGATTGCAAAAGGGGACAATATCTTATCCTTTCTGTTCCAGAACCTCTGGTTTTCCATTAATCTGCATTCCATGGAAGCATGTTGTGCTATTGATATGTATAAGAAATAGAAAATTAATACCAGATTAATGAGAGGTGAACATAGAGGAGTTGAGCTCTTGCGTTGATAACCACAACAAGCCTTCATCCTTGTTTAACAGAGATCAGAACAGACATGATGAGAGAAAATTTAAATACATCTCATCCCTACTTTAGACTGCACTCTGGATCCTCACCCTTAACTGAGGACTAAAACCTCTCAGTCTTGGTCCCAGTGTGTTAGTCCCAGTGTATTTGTACTCAGCTTCTTAGCCAAAAAGCAGAGCAGCTTACACAAACCAGTCCCTGCTCCTTGGGTTTACAATCTCTTAAGACAAGGGTTAGGGAGAGAAGAAGCAAGCTCGGGTGCAAATTCTTAAAGTTACAGTTCTGAATAACGTAGTTATATAGTTGTGTCTCTATGAGAAAATTCCTCCCTATCAGCTCTGAGCAGGTGATGAATATCTAAGCCAGTAGGACAGGGCTTTACGCAGCTCTTCCCTCGTAACTTCATGGTGGGAGCGTTGTTGCTTTGCCCTCCTCCCTCATGATGTCTGTGGCTGCCTGGCCTTGGAAGTACCCAATTCAGATCTGAGGGCAGAGCGAATGGCAGTGTCAAGCTCATTCTTTACTCAGGCAGCTTCCCTGCTCCCGGCCAGACGCCCCACTTACAGGGCTAACTTGTTGTCTTTCTGCCCTGTTTCATTCTAACACTTCCACCTCTGGCCCCTGTCTCCACAGGCCACTGCAGAGCAAATCCGACTTGCACAGATGATATCCGACCACAACGATGCTGACTTTGAGGAGAAAGTGAAACAAGTAAGTTTTTTGGGGTGCTGGAGGACGTGAGCAGAGGGGAAGACTCTTTCTCCAAGGAGAGTGTGCCTTTTAACTCCTTGCCCTGCCAGCTGTCTTTGATGTCTCCTGGGAGAGAGGAACACGATGGACACACTCACGGCTGCTTTGGATAGCTTTAGGGAGGCACTCGGGTTCAGGGGTTTGAAGTCCTGTGACTGGCGACAGGTCCCAGCCGATTCGACGGGTGGCCTTATGCTTTGTTGCTTCTCCCTCGGCAGCTGATCGACATCACGGGCAAGAACCAGGATGAGTGTGTCATCGCCTTGCACGACTGCAATGGGGACGTCAACAGAGCCATCAACGTGCTGTTGGAAGGCAACCCGGACACGGTAAATCTGTGGCTTTGCAGGCTCAGTTAGCAGAGTGGCGTTGCGGGTTGCAAAGGCCTTTTTTATTCTCTCTTGGGCAAAGGGAGTAGCATTGAGGAGGGGAGAAGGGCAGCCCATGTACCGTATTTTTCGCCCCATAGGACGTACCTAGTTTTTTGGGGGGGGAATAAAGGGGAAAAAATTATTCTCCCCCCCCCCCCAGGTGCTCTGCGCTAATCCCGAAGCTTGGGGCATGCGGAGCTCAGAACGCCCCAAGCTTCTGGGTGCTGGCAAGGTCTCCACTAGCTGTGGGAGAGCCGCGCGAAGTCTCCCACGGCTAGCGGAGCGCTGCGCTAATCCCGAAGCTTGGGGCGTGCGGAGCTCAGCGCGCCCCAAGCTTCTGGGTGCCGGCAAGGTCTCCACTAGCCGTGGGAGAGCCGCGCGAAGTCTCCCACGGCTAGCGGAGCGCTGCGCTAATCCCGAAGCTTGGGGCGTGCGGAGCTCAGCACGTAAAAACACACTGAGTCCTGGACTGTCCGCGGGCTGGATTTAGAAGGCGATTGGGCCGGATCCGGCCCCCGGGCCTTAGTTTGCCTACCCATGGCTTAGCCCTTGGAACACTTCCCAGGCCACACCGCTCCCTAGTCCTGCTTGGCATCCCAAGCATTTGTGGGTGGCTGGAATGTGTCCTTGAGCTCTGATAATGCCTCTCATCTGTATGTGTTTGTACTTTTTTGCGCACCCACGTTTGCCTCCCCGCTGGCATGTGGCCCTTGGAAGGTTCCCCAGGCGGAAATGCAGCCCTTGGGAGACATGAGAAGACTGAGGATGACTCACCTGTTCATCGGCCCAGGCCCAGATCTTGTGGTTCTCCTCTCCTGACATCCATGGCCCCCTCTGCATACTGCTTCTAGTTGGCAAAATATTCTGCTCCAGTGTTGATTCCTTCTATGAATTCTCATTTTAGAAATGTGAAAAAACGAAACCTGGTTGATGCAGTTATGCTTTCTGCCCCCCTCCCTCTCAAAAAATGTCCAGAACTGAACTGGAATTTTAACTCTAGTTGATATTTAGCAGGTTTTTCTTTCTTTTTTTCCAATGAAATTTTTATTTTCCAAAATAAAACTTTATAAACTTTTAAAAACAATAACCGGGTACAAGTCTAGTTCTACAATACAATAGTTCTACAATACCATCTTTGCAACTAATCTAAAATGTACAAACTCACCCGGTACACTGTTTTATAAGGGTCAGCACAAGTATATCCACATCTCTCCTGTGCTGTGCTTTTTGAAAAAGAATACCGTATTTTTTGCACCATAGGACGCACCGGACAATAGGACGCACTTTGTTTTAGAGGAGGGAGAACAAGAAAAAAAATTATCCCCCTCTCTGCCCAGCGCCCCTTCAGCGAAGCGGCAGGAGGCGCTGCGCAGAGAGGGGGAGAACTTTCCCCCTCTTGTTTTCCCGCTCTAAAACAAGGTGCCATTTAAGGTGCGTTCAGGCGGCTACCTTGGAAGCCTGGAGAGCAAGAGGGGTCGGAAAGGCGCAGCGGAGAGGCTCCTGCCATAGCTGCGCGTCACCTCTCCAGCCGGGATAGGGTCGCGGGGCTATGGCGTCTTCGCTCCATAGGACGCACACACATTTCCCCTTCATTTTTGAAGGGGAAAAAGTGCGTCCTATAGAGCGAAAAATACAGTATTTTTTGAAAAAGAATATTGGGGCTTTTTAATAAAATGACCGTGACCAACTTCAATGAAACCTGTATAATGTTTCTTGCATGCATCTGTGAAATTGAACGTGTGTTCAATGCATGGAGAGTGGGAATTAATCTTGCCTCTCCCTTCACAGCACTCCTGGGAGATGGTTGGGAAGAAGAAGGGGGTTTCAGGACAGAAAGACAGCGGGCAGACGGAACCCAGCGAAGAAAGCAAAGAGAACCGGGAGAGGGAGCGGGACTTCAGCCGGCGACGAGGTGGATTGCCAAGAAGGGGCCGAGGGACGAGCCGCGGAAGAGAGTGTACGAGTCGCGACTTTGTGCGGGGTAGCTGCCGGTGTGGGGTGGGGCAACGAGACGAGAGGAAAGGTAGCAGATGGTTAAAACCCCACGGCTGGAGATGTGCAGTGTGACACAGTTATGGCTTCCCTGTTGTACCTGGCATTGCTGTGCACGGAGCTGGAAAAATAACAGCCACACTTTAAATTCCTGCTCCACACTTTTTTTAATAGTTAGCCGTGCTTGGGAGTCAATAAAATGTTTCAAATATCCAGGTGTCTTGGGTAATTGGGATCCTTAGGGTTTTTTGTTTTTTAAAATTGAGACCTGTTTTGTACAAATGCCGTTTCACAAGCCAACTGTGAAGATGTGTTTTGCTTGGGTGTTTGTATCTTATTTACAACAACAACAAAAAAAGACCACCCAACCCACTTTACAACATCTGTTTCGCAACCTATGGGTTGTATTTTATTTTCATCGGAAGACCACGTATCTCCATTCCTTTAAAAGCAGATGGTTCATTCTAAAGACCCTCAAGGGAAATTGAGGACGCTGAGTCTGTAAAATTTAGACCCGAGCCTATTGCAGGGCAGGGCTGGAAAAACGGGAACGGTGTGGCGTGGGTTGCTTCTGCTGCAGTAGAGGAAGGGGATCATGTGTGGATTGTCACCGCCCATCTCTCCCCTGGCAAGAGGTTGATCTTCCGAGAGGGTGCACCTGGTGGGCAGGGCAAACCCTTGGCAAAGCCAGCTTCTCTGCAGCTCGCACAAGAATCCTTAATTCATTCAGCACAGCACTCGAGCCTTGCGCCCCCCCCCCCTGCACTCAACACACTGGAAACTTACTAGTGTGGTTTTGTGTCTTCCAGTTCGGGGCCAGGAGAATGGACTGGACAGTGCCAAGACAGCCGGACCCACTGGAAGAGGCACAGAGAGAGGGCGGCGAGGCCGCGGGCGAGGCAGAGGTGAGAGAGGCGGCTCAGCGGCCTGGATAGCTTTTACAAAGAGGACTGGAAATTACCATGGGGGATACTGCTGCCAGTGGCTACTTGGCACGGTGGCTGTTTTTTCCCCTTACTGTCGGAGGCAAGGTTTCTCTTGATAACCAGTTTCTGGGAATCAAGTGTGGAAAGTGAGACTTTCAGGCTTCCCTTACTTAGCTTGTCCGTTTGAGAACAGGATGAATCAGATGCACTTTTTGTAAGACCATAAAAACAGGTGATTGAGTGGTGTATCAAATTACTGTATTTTTTGCTCTATAAGACGCACCAGACCATAAGACGCACCTAGTTTTTGGAGGAGGAAAACAAGAAAAAAAACATTCTGAATCTCAGAAGCCAGAACAGCAAGAGGGATCGCTGCGCAGTGAAAGCAGCAATCCCTCTTGCTGTTCTGGCTTCTGGGATAGCCTGCATTCGCTTCATAAGACGCACACACATTTCCCCTTACTTTTTAGGAGGGAAAAAGTGAGTCTTATAGAGCAAAAAATACGGTAAGTATGGTGTGGAGGAAGTTGATCTAGAGAGGTTTTCCTCTCTTAGCACTGGAATTCAGGCTCATCAAACGAACGTCGCAAGACTCAGGACAGACAAAGAATAAATAAATCCTGATTTAAAGTGCCTTTGAATCCATCCCTCCTGCCGTACGGTGGGCTGCATACCAGTAGACCCTTTCTGGCTCCTTCATAGCTATAAAGGGGGGACAGCGTATGCTACAGCAAGTCTTGGCATCGTTGGCCAACCGAGTCCTGCAGCTGTGATAGTTGACGGGCCGCCTCCGGTGATCAAACAAACAAGGTGTTCGATTCCTAATGCGAGTGCACCTGAAACCAGGCAGGGGAAGTTGAAGTTTCATTCCCACAGAGGGAACCTTCTGGGGGCCACAGTGCCCCTCAACCCTGGCCCTCAGCCATGCCTGCTGCAGATGGTCAGAGTTGGGAGCCCAATAACTGGAGGCTCGCAGGTTCTCCACATCTAGAATATCCCACGTTCTTCCACCTTCATTGTGGATTTGAACTCTGGCACTAGTCCAGCTCTCAGTCTCAATTGGGTACCTACAAGGTGGGTGGTTGTATCAGGCTCATTTGTGTTTTGCTTTAAAGCAAGGCTGGGGGCCCTCTGTCTCTGCCCCCCAAAGTTGTTGGGGGGGGCTGGCTTATATCATCCCCAACCAACATCAGCGATGCATGATGGAAGTTGTAGTCCCATCCTTGGTTCAAAGGAGTGAAATTGGTGGGGGAAACAAGAGATGGGTGAAGATAGAAGACTTTTAAAAATCTGGTTTAGTTTACCTGGAGGTGTATCCTGGGTCCAGTAAGGTTTAAAGCTGCCTGTTTTTTGTTGTTGTTGCAGGTGGATCTGGAAGGCGGGGAGGAAGGTTTTCAGCCCAAGGCATGGGGTAAGCTTTGCAGCCTTTGTCTTAACTCTAATCTTGGGCGGGATGGGAAGAGGAAGGGAGTTTATCTGTGACCAGATGACACTCACCTGTGGCCTGGATAGGGGGAGGGAAGAGACTAAAGGGCCAAAGCAGGACAGACGTGCCCTTGAGATGTACGCTCAAATTCCCCTTTCCTCACCCACCCTGTCTTCCAGAACCTTCAACCCTGCGGACTATGCCGAGCCCACGAGCACGGAAGAAGGCTACGGGAACAGTAACAGCAATACATGGAACAACACCGGGAGCTTTGAGCCGGACGACGGCACGAGTAAGTGACCTGGGCGCATTGTGCTGCCGCAGTTTGGGGCCAGAGTTCAGCTCCTGTCAGTAAAAAGGCCAGCAAGTGGGTCCCCTTCAATACAGCTTGCCTTTCTTCAACATAAAGGGTTGCATTTTATCAAGTCAGCCTGTTGGTCCAGCCATCCCAGTATTGCCTAGGCTGGTTGGCAACAGCACTCTGGGTGTTGCAGGTAGACATCTTCCCCAGAGATCCCTTTATGTCAACACTGCCCAAACCTGTAGTCCAACAACAGCTGGGAACCCAACTCCCATCATCCCTAGCTAGCAGGACCAGTGATCAGGGATGATGGGGGCTGTAGACCAACAACAGCTGGGGACCCAAGTTTGAAAAACACTGTTTTAAATGGAGACTGGGGGTGGGGGGAGAGAACCACCATTCCCAGCACCTGCCCTGCCGCTGAGCGATGACCAGCCATGCCCCTGTGTGATTGAAGTCACCCAATTCTGCCACCTAGAGCCACTTAATCATAGGGACGCGGGTGGCACTGTGGGTTAAACCACAGACCCTAGGACTTGCCGATCAGAAGGTCGGCAGTTCGAATCCCCGCGACGGGGTGAGCTCCCGTTGCTCGGTCCCACTTCTGTCAACCTAGCAGTTCAAAAGCACCTCAAAGTGCAAGTAGATAAATAGGTACTGCTCCGGCGGGAAGGTAAATGGCGTTTCCGTGCGCTGCTCTGGTTCACCAGAAGCGGCTTAGTCATGCTGGCCACATGACCCGGAAGCTGTACGCCGGCTCCCTCGGCCAATAAAGTGAGATGAGTGCTGCAACCCCAGAGTCGTCCGTGACTGGACCTAATGGTCAGGGGTCCCTTTACCTTTACCTTTAGAGCCACTTAATGGCTATCCAGTTGCCCCATTATGCCCTTAAACCCAGCCATTTTACTTGTGCTTGATGCTGTAAAAGGCTGGTTTTATTTCAGTTTAAAACTGCTTTGGGTCGCGGTTACAATCCACGTTAAGCGCTTCTGATCCGTTTTAGTATTTTCGATTGCAAAACCTGTGGGGAAAGTTGCATTGGAGTTTGAGGGTGTCCCTGGCAAGTCCTAGTGCAGGGTTGGAGAGTCTGTGGCACCATGCAAGCCTCTAGACTCCCAGCTCCCATCTTCCCTGAGCTTTAGCCACACTGGCTGGGGCTGGTGGGAGCGGGGATTCGCAGCATCATCTGAGTGCATCCCATCAGCTACCCCTGGTCTTTAGAATGTGGTGGTTAACCTCCACTGGGCAGGGGTGAGTTGGGTCGGCCAGCCTATGATTTTAATGAAGGTTTCCCAAGAAAGGGAAGAAAAATCATCTCCACCCACCACTCCATTGCACACCCTTTTCATCTCTTGCAGCAACAGCATAACCTTCAGGGAACTAAAGTGTTGAATGCAGGAAGCTGCCTTGTAATGGCTTAGACCAGAGCTTCCCAAACTTGGGTCTCCAGCTGTTTTTGGACTCCCATCATCCATAGCTAGCAGGATCAGTGGTCAGGGATGATGGGAATTGTAGCCCCAAAACAGTAGGGAGACCCAAGTTTCGGAAATCCTGGTCCATCTAGCTCAGTACTGTCTACACTGACCGGCAGGCAGCTCCCCAGTGTTTCAGGCAGAGGGGGGCCATTCTGCCTGTCCTACCTGGAAATTCCCTTGGGGATTGAACCTGGGACCTTGCCTCTGAGCTCTGGCCTTCCTCCATAGAAGAAGACAACGATGTCTTTCTGCTTGGACAAAAAGACCATTTGAGGTTTTGGCAGGAAGGTTCCCTTACCTGGAAGTGCAGTAGAAATGTAGAAGCGGGGAGGGAGAGAACTGCAGCGCCTTTAACTTTTCTCTTGGAAGTAGATCCCGCCGTTCTTTGTGTGTCCTGAGCTAAGAAAGGGGGACTGTTAAAAGTCGTCGCTGGAAGGGGACGACCCTTTTCATTGGCCCCCAAGGAGGGTTTACTTGTCCACAGTGTCTACAGAACGCACTCCTCATTTCATACTCCCATGATTAGTTTGTAGTATGAAGTATATTTTTTTAATTTTAACAATATCCACAGGTATGGTGGGCGGCAGAGTAGTCTTGGGGGTGGGGAAGGGGGGGTGGCATCAGCAGCAGCGGCAGAATCGCCTCACTTTTCTCATTAGAATACAAAACCGTTTTCACTGTTTTTACCCCGTTCTTTTTTTCTTTTTCTTTTCTTTTTCTGTTTCTTTTCAGGAGTTGATTACATTAGGGGTGAGGGGTCAAATTATCCCCGAAAATTTGACACTGCTCCTGGTACGAGAAATCCAGGTGCACTAATGGCCCGGGATCTCTTTATTTATAAGTTTGGAATATATCTGTGGATATGTCATTGTCTCGTTCCTCCCACTCCACAACCCCTGCCCTCCTCCATCTCTTTCCATCTCGGTTCGGTTTCATTTAATGAATATGTGTACGTTCCTGCCTGTGCTTTTACTAACACTGACACCTCACCCCACCCCGCCTTCCCCACACCTCTGTGTTCTTAAGGGGAGGCGGGGTTTGGGCTCCCATGTGTTGTGTTTTTCCGTGTTTGGGGGGGGCGGGTGGGGAGATGAGTTTGCTTTCCTGCCTGTTTTGATTGCACCCTCCGCCGGCTGTGGCTGCCCCTGTTGTGGTTCCCCTCTCCTGGCACTTTAAAGCTCTTGCATCTTGATTCGAAGGCCAAGTATCCTTGGGACATAAGCTCAGAATGGCCTTGTCAGTTCAGACCAAGGAGTCCATCTATATTTCTGGGTTGGGGGGGGGGGAACCAGCTAGGTGCCTCTGTTGAGCTCTCACAAGTGGGACTGAAGGTGACAGTCCCCCAGTATCTGGCATCCACCAATACACTGCCTCTAAACACAGAGGCTCCATCTGATTGGCCTTCTGAGGAGCCAGTGATGAGGCAATTTCTGCTGCAACGCCTTCCTCAAGATCTACAGATGGTTCGTTTGCAGTTCCAACTAGTGGGTAGTTAACACTGGTGGGTTCTTACAATCTCCTGGTGGGTCGCTGGCCAGTTGCTGGCAGGCGGCTGAGATTTCTTTCAGAGAAAGTTGGGCAAGGCCTTGGTCTGATCCTGTGAGGCCATTTCTTATGTCCTTAAGCAAGAGCGCAGACTTGGGATCACTGAAGACAGGTTAGTTGCGCCTTGACCATGAAGAGATCCTGAGTTAATCCCCTTCTGCAGCTTCTAAAAAACTCACTGATAGCCTGAACTACGGAGGGGAGGCAGTCCTGCTACACAAGTCGGGTTTGCTAGCCATCCAGGGACCAAGTGTGTGCAGACTTCTGCAGATTTGGCGAATGCTGACAGGGTGTTGAATCTAGTGAAAGTCGAGTAAAACCGCTTGGCTTGCCCAGCAGAATTTCTCCTGGCACGCCACCTTGTTCTACTTTTGGGGGGGGGGCTGGAAGAAACCCCAGAGCAGATTGGGGAGGTGGGGGACGTGCGAGGCGGGACTCCCAGCTTGCATCATCTCTGGCCCTTGGCCGTGCTGGCTGGAGCTGATGGGAGTTGGGGCCCCCCGGGGGTTACGCACCTGGATTAGACTGAGAGAGAGAAAGTGTGGGACTGCTGCAAGGTCTCTCGACGAGCTTCATGCCTGAGAAACGTGGCTGGGGGGGTGGGTGTGCTTCAAGTCTCCCTGGTCCAACTCCCAGCTGTAGTGCCTTGCAGAGTTTTCTTTTTCCCCCAGTTTCAAGTCTTCATATCTTTTCCCTTGCACTTTTGGCTAATGGCGCTATGTGGGTTTTTTAAAAAGCAAAGCACACCTTCAGGAGCCAGCAGAGTGCATGCATGTTTTTAAATGCCCATAGTCAATAAATGAAGATTTCAAGGAACAGGGAAGTGACCTGAACAGCAGCAGGGGGGGCAGGGGGCTTTTTTACTTACTAAAAGTAACCTTAAAACATGGGAAAGAAATGTATCTTGGCTTGATTCAGCTTTTTCTTAACCATTTACCCAACCTGCCTCTTTGAGAAAAGACCTGTCTTCGCTTTCATAGGGCTGAAAGCAAATTTTTGCAGGGGGAGACACCTGAGCGAGTCTCTTGCAGGACGCACGAACATCGTGTAGTTTTGAGTTATTTATACACTGCTTAGAGACTGTTGTAATTAAGCAGTTTATAAATTGTCTGGATAAATAAATCTGTGCGAACACACACGCATGCACGAACAAAACCTTCCCTTGACTTGTCCATTTTGCACGGATCCTAATCCGGTGGCGGCGATCTTCTGGGAAAATTGGGCTTTTGCAGGACTTTGGGGAGGGGCAGTGGCAGGAGGAGGAATGGGCAGGGCGGAGAGATGCCACGTTTGATTGCAAGAGAGCAGTGGAACTGGGCAGGGGGCATGTAGAATATCAGCAGGGCTGTCCATCACCGTTTGTTCCTAAGGGAAGTGAGTTTCAGGACAGGGTCAAGGAAGAGATCTCTTTCCCCCACAGTGATTCCAGGGTCCAGCCTCTTTGCTTTGGGGTTCAGTGGGTGGGGGAGCTTGCGTGGTGTGCCCATATTTTCTCCCCCCTCCCCCCACCCCAAGCTTGTGTCTGTCTGGGCGAGGGGCACCAACCCGCTTAGCTGCTTGCAATGCTTCTTGAAAAATCACCCCCTTTTCCCGGGAAGCACCCAGGATCCGCTTGTGCCAAACCCCCTCTCTGTTTTGTTCTTTGCCAGGTGCGTGGAGGACGGCGACGGAGGAATGGGGGACCGAGGACTGGAATGAAGATGTAGGTACACCCCAGCTCTTGCGTGGCTTCCCTTTCTGTGTGCGCTTTGCCTTCTCTGGCTTGGGATCACCCTAACTTCCTACCTCTCCTTTCCTTCCCCAGCTTTCAGAGACCAAGATTTTCACTGCCTCCAACGTCTCCTCTGTGCCTCTGCCTGCGGAAAATGTGACCATCACGGCTGGACAAAGGTGGCCCATTTGCGCCTCCCACAGTAGCTGGGCTTCAGTTTAGAAATGAGTTTCTTTTTGGCAGCGGAGCTGGGGGGGAGACCATTGCCCTATCCAGGACGTGGCGGACAGGCCTGTAGTCCTCCAGACGTTGCTGGACTCTCCAACTCAGCCCTGGCCGTACAGTGGCACCTCGGGTTAAGGACTTAATTCGTTCCAGAGGTCCGTACTTAACCTGTTCTTAACCTGAAGCACCACTTTAGCTAATGGGGCCTCTTGCTGCTGCCGTGCCGCCAGAGCACAATTTCTGTTCTCATCCTAAAGCAAAGTTCTTAACCCGAGGTACTATTTCTGGGTTAGTGGAGTCTCTAACCTGAAGCGTATGTAACCCGAGGTACCGCTGTATGACCAGAGGTCAGGCAGGGCTGTGTCAGGCCACCCTGGGAAGAATTCAGAGGCGTGCTATTACAATCCTTCCATCAACGGAAGCAGTTCTGCTTGCCAGATAGAACAATCTTGCTGCTTCTCTCGCCGCCCCATGTACTGGTTTGGGTTTTCTTGCTCCCGTCCCCCAAGCTGACTCCTACCAATTGTTGCTCTGGCTCCTACCAATGCAGTTCTTGAGTCCTCTCCATCTGGCCCTTGGGACTCTTCCACCCCCCCAGATTGCACAACATCCAGAGGCACATTCCTCACCAACAGTCCTCCTTTGCGCTCTTCTTGGGAGTTTTTTGTCCGGCTGGAATGTGTCCTTGAGCTCTGATAAAGCTTCTTTTGCTTCCCAGGATGGAGGATAGAAAGAGAGGGGGGCACGTGTAAAAACTAGGCTGCTGCACAGAGGGAAAATTCACATTCCTTGCTCTGTCCACATTTGCCTCTGTGGCCCCCAGAAGGGGCTTCCCTCTGCCTGAAAAAGCAAAAAAACCCCAAACCCAACACAAAACCCACAACTTTCTCCCTGAGGTGTAAGGTCTTTTGTGCCCTGGTTTCTGTGTGCGTTTGCTTCCCAAGACCAGAAACTGAACACGAGCAATTTCACCGTGGATGCCAGATCAGAGACTAAAGTAGCCTCCGCCAATGGCTGGGTTAACACGGGCTGCTGGGAAATGTAGTCCAAAACATCTGGAGAGTGTCATGTTGGCACAGGCAGCATCAGAGGCATTCAGCCACCTCAGCAGCCTGCTGGTATGCCCAAGATCCTCTGCCAACCCTGCCTGATTCTACACTGGACGGTAATTCTGTGCACAAGCAGATCACATAGAATTGTAGAGTTGGGAGTTGTAGATCATACGTGACAGGTGGCCATCCAACCTCTGCTAAAAACCTCCAAGGAAGGAGACTCCGCCACCTCCCGAGAGAGAGAGAGCCCATTCCACTGTCGATCAGTTCTTACCGTCGGAAAATTCTTCCTGATGTTTAGTTGGAATCTCCTTTCTTGCAACTTGAATCCATTGCTTCAGGTCATACCCTCCGGAGCAGGAGAAAACAAGGTTGCTCCATCCTGCATGTGACAGCCCTTGAGATTTTTAAAGAGATAGCTATCGTATCTCCTCCCAGTCTCCTCTTTTCCAGGCATACCTAGTTCCTTCAACTGTTCCTCATAAGGCTTGGTTTCCAGGCCCTTCGTCATCTCGATTGCCCCCCTCTGTGCACGTTCCGGCATGTCCGCATCCTTCTTAAACTTTGGTGCCCATAACTGAACACAGAACCCCAGGTGTGGTCTGACCAGGGCAGAATAGAGCAGTGCTACTACCCTCCTGGATTTGCACACTATACAGTCATACCTCGTGTTGCGTCCGCTTCATCTTACGTTCTTTCAGGTTACGTCCCGTGGTGACCCGGAAGTACCTGAAAGGGTTACTTCCGGGTTTTGCCACTTGCGTAGATGCGCAAAATGACATCATACGCAGAAGCGGCGAGTCGCAATCTGCGCATGCACAGACGCACTGCTGCGGGTTGTGTTCTTTTCATGTTGCGAATGGGCCTCCGGAACGGATCCCATTCGCAAACAGAGGTACCACTGTACTTTTGTTGATGCACTCCAGAATAGCATTGGCTTATTTTGCTGCTGTTAACTCATGCTCAGTTTGTGGTCTACTAAGATCCCTAGACCCTTTTCACATGTACAGTGGTGCCCCGCAAGACGAATGCCTCGCAAGACGGAAAACCCGCTAGACGAAAGGGTTTTCCGTTTTGGAGGTGCTTCGCAGGACGAATTTGCTATGGGCTTGCTTCGCAAGACGAAAATGTCTTGCAATTCCTGGGGGTTTTTTTTTGCTCCCGACCCCCTTTTTCTAAGGCACTAAGCTGCTAATAGCCTTTTAGCAGCTAATCCGCTAATCCCTTAAGCCTCTAATAGCCGCTAAACCGCTAATAGCGCTAATCCGCTAATGGGCTTGCTTCGCAAGACGAAAAAACAGCTAGACGAAGAGACTCACGGAATGGATTCTTTTTGTCTTGCGAGGCACCACTGTACTAGTGGAAACCCAGGTGTGTCCCCCATCTTAACATTTATGCAGCTGGTTCCTCCTGCCCCAAGTGCAGAACCTGACATTTGATCCTATTGAAATTCACTTTGTTAGCTTTAGCCCTGGCAGGGGGCATCCCTTTTGGTGCAGGAACAGTGGTGGGCTGGCCAGGCCGCTCACCCAACCCCTCGCTCACGGTGACGCTTCTGCCTCCTTCCTAGAATCGACCTTGCTGTGCTGCTAGGAAAGACCCCTTCTTCTCTGGAGAACGAGTCGCCCAACCTGGATTCCTCGCAGGCACCTGCCCTCAGCCAGCCGCTGGTGTTCAGCAATTCCAAGCAGGCTCCTATAGCCCAGCCCAGTTCGGGGAACACCTTCCCGCACCACGGCATGGTAAGGAAAAGGACAAGCCTCTGAACCTTGCGGTCGTGTTGTATTTAGAAGAGTTCAGTCTCTTGGTTCCCTATCTGGGGCCGCTGTGTTGTTTTGCCCAGCCAAAGCCGCCACGCGCCTGCTTCAGCCGGCCTTCCCTTCCTGCCGTTTCAGGTCGGCATGCTGGGGAAGGGCTTCAGCGACGTCGGCGAGGCCAAAAGCGGCGGCGGAGGCACCGCAGTCTCCGCCTCCGCTGCTGCTGCCACCACCACCACCGGCTCGCAGTTCCTGGAGCAGTTCAAGACGGCCCAGGCGTTGGCTCAGCTGGCAGCTCAGCATCCTCAGCCATCCGGGAGCAGCAGCGCGGCCACGTCCTGGGACAGCGGCACCACCAGCCACTCCTCGTCTCTCGTGCAGTACGGTAAGGGGGAAGGGGGCAGCTGGAGGGGTCTTGTGAATGGGGAGAGTGTTGGCAGTGGCGTAGCATGGGTTGTCAGCACCTGGGGCAAGACAAGTAATTTGCGCCCCCTAACCCGGGGCAAGGCACTGTCCCTCCCCCAGATAGTCCCTCGCTCTCTCTCCGCACCGCACGCCTGGCACCCTCCCCTCCACAGTGGGCGGCGACCCGGCGGCTCGGATCGGATTCGCACAGCCAGCACTGCGGTGAGAGAGAGTGAGTGAGCCAGGTAGGGGCAGAGAGCTGTGAGTGCGAGCGCGCCCCCCCCCCCCCCAGATGTTGTGCCCGGTGCGGCTGGCCCCCCCTGCACCCCCCACGCTATGCCACTGAGTGTTGGAATGCACAATTCATTGTTACAGCCCTAGCAGGGCTACACCCAATGCCCCCAAATCCTGAATCTGCTTGAGGATCTTTGGTTGAGTTAATAACTGCTTCTTAGTACAGTGCCAACGTGGTGTAGTGGTTAAGAGCGGTAGTCTCGTAATCTGGGGAACCGGGTTTGCTTCCCCGCTCCTCCACCTGCAGCTGCTGGGTGACCTTGGGCCAGTCACACTTCTCTGAAGTCTCTCAGCCCCACTCACCTCACAGAGTGTTTGTTGTGGGGGAGGAAGGGAAAGGAGAATCTTAGCCGCTTTGAGACTCCTTCAGGTAGTGATAAAGCGGGATATCAAATCCAAACTCCTCCTCCTCCTCCTCCTCTTCTTCTTCTTCTTCTTCTTCAGTGGTACCTTGGTTCTTGAACAGCTTAGTTGTCGAACAAATCAGGTCCCGAACACCGCAAACCCGGAAGTAAGTGTTCCGGTTTGCGGACGTTTTTCAGAAGCCGAATGTCTGACGCAGCTTCCGTTTGAGTGCAGGAAGCTCCTGCAGCCCATCGGAAGCCGCACCTTGGTTTTTGAACGGTTTTGGGAGTCGAACAGACTCCCAGAATGGATTACGTTCAAGGTACCACTGTATACCTACCTCCATATCTGGCCACTCCAGCAGCCAGAATTAAATCTGTAAAGAACACTTATTTATTCCGCATTTATATCCCACCTTTCTTTTACCTCTAAGGAGCTGCACTCTGTCTCTCCCCCCCCCCCCCCCAATTTAATCCCCGCAACAACTCTCTGAGGTTGGTGAGGCCGAGAGGCAGTGACTGGCCCAAGGCCCCCGCCAGTAAGTTTAATGGTTGAGCAGGGATTTGAACCCTGGTCTTTCCCAGGTCCTAGTCTGGCACTCTTAACCACTAAAACACTCTGGCCCTGCACCTCTGGTGGTACGGTTTGTCAGCGCCTTTAAACTGACCTTAGATGCCATGGTGAAAAGAAAAAAAAAGATTAAAAATATATTTTTAAAGAATTATGAGTGCTAACTTTTTTGTCCTAAGCAATAATTGATTCATTTTAAGTAATTTGAAGCACATTAGCCTTACTACTTATCATTAAACTGAATTCGTTCCTCTACCAGATACACTGAGTTTAATGACACTTTTTTCTGTGTCAACGAGTATTTCTCAAATATGAATATTTTTGCAGAAACTGATTTCAACGGTCTCCCAGACCAGAAAGCCATTCCATTTTTCATTTGGTATTTGCACATCTAGGTCCCATTGCCCACGGCATTTTTGTGTACAATGTAGTGTAGTGGTTAAGAGTGGTAGCCTCGTAATCTGGTGAACCGGGTTCGCTTCCCAGCTCCTCCACCTGCAGCTGCTGGGTGACCTTGGGCCAGTCACACTTCTCTGAAGTCTCTCAGCCCCACTCACCTCACAGAGTGTTTGTTGTGGGGGAGGAAGGGAAAGGAGAATGTTAGCCGCTTTGAGACTCCTGAAGGGGAGTGAAAGGCGGGATATCAAATCCAAACTCTTCTTCTTCTTCTTACAATAGATTGCCATATTCTAGTGTAAGTTGAGGAAGCTCTATGACAAAACAATTGAAATGTCCCCTGCGCTAGCACTACTTGGGCTTAGGATCCCATCTGCTCATGATTATCCTAAAGAATAACCTCTTAGCTTTTCTGTTGACTGCAGCCCATATGGAGATAGCCAGGTATTGGAAAACCAGTGTTGGGTTGAACATTGATTCTTGGTTTGACAGAGTCAGCATTGGCTGAGAAACTAACATGCCTGGTGAGATCGACAAAGGGCACACACAATCCACTTTCCTTTTATAACAGATGGCAAATGTTTATTGAATACATAAATTGTTCAGACTGTTGCAGGAATCTACCTAGCACTCATGGGGAAAATGCAGTGTGATCTCTTAGACTATCAAATGAAACTTTATACCTGGCATGAATTTCATCAGGACAAATTATTTGTTGTTTACTATCGTAACAATTGTTTTCTCAAAATTTAGCTTCTGTACCTTGAAAATAAAAACATTGTGAAAAATTGAGTATTTGCACACTTCCCTACAAACCTAGGATTGCAGCCAACTAAAATCATACGCAGAAGAGGCCAATAGCACACCAATATCTCCATTATTATGCAGTGGGTCTGCTTTGAGTAGGATTAGTGTTGCATACAACAAACAGCCCATAGACATTTTTTCGTTTAGCAATAGATTCTGCAACATTATTTCGGGTATCTGTACAATTACATAATAGTTCAGAATTTCTAATGGGTGTATGTAAACATTAAAAAGAAAAACCATACCAAGTATAAGATCATTTAAAATTCACCATAAAAACTACCTCGAAATGCCTGCTAAAGTATGCTATGAAATTAGGTGTTTTTTTAAAAAAAGGCCATTTTTTGAATAAAAACAAGTATTTCTGGTAAAAGTAATACCCTAAATCAACATGGGTTTAGTGGTCAGATTTGTACTACTGACGGAGAGCTTTATTTTCTCGCTGATTTTTAAATCCTGATTTAAATCTGCACATTCCTCCTGCCTTAGTGTGAGCTGCATACCAGTAGACCCTTTCTGGCTCCCCCATAGCTATAAAGGGGGGACAGCGTATGCTATAGCAAATCTTGGCATCATAAGCAAATTCAGTCCTGCATCTGTGGTAGCTGACTGACTGCCTGTGGTGATCAAACAAGCAAGGTTTTTATTCCAAATCCTGCTGTGTCTAAAACCAGGGTTGGGGGAACTTTTCAGCCTGGGGGCTGCATGCGGGGGGCCACATGCTAATAACAGGTGCCACCAGAGCTTCATATGGGTGTGGCAAAGGTCACAGGTTAATGCACAGGTGCTTTGTAAGGAGGAGGAACTAGGAGTTGCCTGTCCTGGGCTTGACCACCCTCCTTCCGTCCCCGGCACGCAGATTTGAAGAACCCGTCGGAATCCGCTGTGCACAGCCCGTTTGCCAAGCGCCAGGCCTTCCCGCCCACCTCCGCCATGATGGAAGTGTTCTTGCAGGACAAGCAGCCTGTGGTGACAGCGTCCGTCACGGCCCCGCCGCCTCCGTCGTCCCCCCTGGCCAGCAAAACCAACCCTGTCCCCCAGATGTCTCCGGGCTCCTCGGACAACCAGTCCTCCAGCCCCCAGCCAGCCCAGCAGAAGATGAAGCAGCAGAAGAAGAAAGCATCCTTGACATCAAAGGTACACAGGAATTTCCCATCCTGCACGGCGCGGGGCTTAGGCTTGAGGCAGCCCCCCAAAGGGCCCAATGAACTTGGCAGGTGAGCGGGAAGGGGCCCGTAGCTCAGGAGTGGAGCGTCACAAGCTATTCTAATGAGCTGGGTGGACCCAGTGGTCTGAATCTGTAGATGGCCTCATCCCAGTGTACCTGAAGGAGTGTCTCCACCCCATATCATTCTGCCCAGACACAGGTCCAGTGCCGAGGGCCTTTTGCTGGTTCCCTCCCTGCGAGAAGTGAGGGGACTAGGAACCAGGCAGAGTGCCTTCTCGGTAGTGTCTCCCCCCCCCCATGGAACCTCCTCCCATCAGATGTCAAGGAGATAAGCAACTATCTGACTTTTAGAAGACATCTGAAGGCAGCCCTGATTAGTTTTTAATGTTTGATGTTTCATCGTGTTTTTAATACAGTGGTGCCTCGCAAGACGAAAAGAATCCGTTCCGCGAGTCTCTTCATCTAGCGGTTTTTTCGTCTTGCGAAAAAACCGCTAGATGAAGAGACTCGCGGAACGGATTCTTTTCGTCTTGCGAGGCACCACTGTATTAGTGCTATTAGCAGTGGATTAGCGCTATTAGCAGTTTAGCGGCTATTAGCGGCTATTAAAGGCTTAAGGGATTAGCGGATTAGCTGCTAAAAGGCTATTAGCAGCTTAGTGCCTTAGAAAAGGGGGGTGGGGAGCGAAAAAAAATTGCAAGAATCGCAAGACATTTTCGTCTTGTGGAGCAAGCCCATAGAGAAATTCGTCCTGTGAAGCGCATTGAAAAACAGAAAACCCTTTCGTCTAGCGGGTTTTCCGTCTTGCGAGGTATTCGTCTTGCGGGGCACCACTGTATTCTGTTGGGAGCCACCCAGAGTGGCTGGGGAAACCCAGCCAGATGGGCGGGGTATAAATAAATGATGATGATGATAATGACTCAAAGATATTGTACTGGGGAAGGGTGGAATCTCAGTTGTAGAGCAGCTGCTTTGTGTGCACAAGGTCTCTGATTCAACCCCCAGCAGCTGCATGAGACTCTTAAGTTTCTTAATCTCCCTACATTGCAGGGGGTTGGGGTCCCTTCTAGCTCCTTGATTCTCTTGTTCAAGACCTCGCGTCTTACGGGGGTGGGGGAAATGCACCATCTGCCATCTTAGAAAGGAATGAGAAAAATGGGCAGTGGTGAAAATCATTAGATTATTTGTTATTTCATTGATTAAATTTGTATACCACCCTATCCCCGTATATCTCACAGCGGCTCAATATGATTAGATTAGGAGGATGCAATTGAATCAAAACCCTAATATATCCATGGGAAAACGGGGTGTGTGTGTGTGTGTGTGTTTCTTGATATACTGTACTACTAAGTAGAACTCTGATAATACAGCCGTTGTTGCTTTTAGTTCTTTGTACACCCTGTTACTTTTAAAACTAGTGTTTTGTAGTTGCAGCTTGGAAGCGTGGCACACTTTTAGCAATTAAATGATGATGGTGATAATTTTAAAAATGCAACAACCCTGAGCCTCTAAAGGCGACGTTGAAACCCAGGCACACCCTCTGCCACAGAAGGAAGTGGAAAGCCTTGGCAGCCTCCGCTCTTCAGGGTTTGCCAGTTTGAGAGCGGGAACGCCACTTTCAGGTTGCATGTCGGCAGCTCATCAGGCCACCTCTCCTCCCTCAGATTCCCGCTCTGGCAGTGGAGATGCCCGGCTCTGCGGATATCTCGGGGCTCAACTTGCAGTTCGGGGCGTTGCAGTTCGGTTCGGAGCCTGTCCTCTCGGAGTACGAGCCTGCCCCCGCGACAAGCGCCTCCGTCAGCCAGCCTCCGAGCAGCCTGTACACGAGTACTGCAAGGTGAGATGAGCCTGTTGACATTGTATTTGGGGGAAGGGTCTTAGCTTAAGTGGGAGACAGCTTGGCAAGCAGAAGGTCCCAGGCACAAACCTCAGTGGTGTCTCTATGTTGGGCTGCAAAAAGACCCCTTTAGTGGGGTAAGAGAGATGAAAATAGTGCCAGTAAAGTTCACATCTGGCAACCAATGAGGCCCTTTGGTTTCAGATAGTACATGGGTAAAGTCCAATCGCGGACAACTCTGGGGTTGCACGCTCATCTTGCTCTGTAGGCCAGTGGAGCTGGTGTTTGTCTGTGGACAGCTTCCGGGTCATGTGGCCAGCATGACTAAGCCATTTCTGGCGAACCAGAGCAGCGCACAGAAACTCTGTTTACCTTCCTGCCGGAGTGGTACCTATTTGTCTACTTGCACTTTGACGTGCTTTTGAACTGCTTAGGTGGGCAGGAGCAGGGACCGAGCAACGGGAGCTCACCCCGTCACAGGGATTCAAACCGCCGACCTTCTGATCGGCAAGCCCTAGGCTCAGTAGTTTAGACCAGTGCTCCCCAACCTTGGGCCTCCAGCTGTTTTTGGACTACAACTCCCATCATCCCTCGCTGGCAAGACCAGTGGTCGAGGATGATGGGAATTGTAGTCCAAAAACAGCTGGAGGCCCAAGGTTGGGGAACACTGGTTTAGACCACAGCGCCACCCGCGTCCCTAGTACATGGGTAGATAAATCTAAAAAACCCAGGACACAAATTTTCATGGCCCTCTAGCATCTATGGTGGCTCTTTTTCCAGGAGCGATGTGTTTAGTGTTAACTCTGGAAGTGTGGACTCAATTCTGACCAAACTAAGCCTCCTTGTGTATGTTTTGCTCTGGTACAGGGGTCAGCAACCTTTTTCGACAGGGGGCCAGTCCACTGTCCCTCAGACCTTGTGGGTGGCCAGACTATATTTTGAAGGGGGGGGAATCCCCCCACCGACTCCCCCCTCCCTTCTCCACAGCACCAGACGAGCCCCAGTGGCTACTTACCTGTGCCTTGCGAGCGGCAGGGCCGGAGGGACGATGAGCAGCGCGAAAGGGCTGGCTCTGGAGAGGGGCTGCTTAAAATGGCACTCAGCCAACAGCTCAACAAAGCCCAGCCCTCTTCCTCCTCTAGGCAGGGCGGGAAGAAGCCAGGAGGAGGGAGGGAGGAGTCGCCGCGGCGGTTGTGTGTGGGAGGGGAATGGCGCAGCCTGAACGATCAGAATCCCCACACCGATCCATGCGGCGGCTCCCAGACCGTCCGCAGGCTGGATCAAGAAGGTAATAGGGCCGGATCCGGGCCCTGGGTCTTGTTTGCCGACCCATGCTCTAGGAGGCTTAGTTGGTGGAAGCCGCCTCTTGCAAGCCACTGGCAGGAGCCCATTGGCAGTTTGCGTGCTGACATCTCCTGACCCTTCTTCACCCGCAGCGAGTCTCTGTCCACGATTTCGTCCAATAAGAGCCAGGAGCCGGGTTACCAGAGCGGCACCATGCCTACAGCAACATATACCTCCCAGAACAGCGCTCAGGGACCACTGTACGAGCAGAGATCCACTCAGACCCGGCGGTACCCAAACTCCATTTCCTCCTCGCCCCAAAAAGACTTGACCCAGGCCAAGGTAAGCTTTGTCCCCGAGTGCTTAGTGTTGAGCGGGTGTGGATCTCATGCCCCGTTCCTTCTTGCCGGTCGCCTCTGCGTTTCTCAGAGAACGGGATTGACTGACTTGTGTGTTGCATTAGAAGACCGTGTGGTCTGTTAAGATGGGGCCTTATTAACAACACAACAGCGATGATGATCAACATGGCAGCCTGTGGAAAACTCTGTCACCAGAGGTGGTCTCTTTTGGATTAGGATAAAACGTGAAAATCTCCCCTTTTCTGTCTTCTCAGAGGCATCTGGCTAATGGCAAGAGGATGCTGGACTAGAAGGGGTTAAATCCATCAGGGCTCTTCTTCAAGGGAAGAAGACGTTGCTGGGGCTACAACTCCCATCAGGATTGACAGTCAAGGATGATGGGACTTGTAGTCCAAGCAACATCTGGATGGCTGCAGCTTCCCCACCCCTGGCCTAGAAAGAATATGGGGAATAGTGGATGCCTTTGGGTCTCACATTCAAAGCATCAAGTACAGTGGTGCCTCGCAAGATGAAAAGAATCCGTTCCGAGAGTCTCTTCCTCTTGCGGTTTTTTTCGTCTTGCGAAGCAAACCCATTAGCGCTATTAGCGGTTTAGCGGCTATTAGCGGCTATTAAGGGATTAGCGGCTATTAAGGGATTAGCGGATTAGCTGCTAAAAGGTATTAGCGCCTTAGTGGATCAGCTGATAAGTGGCTTAGCATCAGCTGTTAAGCGGCTTAGTGAACAGCTGTTAAGCGGCTTAGGGGCTGGGGGAAAGGAAAAAACCCCGCAGAACTCGCAAGACATTTTCGTCTTGCGAAGCAAGCCCATAGCAAATTCGTTTTGCGAAGCACCTCCAAAACGGAAAACCCTTTCGTCTAGCCGGTTTTCCGTCTTGCGAGGCGTTCGTCTTGCGGGGCACCACTGTAATTCATAGCTTGACCGTTGTCTATGATGAGCATCGCTACTAGAAACATTTAACGGATCCTAGTCTTTTAGAATAGGGAGGTGTTTGAGAGCAGGGTACTTGTCTGGGGTTGGGGCGATGCTTGATCTGTGCACCGAACGTGTGTTTCTGTATCAACAGCAGCTGACTTCTCTTTCCCTCCCTCTTTCTCTTCTCAGAACGGCTTCAGCTCGGTGCCGCCCACGCAGCTGCAGACCACGCAGACAGCCGAAGGTCAGTGCCTCCCCAGCATGCCTGCGGTTGGGGGGGGGGAGAAACGAGCTGAGCTCGCAAAGAATTTGTGCAGCAAGCAGGGTTGGCGAACCTGCGGCACGCTCTGCTCCTGCTTGCAGGCGCCCCCTAGCAGACATCTGGTTGGCGCCTTTGAGAACGGGGCGCTGGGCTGGACCTGACGTGTATTGTATTATCTTGAAAAAAAGCACGCCAAGAACTCTGGCCAATATAAGTTTCAGTAGTGGGGGTAGTCCCTACTCGCAAATCAACAATTGTAACAAAAACTAATCCATTCCCAAGTATGTATTCTGATAAGGATTACAAACTCAAACTCATAAGGATATGTATAACACAATAATTCGTTACAGAATTAGAGATCAGAGTTTATGAGTAGAGATATGTTCATGTTAGTTCATAGTCAGATTCGAGCTGAAGGTCTTAGTTTCAATCACTGAGCAGAAGTCAGTTATGGATCAGAAACCAGGACAGGGCCCTGTTTCGATGTATTCACCTTCATCAGCTGGAAGTATCATGCATTACATGAAAATCCATTAAAATTCTAAATTATCTTGAATTAGAAAACAGTCATTGTGTATTGTATCTTGGTTTTTTGCCCTTTTAATGTTGCTTTCTATGCTGCTTCAAATTTTGCAAGGGGAAGTGCGGGAAGAAATCTTGCTTGGGCGATCTGCCCCTTAACTCTGCCTTCCTCTCGTTATTTCAAACCTGCCCCCCTCCTCTAGGTTCTGCAGGCCCCGCTGTGAAATCGGACTCCCCCTCCGCCCCCAGCATCACCACCCCTCTCAACGACACTGTGTCCGCAGCATCCTTGCTCACCACGGCCACCCAGCACTCTTCGGTGCTCAGTAGCCTGAACCACACGGAGGAGCTCCCCAGCACGGCCACCACGCAACACAGCAGGTAGCAGCAGGGGGGCCTCAGAACTGACCCCAATCCCGCCCCCAATAGTGTGCTTTCCTTTGAAGTTGAGTCACCTGGTGCCATGGCAGATGTCGGGGTAGGGGGTGAGGAGATGAATGTCTTCTGTTCCCCACCCCTGGAATTGGGCCCAACGGCTGGACTCTGCCTAAGGCAGCTTTCTCAAGCTCAGTCATGAGGGCTAAAGGTAAAGGTACCCCTGCCCGTACGGGCCAGTCTTGACAGACTCTAGGGTTGTGCGTCCATCTCACTCAAAGAGGCCAAGGGCCAGCGCTGTCCGAAGACACTTCCGGGTCACGTGGCCAGCGTGACATCGCTGCTCTGGCGAGCCAGAGCCGCACACGGAAACGCCGTTTACCTTCCCGCTAGTAAGCGGTCCCTATTTATCTACTTGCCCCCAGGGGTGCTTTCGAACTGCTAGGTTGGCAGGCGCTGGGACCAAACAGCGGGAGCGCACCCCGCCGCGGGGATTCGAACCGCCGACCTTTCGATCGGCAAGCCCTAGGCACTGAGGCTTTAACCCACAGCGCCACCCGCATCCCCCTATCATGAGAGCTAGCAACCTCCTTTTACAGTAAAGTCGAGGATCTGTATTTTGCGCCTAAGAAAACAACCACTGCATTGCCTGTCGTGTATTCAGTTTTATTCCATTTTTCTGTCGATTTGATTTAAAAACAAATTGTTTTTAAAGCAACTACGGAAATGAAATGAACTGCCCCCAGATCTTTGGATGAAGGGCCGCGTATAAATTTAATCAATAAAAAAAACAACCAATGGAATAGCGCCAAAAGCTCTGTAAAGGTCAAGTGAAATGGAAAAGGCCAGGCACAGGGCATTGCCAGCCATTTGGCTGTGGGCTGACCAGCATTTCCTTCCCTCTCTCCCCACAGCACGTTACCCACCCCTCAGAACAGCCTCTCCTCGTCCACCTCTGCTGGCCGCACGTCAACTTCCACTCTCTTGGTGAGTAGAGGGAATGAGAGGGGAGAGTAAGGTTTGGGCTTGGAGTGAAAGTTCGTGTCTGTCTTCCCAAGACCCAGCAGCGATCTGTTTCCAGGTGCCCTTGTCTGGGTCACGCATGGCATTGCTTCTGCTTTGACTGCACCCTCTTTAAGGGCAAGAGCACATTTACGCACACAGGAGAGCTCCGTTGGTCGAATATATGTGAGCTTATCCCTCTCTGTTTTCCAAGAGGGAGTTGCTGTGCCTCCCATCGCCCGAGGCATCATGCCTCTGAATATAAGTTCCTGGGAACCGTGTGTGAGTGGAGTGGGCCTCCCATCGGCACAATTGCTTGGCCACTCTGAGAACAGGATGCTGGACTAGATGGGCCATGGGCCTGATCCTGCAGGACTCTTCTTCTTTTGTTGTTATGTCCCAGCGTAGATTACAACAAAACAATACCCTTTAAAGCAAAGTCAAACCAGACAACCATACACAGAAGCCATCAGGTAACCTGACAGTTTTTAAGTGGGTCACAAAACATGATTCTGAGCTAGGGCAAAAAGGTGTGGCTTCAGCATATGACTGAGGCTAAATAATGACGATGAAGAAGAGGAGTTTGGATTTGATATCCCGCCTTTCACTCCCCTTCAGGAGTCTCAAAGCGGCTAACATTCTCCTTTCCCTTCCTCTCCCACAACAAACACTCTGTGAGGTGAGTGGGGCTGAGAGACTTCAGAGAAGTGTGACTAGCCCAAGGTCACCCAGCAGCTGCATGTGGAGGAGCGGGGAATCGAACCCGGTTCCCCAGATTACGAGTCCACCGCTCTTAACCACTACACCACACTGGCTCTCTAGATAAACCTCAGGAAAGTAGGCCAGGGAGTTGCACTGCTTGTCATGTGGCAGACAGAACTGCTTGGGGAAGATTAGTGGTTTATATCCTGCAAAGCCAAGACTCTCCTATAATGTTTCCCCACAAGTACCGTATTTTTCGCTCTATAAGACGCACCAGACCACAAGACGCACCTCATTTTTGGAGGAGGAAAACAAGAAAAAAAATATTCTGAACCTCAGAAGCCAGAGCAGCAAGAGGGATCGCTGCGCAGTGAAAGCAGCAATCCCTCTTGCTGTTCGGGCTTCTGTGATAGCTGCACAGCCTGCATTCACTCCATAAGACACACACACGTTTCCCCTTACTTTTTAGGAGGGAAAAAGTGAGTCTTATAGAGCAAAAAATACGGTATATGTAGTGGAACGCACCCCTTGTTTCTCTCTGTCCCTGCCCCCATTCAGTATGAGCCCTGTGTGATGTATATGGACTACATGCTGTGGGAGGGAATTAATATTTTGTTTCCTCCCATATTATTCTCCGTGACATACTAGCCTTGTGTGTCTATGGGGCATTTTGTGTGGACGAGGAAATACTAAAAATAGATGCTCCCATAACTGTATTCTGAAACGAAACAGTCTGTCAACAAGCATATCGCCTCTGCCTTTGTTCCTGTTCTGCTGCGAGAGCTAAAGGGGTTGTAAGGCTTTGTTTTTTAAAACCAGGGATGGGGAAAACCTGTGACCCTCCAGACACTGGTGAGTTTCAGATCCCATCATCCCTGACTTGGCTATGTAGGAGCAGGAACAGCTGAAGATGCAAGGTTGTCTGCTGGTGTTTGTAGCTCTGTACGGTTGTAAATCTCTTGTCTCTGTTGTGTTTGGCTTCCCATCTAAGTTTGAGGCCTGCAAAGTGCATGCCTCCCAACATCCTGCCTAGCTTGCCCCGTAGCTATCCAGGAGGGCGGTGAGCGTGCGAAAGCAAACCCCTGAACCGCAACCAGATGCATCCAGCCTAGAACCCGTGGCTGGCTGAACTGCAGTGCTCTGACATGCGCCTTGCTGCTGCGCCATGTGACTTTTCCGCACGGACACATCAGTCCCCGTCTTGCAGATCGTGACTTCCTTCCCCTGCTTCCCCTCCCGGTTTTTTTGCAGCACACCAGTGTGGAGAGCGACGCCGGGCTCCATTCCTCCGCAAGCACTTTCTCCACCTCCTCCAGCACCGTCTCGGCTGCGCCCCCTGTGGTCAGCGCCTCCTCGAGCCTGAGTAGCGTCAGCAGCCTGGGCCTGAGCCTCAGCGGCAACTCCACGGTGACCGCCACGACCCGCAGCTCTGTTGCCACGACGTCAGGTGCTTCCTCAAGGCTCTAGGCCTGGCCAGCGGCTAAAATGCGCGTGTGTGCATGAGAAAGGAGAGAGCAGGGCTGCTCCTTTTTTAAGCATTGCTTTACATTCTGTTCCTGCGGCTCTTGATTCATATATACATTTCTGCTCTTCCCTCTTTGGACAGTGTCCCTCTCTGTAAGGCAAGGCAAATGCAATCTCTTTAGCAGCCAGCCAAGTGGTCAGCTTTGAGCTCCCTTAAGCCTCTCTTCTCTTCTTCGAGCAGAGAGAGAGAGAGAGAGAGAGAGAGAGTGCTTGCCGGAGCCGAACTGGAGCTGACGTGACCGTCATTCATATAATATTACTATTATTTATAAAATGAGTACACCACCCTTCATCCCAAGAGTCCAAGGCAGTTTACAACAGAAAAATACAGAATGAGAATACAGTCGTACCTTGGTTCTGAAACTGAATCCGTTCCGGAAGTCCGTTTGAATTCCGAAAATGTTCGAAAGCCAAGGCGCGACTTCTGATTGGCTGCAGGAGCTTCCTGCACTCAGTCGGAAGCCGCGACAGACGTTTGGCTTCCCAAAAAATTTCGCAGACCAGAACAGTCACTTCCGGGTTTGTGGCGTTCAGGAGCCAAAACGTTTGAATCACAAGGCATTCGAAAACCAAGGTACAACTGTACATAATAAAACAATAACAAATCACACACACTATCTTCTCGGTAGTGGCACCCGTCCTGTGGAACGCCCTCCCACCAGATGTCAAAGAGAACAACAACTACCTGACTTTTAGAAGACATCGGAAGGCAGCCCTGTTTAGGGTAGCTTTTAATGTTTGATGTATTACTGTAATTTAATATTTGGTTGATGCCGCCCAGAGTGGCTGGGGAAGCCCAGTCAGATGGGTGGGGTATAAATAAATAAATAAATAAATAAATTATTATTATTATTATTATTATTATTACTACTACTACTACTACTGGCTGAAGTCAGCTTCCTATGTCCCTAAGCCAGGGATAGGGAACTTTCTGCCCTCCAGGTATTTCCAAACCACAACTCCCATCATCCCATACTGTTGGCTGGGGTTGATGGGAGCTGGAATCCCGCAACATCTGGAGGGCCGCAGGGTGCCCATCCCTGCTTTGCACCTCTGCAAGTGCACTTACATGGTCCCCGATTGGTTGGGACGTGTGTCTAGGACAGGCGTGGAATACCTGTGGCCAGATGTTGCTGCACTACAACTCCCCTTATCCATGCTGGCTGCGGTTGATGGGAGCTGGAGTCCAAGAACATCTAGGGACAGCGCGCTTTGGACTTGCCATCTTCTGCACACAGACGCTTGTTCCCTCCCACTCAGCTATGGGCTTTATCCTTGCTCTTCCGTATCTAATATTGCCAGTCATACACTTTTAACATTTTGGTTTGCGCTCTCTCTCTTAATTGTAAGTCTCCCCGCTTCTCGGTGCCTGTGGGAGAGGATGGGGCAGTGGTCCTGGGATGTCCGTAGTTAACTCTGCTTTCTCCCCATAGGGAAGGCTCCACCCAACCTGCCTCCAGGTGTGCCGCCATTGCTGCCGAACCCGTACATCATGGCTCCAGGGCTGCTGCATGCCTACCCGGTGAGTAGGGGCCACTTTACAGTTCCATGCCAGTAGATCCTGCTTGGCTCTTGACCATAGCATGGCAGGAGGGACAGAGCATGGGAAATCAACCTGGAGTCGGTACCAGATGCAGTCAAAGCAGCCTCCAGCCTGCTTGTGTTGCAACATCTGACTCCGACAAAAAAACAACAACCCAAGACCTTTGAAATAATCCTGGTTTATGGGAAGCAAATCCAAACAAACCAATACAATACGATACGAAAATGAACGAGACACGGGCCTCTCCCTAACCTGCTGCTTCTCTTGCAGCCGCAGGTTTATGGCTACGACGACCTACAGATGCTTCAGACGAGATTCCCCTTGGTGAGTTAAATTCAGCCCTCCCTCTGCCCTCCTAAAATAACATCGTCATCATTGCTACTTAGAAAACATGCCGCCTCCCGCTGTTCTGCATTGTGTAGCAGGACACCTTTGTTCTTCTCTTGCAATGTTTGTAACACTTTCGTAATGGAGCAGACTGGAATAATCTTAAATGCAAAACCCCCCGAAATAAACTGAAAATAGATTGTCTTTGTCAATGACATTTGTATGCCACCCCGTAACATCCGCTAAATGCTCTGTGACACCTGGGAGTGGTACTTTGCCATTAACTAATAAACGAGCCCAGTTTTTGAACAATGGTACTGCTTTTGGTCTTCTTCGCCTGCCCTTTTGGATATAGCTCTTGTTTTTCACATGGACGCCAACCTTTTTACTTGGGGCAGAGCCCCTCTGTGCCCATTTAAAGCACAAGGAATCCTGGGGACTGTAATTTCCCCCTCCCAGAGCCACAGCCTCCAGCATCCTTAGCAGACGACATTTCTTAGGATTCTTTGGGGGAAGTCATGTGTGCTGGGGTTGCTTTCTGGTCCCTGGAGGCCAGTTCCCTCCTCCTCCTCCTCCCCAGTTGAGATGAGCATCCTTAGCTTCTCCTCCTGCCTCTCTTCCAGGACTACTACAGCATCCCGTTCCCCACACAGACCACCCCGCTTACTGGAAGAGACGCCAGCTTGAGCAGCAATCCTTACTCTGGTAGGAGACGGTTGGGGAAGGGAGTTGGATTTGGGCCACCTGGGAAGGGCAGTTCAGTTGCCGTCCTAATCAGACTAATTCTGTAGGTTTCTGTTCAACTAACTTACTTATTTCCAGTGTTCATATCCTATCCATCAGTCAAAGAGGCTCTCTAAGGGACAATGCAGTTCCTTTCCTGAGGCTTGCAATCTAAAAGACAAGACACATGAAGGGAAAGGGAATGGGGAAGGGAGCGACGCAAACTGCAAAGCATGACGACATCTTACATTCTTCTTTATATAGGAAGATACCTGCTAGAACACTAACTTGTTGGCACCAAGCTAGGTCCTTCGGGTGGGGGTTTTTTTTGTGGGGGTGGGTTGCCACTTACCGTAATTTTTCTGTGTATAAGACGACCCCTGTTTTTTTGAACCCAAAAATAGGAAATCAATATTTTAGGGTTGCCATATCTTTAGAAGTGAAAATCCGAATGATCGGCAGCGATTAAAAATTGTTCAGCCTTTTGGGGGAAATCGCCCTCAAAGCCATTGAACTTTTTTCCGGGCAAACCAAGACCCACCCACCACCCAATCACCCTGCCAAACACCACGCTCTGGCCCACCCAAGCCAAAAACCCAGACATTTGATGGACCCCCGTGCATTCACTATCCATGTAGAAGACGACCCCCAATTTTGGACTAAAAGGGGGTTTTTTTGTAGCAAAAAAAAATTGTCTTATACGCTGAAAAATACAGGGTATTTATTCTAAGTATTTACAAACATCATTTGCGCAGAAAGTGGAGCAACACGCAGAGGCAGCTGAATCCTATCAGTAATGTGCCGTAATCTCCCTACGCTGCTGGAGAAGGGTGGTGGCAAACTAGATGCACACTTTTGCCATTGGGACCCTACGCCGAGACCATATAACACCGGTCTTGAAAGACTTACACTGGCTTCCAGTACATTTCCGAGCAGAGTTCAAAGTGTTGGTGCTGACCTTTAAAGCCCTAAATGGCCTCGGCCCAGTATACCTGAAGGAGCGTCTCCACCTCCATTGTTCTGCCTGGACACTGAGGTCCAGCGCCAAGGGCCTTCAGCCGGTTCCCTCGCTGCAAGAAGCCAAGTTACAGGGAACCAGGCAGAGGGCCTTCTCGGTAGTGGCACCCGCCCTGTGGAACGCCCTCCCACCAGATGTCAAAGAGAAAAACAACTACCAGACTTTTAGAAGACATCGGAAGGCAGCCCTGTTTAGGGAAGCTTTGAATGTTTGATGCATTACTGTATTTTAATATTTTGTTGGAAGCTGCCCAGAGTGGCTGGGGAAGCCCAGCCAGATGGGCAGGGTATAAATAAATTATTATTATTATTATTATTATTATTATTATTATTATTATTATTATTTATTATCACTCTGCCCTCCCTCCCCCAAGGTGACCTTACGAAGTTTGGCCGCGGTGACGCCTCTTCCCCCGCGCCGGCCACCACCCTGGCCCAGCCTCAGCAGAACCAGACCCAGACGCACCACACCACCCAGCAGACGTTCCTGAACCCGGCCCTGCCTCCCGGCTACAGCTACACCAGCCTGCCCTACTACACCGGAGTCCCGGGGCTGCCCAGCACCTTCCAGTACGGGCCAGCTGTGTTCCCCGTGAGTGCCGGCCTGCTGTGGAGCTGTGGGGCTGGGGTGGAGCCAGACCCGGCTGCTTCCTCCCACCCTGCTCACTCCCCAGCCCTTTGCTTTCCCCAGGTGGCTCCCACTTCTTCCAAGCAGCACAGCGTCAACGTCAGCATGAACGCCTCGGCCACCCCCTTCCAGCAGCCCAGCGGCTACGGCTCCCATGGATACAGCACCGGTGAGTAGGTGGGGCGGCCACAAGAGTTGAAGCAGCCCTGAGGGAGGGCGTGAGATCGTCCGCAAGGGGCATCATTAGCCGCAGTTCCCTTCCTTGGCGAGGCTCGCTGGGCGAAGGCAAGGGGCCAAACCTTTGGTGCCTTCAGCCCAGTCCTGCAGAACGCCCTGCGACTAGAAAATCTGCAGGCAGGCCCTTCCATTGCAACCTTTTAAATGCCTGCTGGAAACTTGGGTTCTGCCAGGCTTAGCATGCAAGTCAACATCTTTCAGCAAGAGTTGCCGTGATTTCTGACTTTTAACTTTCACATGTGGCTTTGGGGTACAGTTGTAAGCGGTATACAGTGGTACCTCGGGTTAAGAACTTAATTCGTTCCGGAGGTCCGTTCTTAACCTGAAACTGTTCTTAACCTGAAGCACCACTTTAGCTAATAGGGCCTCCTGCTGCCACCGCACGATTTCTGTTCTCATCCTGAAGCAAAGTTCTTAACCCAAGGTACTATTTCTGGGTTAGCGGAGTCTGTAACCTGAAGCGTATGTAACCCAAGGTACCACTGTATAGGTATTTTTATAAATATAACGGAGCGGTTCATTTTTAAAAATAGAACCAAAAGCCAACATGGCTACTTCCAGGTGTTGCAGGACACCAGCTGGTGATGCCCAGTGAGTATGGGTCATAGGATTATAGAGCTGGGCGGGACCAGGGTCATCGGCAATGCGGGAATCTCAACTGAAGCGACCATGACAGGTGGCCATCCGACCTCTGCTTAAAAACCTCCAAGGAAGGAGAACCCACCACCTTCTGAGGAAGACCATTCCACTGTCGAACAGCTCTCACTGTCAGAAAGTTCTCCCTGCTGTTTATCCGGAGTCTCCTTTCTTTGTAACTTGAAGCCAGTGGTTCGAGTCCTACCCTCCGGAGCAGGAGAAACCAAGCTTGCTCCATCTTCCATGGGACAGCCCTTTAGATATTTGAAGATGGCTATCATAGCTTCTCTTTTCCAGGCTAAACATACCCAGCTCCTTCAACCATTCCTCACAAGGCTTGGTTTCCAGACCCTTGATCATCTTGGCCACCCTCCTCTGCACACGTTGCAGCTTGCCAACATCTTTATTAAATTCTGCTGCCCAGAGCTGGACTCCAGGTGTGGCCTGGCCAAGGCAGAATAGAGTGGGACTTGCTTCTCCTGATCCAGGACACTAGACGTCTGTTGATGCAGCCTAGAATACCACTAGCCTTTTTTGCTCCTGAGAGTTGCCTTCTGGAGGACCAAAATCATCTGGGGCTGGATGGACCCCGTGGTCTGACTTGAGACAAGGCAGCTTTGCATGCTCATAATATTAGGGTCTGTTATAAATTCCTACAGCCATCCATTGACTTGGGCATAGGCAGACTCCAGTCCTCCAGAAGTTTAGGACTACAATTCCCATCATCCCTGACCACTGGTCCTGTTAGCTAGGGATGATGGGAATTGTAGTTCTAAACATCAGGATGGATGGAGTTTGCCTATGCCTGCTTTGACTCCTCAAAAATAGCTCCGTTGGGTTGGTCCTCTTGATGGCCCCACATCTCTCCACAGATTCCATCAGATTCGTTCATTTGTAGTTTCATTTGCATGCCTCTTTCCCACCAAAAGAACAGCAAAGAAAACAGGAGCATGTCTCAAAATCAACCACTGCAAGAGCCATTTCATAACGGCATCCTAGCGGCAAATATAGCAGCATACAAAAAACCCCAGCACTTCATTCTTATAACTGAAACAAGATTATGTTAGTGTTAAACCTCCTGGCAACAGCAAAAATAACAAGGGAGCTTTGAAGTCTCGCCTTGGTCCCAGAAACACCCTTTCCATTGTGTTGCTCACAGTCCCTCTCCTGCAGCAACTTGCAAGGCTTCCAAAGGCTGCGGTTGGGGTAGCTGGGAACACCCACCCTGGTCTTGCTCCCAGATACAAACCCTGCACTGCTTAATCAGGAAGGCAGACACAGAGACGGCGTTAGGTAGGGCCTAACGCTCTGAGGTGGCGCTGTGGGTTAATCCACAGAGCCTAGGCCTTGCTGATCAGAAGGTCGGCGGTTCAAATCCCCACAGCGGGGTGAGCTCCTGTTGTTCGGTCCCAGCTCCTGCCCACCTAGCAGTTCGAAAGCACTTCAAAGTGCGAGTAGATAAATAGGTAGCGCTCCGGCGGGAAGGTAAATGGTGTTTCCTTGCACTGCTCTGGTTCGCCAGAAGCGGCTTAGTCATGCTGGCCACATGACCTGGAAGCTGTACGCCGGCTCCCTTGGCCAATAAAGCGAGATGAGCACTGCAACCCCAGAATCATCTGCGACTGGATCTAATGGTCAGGGGTCCCTTTACCTTTAATGCTCCAAGGAACTTAGTCTGCATCAGTATGGTAAAATGAGCATCTGGCCACCGAGACTACCTGGGCATTCCAGTAACAGAACAGCACTGCCATATTGTGAGCCTGCTCCTTCCAGAGAAGACATCTGACCAGTTTCTTGGACATGGGAGCCACTCTCCCACAGTGCCTCCCTCTTGCCAGGAGACAAGCTCGGCTTGTTTTGCTTCTTGCATCTCGCCACTGCATCCAAGCTGATGTGTGCACATGTACACATCAGCCAGTGTGGTGTAGTGGTTTACAGCGATAGACTCGTAATCTAGGGAACTGGGTTCGTGTCTCCGCTCCTCCACATGCAGCTGCTGGGTGACCTTGGGCCAGTCACACTTCTCTGAAGTCTCTCAGCCCCACTCACCTCACAGAGTGTTTGTTGTGGGGGAGGAAGGGAAAGGAGAATGTTAGCTGCTTTGAGACTCCTTCGGGTAGTGATAAAGCGGGATATCAAATCCAAACTCTTCTTCTTCTTCTACATCAAGGTCAACCTTTGCAACATCATGATATGGCTAGGAGACTGTTCTCGCCCTCAAATCGCTCTGGGAAGGAGCTAGGGGAGCCAGGAGGGGAGGAGTTTGGGCTTTGCATGCTACCGACCAAGCTAACTGCTAACGCCGCTTTGTTTCCCCCCCCTTTTCCAGGTGTGTCAGTAACATCCAGTAACACAGGAGTGCCAGACATCTCTGGTTCTGTTTACTCCAAAACGCAGGTTGGTGCTGCAATGTGGGAGGTGTGCTGTGTGAGGTTTGGGTGCTTGGCTGCCTTGGAGCAATCCAGTTGGAGTGCAAAGGAACTGCCCCGGTTTCCCCACCAAAATCTCCCCTTCCCCTGCTGAGAAACAAAAACAATACAATCGCAAAAAACGGGAGGGGGTCGCGCCTAAAACGAGTTGCCTGTATTTTTCAGGACCCCCTCCCCTGTTTTTTTGTGATTGTATTATTTTGTGCATGATTGTGCGTATAGCACCGAACCCAGAAGTGACTCAGAAACATCATAGACGACATCACTAAAAGAGCAGAACGGGGCAGAACGAGGTGTTTCAATTGCACATGATTTCACGCAAACACGCAGTGACCCAGAACGCAAACCCCACACAAATCAGGGGTTGCCTGTATATATCTTCGGAGTCCTAGGCCCATGGGTAATAATAATAATAATAATATTTTTTTATTGATACCCCGCCCTCCCCAGCCAAGGCCGGGCTCAGAGCGGCTTACAAGCAATAATAAAAACAAGATGAATGATTACAACTTAAAAACAAAAGTAAAATACAACATTAAAATAATGGAACATTAAAATATTAAAATGTAGCCTCATCACAGGAGGAGAAGGAAAAGAAAAAAGAAAGAGAGGGAGGGAGGGAATCAAATTGGCTCCAAGCCAAAGGCCAGGCGGAACAACTCTGTCTTACAGGCCCTGCGGAAAGAAATCAGACCCTACAGGGCCCTGGTCTCATGAGGCAGAGCGTTCCACCAGGCCAGAGCCAGTGTTGAAAAGGCCCTGGAACTGGTAGAAGCCAATCTAACTTCCTTAGGGCATGGGACCTCTAGGGTGTTGTTATTTGTGGACCTTGAGGCTCTCCATGGGGCATACCAGGAGAGGCGGTCCCGTAGGTATGAGGGTCCTAGGCCGTAAAGAGATGCACCTTCAGCATTCACCGGAAGCTGTATAACGAAGGTGCCCTCGCTTCTCTGCACAGAAGGAGTTCCACAATTTTGGGGCTGCCACAGAGAAGGCCCCCTCCTTGGCCAGCCCCTCCCTGAGCCTACTGAGGGAGGCAAAACTACCGAGCAGGTCCCATCTAGAGGGTCTGTAGGGCAGGATCTGGTCTTTCATATATTTGGGGCCTGAGTGGTTTAGGGCTTTAAACGCTTAACATGACCACCTAGAATTGGGCCCAGAAATGAACCGGCAACCTGTTTTCAAAGAGGGCTTGTGTGTGATCTGAATGGAGCCCCAGTGGGCAATCTGACAGCTGCATTTCGGGCCGTTTCTGAGTTACTTTCAAGGGCAGCCCCATGTGGAGCGCATTGCAGATGGCCAGATATTGCTGCACTCCTGATTCTCATCATCCCTGACGGTTGAGCCACTCTGGCTGTTGCAGCGACTGATGGGAGCCCAGCAACATCAGGAACCGGGGTGTGGGGTGGCGACGCAGGTTCCCTGCCAGCGACACAGGCATAGCTGTCAACCGTCCCTTATTTGGCGGGAAACTCCCTTATCCCAGCGCTGTGTCCCGCTGCTGTCCCTTATTGATGATGTCCCTTAAATTTCCCGGGTTTCATGCTCGCCCGGCTCAGGAGGGAAGTAGTGGCTCAGGGTCGTCCGCTGTGAGAGAGAGAGAGCGCTGGCGCCGTCGTCCTGGCGCGAGGAGTTCCATCGGCCCTTCCCCACCCAAGAGAGAGGGGGGAGGGAGGGAGAGACTCTCGCCCATGCCACCCGCGAGCCCAGAGGCAGCAGCGGTGGTGGCAGCTGAGGAGGCGGCCTGAGGGAGGAGGAAGAGGAGGGGATGGGGAGGGACGCAGAAGGGCGGCGCTTCAGTGGCTGCAGCGGTGGTGCAACCGCCTCATGCCAGATTGACAGCATCTGGCAATCCTACCAATGTACGCAACTTTCCACAACAGCAAAATCCCTTATTTTGGCTGCTGATCCCTTATTTTGGCTGCTGATCCCTTATTTTCAAATCTGTAAGTTGACAGCTATGGACATAGGAGACGCTTGTGGTCCCTAAACGCCCCTCTGTGTGTATGTGTACCCAGCAGCAGTCGTTTGAGAAGCAGGGATTCCACACCGGAACCCCCACGGCCTCCTTCAACCTGCCGTCGGCGCTGGGCAGTGGCGGCCCCATCAACCCTGCCACCGCCGCAGCATATCCGCCGGCCCCGTTCATGCACATCCTGACGCCTCATCAGCAGCCGCACTCCCAGATCTTGCACCACCACCTGCAGCAGGACGGGCAGGTAAGGGCGGGTCCCAATACACCTTCCCTCCTTTGGGCAACCACCACCTGTCTCCAGGTCCCTCCTCCTCCTTCTCCTCCTCCTCCATCTCCATCCCCCTCATTGCACAGAGACGTAAAACAACACACCTCATGCACACGCAGTAGGGAAGGCCCTGGGATACTTTTCTAACAGGTGTCTTGATCGCCCCAGCTGCTGGTTCGTTACCCACTCCACTTCTCCCCTCCTGCCACATCCCAGACTCGTCCTCGCACACTTGGGTCCAGGGGGGCTGTCATAACGTCTCCTTGTATTTTCCATATCCTGGGCCTGCCTCCACCTTCCCAAAACAGTCGATTTTGTACTTCCAACGCCAGCAGGAAGACCAGGTAACGAACCTCTTGGAAGGGGGTGATCGCTTGCGCCCATCCTGCTGCGCCCTGGTGGCTGTGGTCAGTCTTTGCCGTAGGCTAGGGAGCTGGAGGGAAGCTTGCATTGCTCCCATGTTTGTGCCGGACTCCAGCCTCCCATCGTTCCTCCCTGCCTGTTGACCGGAGGCTCCTGGGAATCCGGCAGAACCTGGAAAAGGCTGCCAGTTCCCCCAGCTCTGCCCCAGACAGATGTGAGCATAAAAACACAACCATACACACACAACACGCACAGAACGACGGACCCACATGCCGTAGAAATCTTCTTTCCCTGCTCCTCTCTCTGTCCTGGGGCTGGTCGATGGTGAACCAGCCTTGCACAGGCTCTCTAGGGAGAACGGAGCAAAGGCAGGACGTGTTGGAAATGAGGCAGTATGTCATGAGCAGAATCGGAGAGTTTGAAGGGACTCCAAGGGTCATCTAGTCCAGCCCCCTACAGCCACAGGAATTCCAGGCAGATGGCCAAGCAACCTCTGCTTAGAAACCTCCAACAAAAGTTCCAAGCTGTTCCACCATCAAACAGCTCTTTCCGCCAGGAACGAGGCTGGCCAACTGAGTTCCCTCTGGATGACGCTGATTGGCAGCTCCCATCATCCCTGAACGTTGTTCTGGGATGCTGGTGGGAATTGCAGTCCCGCAGCATTTAAAGGGCACCACGTTGGCTATCCCTGGCAATGAGTTTTAATCGTGTGCTGTATTAAGAAGCACTTGCTCCCTCTACCAAATTGTGTCTTGTGCAGTGTGGATTCCCCGCCACAGAATACCGGGATCCAAGTCGGCTCGATGAATAAAATAAAATTAAAAGTTGTCTAGCTTAGGTCTCCCACCTCAGATCTGAATGGCCAAGCACAGAGATAAGCTGCAGGTGCCATTACGCTCAGCAGGCAGAGCTGTCCAAACTATTGGCTATGCTTTGATAACTAATAGCAGCTGCTGGTGTCCTGCCCCGCCAGGTCGTAAAACTCTCCATGTCAGATTTTGCAACTAGAATTGGAGTACCTTGCTTTCCCAGTCTACCCAACGGCACAGTAGGATTTGGGACATCACAGGGAGCGTTTGTGGCAGTTTGCTATGGTCCTTGGCCATTGGTGGCACAGTCCAAGCTCTTCCGTCTAAAGTAGAGGGAGGGAGGATCTATTATTATTATTATTATTATTATTATTATTATTATTATTATTATTAATTTATTTGTACCCTGCCCATCTGGCTGGGTTTCCCCAGCCACTCTGGGCGGCTTCCAACAAAGATGAAAAATACACTAAAATGTCACATATTAAAAACTTCCCTGAACAGGGCTGCCTTCAGATGTCTTCTGAATATCAGGTAGTTGTTTATCGCTTTGACATCTGATGGGAGGGCATTCCACAGGGCGGGCGCCACTACCGAGAAGGCCCTCTGCCTGGTTCCCTGTAACTTGGCCTCTCGCAGTGAGGGAACCGCCAGAAGGCCCTCGGAGCTGGACCTCAGTGTCCAGGCAGAACGATGGGGGTGGAGACGCTCCTTCAGATATACTGGACCAAGGCCATTTAGGGCTTTAAAGGTCAGCACCAACACTTTGAATTGTGCTCGGAAACGTACTGGGAGCCAGTGTAGGTCTTTCAAGACTGGTGTTATATGGTCTCGGCGGCCGTTCCCAGTCACCAGTCTAGCTGCCGCATTCTGGATTAGTTGTAGTTTCCGGGTCACCTTCAAAGGTAGCCCCACATAGAGCGCATTGCAGTAGTCCAAGCAAGAGATAACTAGAGCATGCACCACTCTGGCAAGACAGTCTGCGGGCAGGTAGGGTCTCAGCCTACGTACCAGATGGAGCTGGTAAACAGCTGCCATGGACAGCTGTGAGTCCAAAATGACTCCCAGGCTGTGCACCTGGTCCTTCAGGGGCACAGTTACCCCATTTAGGACCAGGGAGTCCTCCACACCTGCCTGCTCCTGTCCCCCAAAAACAGTACTTCTGTCTTGTCAGGATTCAACCCCAATCTGTTAGCTTATCTACTGATAAGTTGCCACTTGCCATGGAATTGGCAAAGGCTTCTGACTTCCCCTTGTCTGGTAGCAGTGGCAGCAGAAGGGTCTTTCCAAACCCTGAATTGGCAGTCCTCAGGTGCCAATTTGTAGTTGTGTACACAGGTCATCCCCATGTATGTCTCCTGGAGTATGCTTGGCTTCAACCCCCACCCAAAACTTGTCATTTTGTGCATCTCTCCACACCCACCCTGTGCTGCGCTTGGCTCTGGCTGGTGAACTAACAAAAGCCCTATAAAAAAAAACCCAAGCCCTTCCTGGCCTTGCTCCGGAGCCGGGCTGCGAGAAACTTGTGGCATCCTCCAGATGTCGCTGGACTACAACTCCCATCATCCCTGACTTATTTGCCTTTGCTGGCTGGTGGGAGCTGCAGTCCAGCGTTTAGGTCAGTGTTTGCCAAAGGTGGGTCTGCAGCTGTTTTTTTTTGGACTACAACTCCCATCATCCCTAGCTAGCAAGGCCAGCGGTCAGGGATGATGGGAATTGTAGTCTGAAAAGAGCTGGAAACCCAAGTTGGGGGAACATTGATCCAGAGCAGCCTTTTCTCAACCTGTGGGTCCCCAGATGTTGTTGAACTACAAATCCCATCGTCCCTAGAGAGCAAGGCCAGCGGTCAGGGATGATGGGAATTGTAGTCTGAAAAGAGCTGAAAACCCAAGTTGGGGAAACACTGATCTAGAGGCAGACAGAGCATTCCTGCTGCTGGCAAGAGAAGCAACCTCTTTTCTTGAGCTGATTTACTCATTTCACATGCTCATGGGTTGCTGGAGCCTGTTTCGTGCCTCCAAATAAGGCCTGGGGAGCTGAGCTAGCTGCTAGTCGAGCCTCGCTCACCTTCTTCCTTTTCCCCCCTCTCTCTCTCTCTCTCCCTACTTCCCCCCTTTTCTTCCTGCACAGAGCGGCACTGGGCAGCGCAGCCAGGGCACCTCCATCCCTCAGAAGTCGCAGGCGAACAAGTCTGCCTACAACAGCTACAACTGGGGCGCCAATTGAGGGGAGGCTCAGAGGCGGCTCCACACACTTCAACCAAGAGACAAACGGAAGGACGACAGCGATCTACCCAAGAAGGACGGACCCCAGAAGGAAAGAAGAGCTCCCCTGCCCTCAGCACAGCCCTGCAACAGCCCCGGCGGACCCCGGCCAACATGGCTCTGGGCTCAGCATCCCCCCCCCCTCCAGCCACCTTCTCCCCCCCCCTTCCCCATTGTATGTAATATAGAATTTGTATCTTTTTTCTTTCCTTTCTCTCTCTCTCTCTCTTTCTCTGCATTCATTCAGATTACGAGCTGTTCAGCCGTAGGGGCCTTTTGTTTTGTTTTGTTTTTCTACTCCTTTACTCTTCCTCTTCCCGCCCCTCCCCACCCGCCCGCCCAGAAAAAGGAAGGAAGAAAAAAAAAGAAGTACCGCCTGACGGATCCAAAGGAGTCAACATCTGGAATCCTCTCTCTCTTTCTCTCTCTCTCTCTTTCTCTCTCTCTCCCCGCTCCTCCTCCTAGAATGCCCCCCTTTATTATTAGGAATAAGATCAGTAATTGATATGAACCGCATTGTAAGATTAATTAGTTGAAGTGTTTTTTTTGTACTGTGTTCTAAATTTAATGGATAAATGTGTCTTGTATATAAAAACGAAAACCCCACTCTGTTCTCTGGGCCTTGCGTTTTCCATCCATAGTTGGACTGTGTGTGTGTGTGTGTGCGCGCGCACGCACTTAGAGGGTACCTGCCAGGCAGCCCCAGCTCCCCTCCAAGTCTGTTTCATTCCCCACACTGAAGCCATCTCCCCAGGACTGCTGTGTTTGTCTGTTTTCTCTACCCAACCCACAATAGCAGGGGTCAGCAAACTTTTTCAGCAGGGGGCCGGTCCACTGTCCCTCAGACCTTGTGGGGGGCTGGACTATATTTTGGAAAAAAAAAAAGAATTCCTATGCCCCGCAAATAACCCAGAGATGCATTTTGAATAAAAGCACACATTCTACTCATGTAAAAGCACCAGGCAAGCCCCACAAATTGTTGGGATACTGCCAGGGAGACAAAGTCCATCATGACTCCACGTCGTCTCCGGACGTCCATCGATCTCCCGTAGACACGCAGTATCAGCAATTAGCGACATGAGCGATAGCTTGCCACATTCCAGAGCCGTGCACGCTCTATCAGCAGATAAAGCACACAGCGAAAGATGCACTCAGGAGAGCATTATTTACAAGTTTATTTCTGCGTTGATCAGAACAAAGAAAAACATGACTGCCTGCTTCAGTGTCTCCGGCAGAGAGAGAGAAACGAAAGCAAAGACACAACATAAACATCCTGTGAAACAGGAAATGTGCAGGCTGTGACACAAACATCCTGCTCCCTTTTAAGGTGGAACGGAAATATCCTAACACAAATAACCCAGAGATGCATTTTAAGTACACATTCTAATTCCCGGACTGTCTGCGGACCGGATTTAGAAGGCGATTGAGCCGCATCTGGCTCCTGGGCCTTAGTTTGCCTACCCATGCACAATAGGGTCACAATATCTCTCCTCCTCAATCTCTCTCCTTCCACCTTCCCAGTCTCTTGCCTACCAGAGAAAGCCTCTCTCACACACCCTGGTCAGGTTATGGTGCCTCCCCCCCTCCCCCCCCCCCACCTATTTGAGCTCTGATAACGGATTTCTGCAAGGGCTGGCCATTCATTTGCCACTTGCACCCCCTGTGGTGTCAGGCAAGATACAAACACAATGTTACCTTGGGTTACAGACACTTCAGGTTACAGACTCTGCTAACCCAGAAGTAGTACTTTGCTTCAGGATGAGAACAGAAATCACGCGGCGGCAGTGGGAGGCCCCATTAGCTAAAGTAGTGCTTCAGGTTAAGAACAGTTTCAGGTTAAGAACAGACCTCCAGAACGAATTAAGTCCTTAACCCGAAGTACCACTGTATGGATGTGTACGCAAGTCCTTGTTCTGTTCAGCTACTTCAAGTGACTTTTGTGGATCAGGAACTCAAAACAAAGCAATACCATAAAGAACGGAGTTTTACTCAGTCCTCAAAAGCCCATCACCATTAGATAATTGGCCTTCAAACATGACTGCACCTCCTATTATCCCTGGCCATTGGCTAAACACACTGGATTATAGGAGTTAGAGCCCAGCAACACCTGCAGACTCGAGACTGAAGAACTCCAGAATCAGTGCTGCATACTACTTTGGGGGCGCGGGGGGCGCTGTGGGTAAAAAGCCTCAGCGCCTAGGGCTTGCTGATCGAAAGGTCGGCGGTTCGAATCCCCGCGGCGGGGTGCGCTCCCGTTGTTCGGTCCCAGCACCTGCCAACCTAGCAGTTCGAAAGCACTCCCGGGTGCAAGTAGATAAATAGGGACCGCTTACTAGCGGGAAGGTAAACGGCGCTTCCGTGTGCGGCTCTGGCTGGCCAGAGCAGCGATGTCACGCTGGCCACGTGACCCGGAAGTGTCTTCGGACAGCGCTGGCCCTTGGCCTCTTTGAGTGAGATGGGCGCACAACCCTAGAGTCTGTCAAGACTGGCCCGTACGGGCAGGGGTACCTTTACTTTTTACTACTTTGGCATTCCTTGTATGTACCATAATTTTGTGCAATGGAGCGTTGGGATTTATGGGGGCCAAAATCTTGGGGATGGATTTGCATGGACTAGAAGAATTGCAGACTGCAAGACAGTCAAGTCGAGAGCAGCTGCTTTCTTGGACTTGAACTAACCTGTGCTTCACTCGTTGGAACCATACAGAACATCCATAAACATAATATCAATTTAGCGGATAACTTTGAACTTGAGTGGCTCGTGGTAGTTTATTTAATAAATTCCAATGCTGCCTTTCATCTGAGGACCGCAGGTTGTTTTACAATATAAAAACACAAAGAAACAGTAAGAAAAACAGCACACACACCCCCAAGCCATTAATTGCTTAGTTAGCCAAAGGCCTGGTAGAAGGAATGTTTTTTCCTTGGTGCCCAAAGTTATGTAATGAAGGTGCCAGGTGAGCTCCCCTGGCGAGAGCATCCCACAAGTGGGGAGCCACTGCAGAAAAGGCCCCGTTGGTTGTTGATGTCCTCCCAACCTCCCATGGAAGAGGCACACAAAGAAGGGCCTCGGATGATGAGCGCAGGGTCCTCCAGCTATGGGGAAAGGCGGTTCTTAAGGTATTGCAGTGTTGCGAAGTATCTGCAGAACCTGCTTTGCTCAACCCCCAGAAAGACCAAGGATAAGTGGCTATCCAAGAGGGGTGGATTATTCCAGCAGTTTCCCTAATAACCCACCCCAAGAGAGCCCTTTCCATGCATCACCACTCCCCAAATATCCCATCTCTAGTTACAGGTAGGTAGCTGTGTTGGTCTGCCATGGTTGAAACAATTTTTTTTAAAAAAATCCTTCTAGTAGCACCATAAAGGTAAAGGGACCCCTGACCATTAGGTCCAGTCGTGGCCGACTCTGGGGTTGCGGTGCTCATCTTGCTCTATAAGCCAAGGGAGCCAGCGTACAGCTTCCGGTTCCTGTGGCCAGCATGACTAAGCCGCTTCTGGCGAACCAGAGCAACGCACGGAAATGCCGTTTACCTTCCCGCCGGAGCGGTACCTATTTATCTACTTGCACTGGCGTGCTTTCAGACTGGTAGGTTGGCAGGAGCAGTGACCGAGCAATAGGAGCTCACCCCGTCGCGGGGATTCGAACTGCTGACCTTCTGACTGGCAAGTCCTAGGCTCTGTGGTTTAACCCACAGAGACCAACTAAGTTTGTTATTGGTATGAGCTTTTGTGTGCATGCCACTGTATTCTGCTCTGGTCAGACGTCACCTGGAGTACTGTGTCCAGTTCTGGGCACCACAGTTCAAGAAGGACACTGACAAACTGGAACGTGTCCAGAGGAGGGCAACCAAAATGGTCAAAGGCCTGGAAACGATGCCTTATGAGGAACGGCTAAGGGAGCTGGGCATGTTTAGCCTGGAGAAGAGGAGGTTAAGGGTGATATGATAGCCATGTTCAAATATATAAAAGGATGTCACATAGAGGAGGGAGAAAGGTTGTTTTCTGCTGCTCCAGAGAAGCGGACACGGAGCAATGGATCCAAACTACAAGAAAGAAGATTCCACCTAAACATTAGGAAGAACTTCCTGACAGTAAGAGCTGTTTGACAGTGGAATTTGCTGCCAAGGAGTGTGGTGGAGTCTCCTTCTTTGGAGGTCTTTAAGCAGAGGCTTGACAACCATATGTCAGGAGTGCTCTGATGGTGTTTCCTGCTTGGCAGGGGGTTGGACTCGATGGCACTTGTGGTCTCTTCCAACTCTATGATTCTATGGTCTCTATGGTGCAACTGTTTTTTTATCCCTTCTCTAGAACTATTAGCCTGTAGATCTTTGGGCTGGAGGAGGAATTCCGGGAGGCATCTAGATCCAAAGTTGTTCTGTGGCAGCCTTGACTATTTGTTGTCCAGGGCTGGTAGCAAAACCTTGTGTCCCTTAACCATTGTACAAAACTGAACCTGCATTTAAGACTTTAAGTAACTGGGTGGTGTACAATAGTTAAAAGGAGAGGGCCTGCCAGCTAGCCTGCTTACAATCAATAAACCTGAAATAAACTGAAGATTGAATGGAAATTGAGAGATCTCCAGTTATCAGCATTCTTGCAGGCAAGGGAGGCTTTTACATCAACCTCTGTGAGGCTAAAATGTACGATGTAATAATAATACTTGGTGCCCTCTGGCAGCGCCAGTCAACAATCGCTCTTAAGGAACTCGAAATTCTCCATTGATTTACAAGGTCCCTTGGGGGACGTTGGGATTGAACTCGGAAACTTGCGCGTTGCATCAGTCTCACTCACGAATAAGTCTATGAGCCGCCGGAGAGGAGAACGTCAGTTCTATCTCTGGGGTGTCGTTTAGAGGTAGCGTCGTGAAGACTGGGTCGCTTTACGGCCGCCATATTTGGGCAGACGGGGGAGGAGGAAGGGCGATTCACAGCAGAGTGGCGGAAACGCCAAGGGAGGCGTGGCGGTATTGCTTTACGGCTGGCCGCGGAATGAGCCTCTACGACGTGTTTCGGGGTTTCTTCGGCTTCCCCGGGGAGCGGAGGTGAGGCTCTGGGAAATCAGGATCCTCCTCGCTTCTTATTTTGTGCGCAGATATTTTGCCCCCTCTCCTCCTCTGAGCTTTTCAAAGCTTGGCAGGCGGAAATCCCACCGGGGCAGCTTCTCTTCCAACACCTTAGGGCTACACCGGGCGAGTTTCTGCCTGCCTGGCAAAGCGATCGCATTATTTACTAAGGCCTCATTCCAAGCAATCCGCCTATTTGGTGACGTTTTAACGACGTGTGGGTATCCTCAAAGGTAAAGGGTAAAGAGTCCCCTGACCATTAGGTCCAGTCGTGGCCAACTCTGGGGTTGCGGCGCTCATCTCACTTTATTGGCCGAGGGGTCATGTGGTCGAACCAGAGCAGCACACGGAAACGCCATTTACCTTCCCGCAAGAGCGGTACCTATTTATCTACTTGCACTTTGTGCTTTTGAACTGCTAGGTTGGCAGGAGCAGGGACAGAGCGATGGGAGCTCACCCCGTCGTGGGGATTCAAACCGCCAACCTTCTGATCGGCAAGCCCTAGGCTCTGTGGTTTAACCCACAGCGCCACCCGCATCCCCTGCGGGTATCCTGCCCTTCCCCAAAAGCAGCTGGAGGGTCCCCGACTCCCCTTGCAACAACCCTTTGAGGTAGGCTGCACTGAGGGATATGGGCTGGCCCAAGCCCCGCCCCACATTTTATCCCCAAGTGGAGATTTAACATGGGTCCATCCATGTAATCGTTTTTAGCCATTTTTATGTACAGTGGTACCTCGGGTTAAGTACTTAATTCGTTCTGGAGGTCTGTTCTTAACCGGAAACTGTTCTTAACCTGAAGCACCACTTCATCTAATGGGGCTTCCTGCTGCAGCCGTGCCGCCGGAGCACGATTCCTGTTCTCATCCTGAAGCAAAGTTCTTAACCTGAAGCACTATTTCTGGGTTAATGGAGTCTGTAACCTGAAGCGTATGTAACCTGAAGCGTATGTAACCTGAGGTACCACTGTAGTTACAAGCTGTGGGTTGCATTGTGCTTTACATGCTATTTTGATTTTTGTTTATTTAAACAGACTACCGCCTAACAGTAAATAAGCCCCGCTAAGGCTGAGCAAGCACGTTAACATTTAAAGCAACACCCCCCCCCCCATAACACCTCTCCCCTTCTCCCCATTGTTGCTACAGGCCCCGCGACCCCTTCTTTGGGGGAATCACACGGGACGACGATGATGATGATGATGATGAAGATGGCTTTGGGGCAAGGCACCCTGGGGACTTTGGGTTCGGGTTCACATTCAGCCCAGGCGGGATGCGTTTCCACGATACCTTCGGATTTGACGAGCTCTTCCAGGATTTCAACAACCTCTTCCAAGAGATGGGAGTGAGGAGTTTGCCTTCTGGGCCCTTTGGTAGGCGAAATCTTGGGGGGCTTCAACTGGGTTTGCATCCTGCTAGGGATGGCCCGGCCTGGAGGGAAATGGGCAAGTGGGAACCTTCTTCTCTTCCCTTAAAAAGACTGCAAGATTCTAGTCCTCATGGTCCTGAATAAAAGGAAGCAACTCTCCAGATATTCAGACGGCGGTTTCTCCGCAGATTCTGTGCCCCTGAGCTGCAGCCTTAACCCCAGAATAAATAAAATCAAAATGAACAATTGTTGTTTATCTGCCCACAGATTTCCCAGAGCCACCGGCACCATCGCCTGAGAAGAGGCAGACTCTGCGGGATTTCATGCTGAAACATCCGGATAGCCAGAGATCTGGCAGCAGAGCCCTAGAGGACGACTCAGGCCCCACAGCGCCAGAGAAGAGGCCCTGGCAGCCATTCCAAGGGGTGTGTGGTGCTCTGAATTGGGGACCATCCCTGATCCGATGCCTCATCTTTGCCTATTGGTTTAGAGTGTTTGGTACCCCATTCTGCTACAGGAAAGGCTCCCAGATTGGCTTATGTAATAATAATAATAATTATTATTATTATTATTATTATTATTATTATTATTTTATTTATACCCCGCCCTCCCCAGCCAAGACCGGGCTCAAGGCAGCCAACAACCAATAATAAAAACAAGTTGATCAAAATACAATTTAAAAAACAAGATTAAAATACAACATTAAAACATTAGGATGTAGCCTCTTTACAGGAGGAGAAAGGAAAAAGAAAGAGGGGGAGGGAATCAAACTGATTCTAAGCCAAAAACCAGGCGGAACAACTCTGTCTTACAGGCCCTGCGGAAAGAAATCAGATCCTGCAGGGCCCTGGTCTCATGAGGCAGAGCGTTCCACCAGGCCGGAGCCAGTGTTGAGAAGGCCCTGGCTCTGGTTGAAGCCAATCTAACTTCCTTAGGGCCCGGGACCTCTAGGGTATTGCTATTTATGGACCTTAAGGTCCTCCGTGGGGCATACCGGGAGAGGCAGTCCCGTAGGTACGAGGGTCCTAGGCTGTGAGGGCTTTAAAGGTCATTTAATCATTTAAATGTAATCATTTAAATCAAAGAATCCCTGCCCGCAGGCTTGCATCCTAAGAAAAAAACACAGCACACGAGGGGAAAGGGACAGGGAGGGAAGAGGAAAAAAGCAAACTCAGGTTCCAGTAGGAGCTGCCCTGCTTCTCTTCTCTCCCACTGAGGTGGCCAAGTGAAATGGTTGCAATTCTGGCAGAGGAGGCCTGATGTTTGGGGTTGGGCAGTGGCGGTGGCCAGAGAGATGGGGACAGTCTGCTCTTTAAAGAAATCCCCAAAGTCAGGTGTCAGGTGCTGGTGTGGTTGCTCAAGAGCAAACAGACTCCAGCCTCCTGTCTTTTCCAGGCTTTATTATCTGTACAAAGTATTTACAGTTCAGAGCGTCGCAAGTCCATGTCTGCTCAGTCGCTAGCAGAATCTGGGAGTGGGCGGTCCTTATACCTTCCCCAGCATCAGTGGCGTAGCGTGGGTTGTCAGCACCCGGGGCAAGGCAAGTAATATGCGCCCCCTAACCCATGGATTTGCGCTCCCTAACCCGTGGATTTGCGCCCCCTAACCCTAACCCCCAGATGTTGCGCCTGGTGCGGCCGGCCCCCCCTGCACCCCCCACGCTACGCCACTGCCCAGCATAACAGTCGTGTGACCCCCATTCTTCTCCTCCCCTCTCTGCGCGCAAACCTACTGCGCAGAGTGGGCGCTGGCAAAGGGGGACTTGCCTCCCCTCCGCTTTGCTCAGGCTCGGTGTTGAGGCTCTCCCTAGCATCTTCTGATCCCTGCGCCCCTTCCCCACTGGAGGTGGGGATTCCCCCCTCGCCAGAGGGAGAACTGCTTTGCAAGATCTTCGGAGCCTCCCTGTAACACAACTGCCCTCCCACCTCTCGCCTCTGAGCTGATGGCAGTTCCCTGACATCAGGGATCATCGCAAAGGAATTACCTGGTCTGACCTGTTCTGCCCATAATGCAGAATGAGTTGGAAGGGGGTAGAATTTGGGGTGGCACTACATCACATGACCGGTAGGAACACACGAAGCTGCGTCGTTCCAAATCAGATTACTGGTCCGTCTAGTTCAGTTCTGCCAACACTGGCTGGCAGTGGCTGCCAAGGATTTTTAGACAAGGAGTCTTTCCCAGCCCTGCCTGAAGGTGTCACAAATTAAACTGGAACCTTCTGCATGCAAGAAGCAGATGCTCAACCACTGAGCTAAAGCTCTGCCCCTTAAATTTTGGGGGGCACGGTGATATTTCTGCACAATCTCACACATGCTTAAAAAACCAACAAAAAAGACCTTTCCCATAGGAAATGAGCACGTCACAGATAGGGCTGTTGTAGCATTTCCCCCCTGATAGGCTACTTTTCTGCAGGCAGGGAGTTATTTCCATGGATGGATGGAATTTAGATCCTGCCCTTCCTCTCCAAGGAGTCCAAGGCAGCAAACAGATAACTATATATATATAGCTATTCCTCCTACTCTGAATGTGGGTGGTGCTGTGGTCTAAACCACTGAGCCTCTTGGGCATGTAAATCAGAAGGTTGGCGGTTCGAATCCCCGCAATGGAGTGAGCTCCCGCTGCTCTGTCCCAGCTCCTGCCAACCTAACAGTTCGAAAGCATGCCAGTGCAAGTAGATAAATAGGTACCACTCCGGCGAGAAGGGAAACGGCGTTTCCGTGCGCTCTGGCTTCTGTCATGGTGTCCCGTTGTGCCAGAAGCGGTTTAGTCATGCTGGCCACATGACCCGGAAAGCTGTCTGTGGACAAACGTCGGCTCCCTCGGCCTGAAAGTGAGATGAGTGTCGCAACCCCTTAGTCGCCTTTGACTGGACTTAACCGTCCAGGGGTCCTTTACCTTTATATACAGCTATAACAAAAAGATTCAAAAACCAATAACAATTTAAAGGTAAAGGGACCCCTGACCATTAGGTCCAGTCGTGACCGACTCTGAGCTTGCGACGCTCATCTCGCTTTACTCACCTCACAGAGTGTTTGCTGTGGGGGAGGAAGGGAAAGGAGATTGTTAGCCGCTTTGAGACTCCTTTGGGTAGTGATAAAGCGGGATATCAAATTCAAACTCTTCTCTTCTTCTTCTTTACTGGCCAAGGGAGCCGGCGTTTGTCTGCAGACAGCTTCCAGGTCATGTGGCCAGCGTGACAAAGCTGCTTCTGGCGAACCAGAGCAGTGCATGGAAGTGCCTTTACCTTCCCGCCAGAGCGGTACCTATTTATCTACTTGCACTTTGACGTGCTTTTGAACTGCTAGGTGGGCAGGAGCAGGGACCGAGCAACTGGAGCTCACCCCGTCGCAGGGATTCGAACCGCCAACCTTCTGATCAGCAAGTCCTAGGCTCTGTGGTTTAACCCACAGCACCATCCATGTCCCTAATAACAACTTAGAACATTCTAAAAGCAATTACAGTTGAAAACAATACTCCTTGCAGTGATCTCAGGGTTGTTTGGAACAGTCTTCTCTGGCAACCAATTATCTGAGTGAAGTAGTGTTTTTACAATTCCTCCCGGAAGTTAATAATGATGGAGAGGGGATTCTGCAACTGGGGAGCCATCACTAAAAAGGCCCTGTCATGGGTGAACGCTGATTGGATAGCCAGTCTTTCAATCGCTCTGCCATATCACTCCCCCTTCTCCTTCTGCATTTGTTTTTTCCTTCTCCCATCGCTCACACAGTTTTCACAGACCTTACTGACTGCGTTCTCTGTTGTTGTTTTTTTACAGCTGCGAGAGACCGATCCACCTCTCCCAGAATTGAAAGATAACCCAAAGGAAGACAGAGGTCAGAGGGCAAAGGACGGGGAGGGAACAGTGGTTGGTTTGGGGCAAAACATCTGAAGAGCCACATGTCTGGGTCTTTTGAGACCACCCAGATTATTCATGAGTGTTTTGGAAATGGCTGGGTGTCTGTATATATGCGAGTGTATGTACCGTATTTTTCGCTCCCTAAGGCGCACCTGACCATAAGGCACACCCACTTTGGGGGTGGGATTCAAGAAAAATGCGGCTCTTGGGGGCTTTTGCGGGAGGTGGGGGAAGTGAGACAGTCTTGAGGAGGCTTCGCAAGCTGCTCAGGAGCTTGTCGGGGCTGGCGGGGGAAGCCCGGGTTCCCCCCACCCACCCAGCGCCAGGGACCACACATTCGCTCCATAAGACGCACAGACAATTCTCCTTAGATTTTTAAGAGGAAAAAAGTGCGTCTTATGGAGCGAAAAATACGGTAATTTGCTGTGTGATGCAAGAATCTGCCCTATCGTTTTGGGAAGATAAACCCTCCATGTTCAGGAGCAGTATATCTGAGTATGTGTTCAGTGACTGGGGATAGCTAGGGTTGCCATATTTCAAACAGTGAAAATTCAGACAGAAAACTTGTTGAGCATTTGGTGGTGGGGCAAAACTATTGGTTGTTGTTTTAGTTTTGCCCAAGGTTATAGAGGTTTTGGGGCAAAATCGCAAACAAAACTACTGTTTTGGAGCTGTTTTTATGTGGAATCGCCAAAAAGAGCACTGCCGACGTGAGCTGCCATATGACTGGATTTTCCCAGACATTTCTCTGGTTTTCACCAGGACGCTGCTGCCAAAAATTTGGGATATTCCAGGCACATGGCAACCCCTTGATATGGCTGCAGGGGGCTGTTGCTTGTGATCTCCCCAGAGGTTTCTGTTTGGCCTCTGTGGGGAGCCAGATACTGGACTTAGCTGGATCTGTTTTGCCAGGACAACTCTTGTGCATTCAAGTGCCTAGTCCTTATTGTTGCAGAGGAAAGCATAGAAGCCTCTCTCGGTTAAAAATGATTCACACGCTAAGCAAAATTGTTTTTACATGCTGAATTTGTTTTCTTAAGGGAGGGTTGTTGTGGAAACTTGGATGTCTTGCGGGAAGAATGGAGAGGGGTGTGTGAGTGTAAAAACTGGCTCAGCTGATACTCGGTCGCATTTTTATTACAGATCTGGACTCGCAGGTCACGTCCAAAGGGCTCGAGACTATTCTTCCCCCAGCCCAACCCCGGTCGTATTTCAAAAGTGTCTCAATCACAAAAGTGGTAGCACCAGATGGGGTATGTGCCAAAGCTTCTTTAATCCTGTGTGTGTGTGTGTGTGTGTGTGTGTGTGTGAATGAGTGTGTGTACTGGGTTAGCCTTATGCAGAATACTCCCATTCAGAATCCATGGACATGACTCACTTAGGCCCATTCATTTTGAAGATCTGCTTTCAGGTGTACTTAGATGGTACTTGTGTCCGTTGGGTTTTCACTCCTCTGCCAAGGAGAGCTCGAGAAGCAATGGTGATGGATAGGTGTATTTCATTGCGTTGAATATTTTATCTGCATTAATTGGCCTTGGGTGGTGGTTGAAGGGTAACATATCAATATGTAATAGTGTTCTGTTCTGTCACTTTGTGGGGCCGCCTGTTGGTGGCCATGCGAACTGCAACGTGATGACAGCCTGGCAATTTTATTATATAGTGATATGTGTGTACTGATAATTTGGCAACATGTTTTGCATTCAGATGAATTGAAGAGAGCGTCAAGCTGCATTGTGAAGTTTACTTTTTAACCTGGCAGCAGGGGGTTCTGCTGATTGACATCTCTCAGGACCCCCTGGCTTTAAACTGAAAAATGGCAAACTACACAATGGGCTCAGTAATTTATTAATCTTCAAAACAGTTTAGGAGGAATTGACTCCTGGGGTCCCTGGGAATGTAAAGTTCTCCTCTGAATGTCGGCATGCCATTCCTCACACTGGATCCTACTGGATCCCCTTCTTAATGAGCAGAGTCTATACTTCTACCCCAGGAATCTTCCCCAAATTTCACTCATCCCTTCTATCCTCTTGCTTCAGACGGTGGAAGAGAGGCGGACGGTGCGTGACAGTCAGGGTCACGAGGAGACAGTTGTCACCCGCCAGAGCGGAGGGGAGCCACGTACGGGGTTTGACGGTGGCCGGCAAGGAGGTTCAGGTGAGTGCAAGGAGGGGGAGCCTGGTTCGAGAGAACTTTCATCTCATGCTGGCTAAACAGTCATGATTCAGCATAGTGTTTGTTCTGCTGTTCCTGAGAAGCACACAGAAGCTTCCTAAGAATCTCAACTTTTGCTTCTCCGGTTTTTCTTTTTTAAGTTTCTAGTCCTTATGTGTCAGTAAAGTTCACTCTTCATTCAAATAAAGAAAGCAGTCCGGGAGTAGCGAGCACAGCAACTCTTCCCAGCAGGTCTTGCCCCAGTGAGGCAGTTGTGGGACGGAAGGTCCCGCCCTTCTACCGCTCTCTAAGGCTCCTCCCCAGGGCCCTTTCCCAGCATCCTGAGACTCCTAGTCTTGTCACTCTTTGCTCCACCCTCTTCATGCCTCTTCTGGTTCTGGGAGACCAGGAGGGAAGAGGAGCTGGTCACACAGCAGGAGGGGCAGACTCCCTGGCTTCTTCAGCAGCCTGGCCACCCCTTCCTCTCCAGCCTCTGCTTCTACCTCTGAGTCTGAACCGCTCTCCGCCAGTGCATCTTACTGCTCACTAAACCCCGTTCCCTCTTCATCTTCAGACACCTCCTCCTCCCAGTCTTCTCCCTCTGACCACCCATCGCCTTCCCACCACGCATCGCCTTCCCACCACCCATCCCCTGGCTCTGAAGCCTTCTACCCTCGGAGGTTTCTCATTTGGTACCTCCCACCGCTCTTCGGCATCCAGCCTATCCATGACACCACCTCTGGCTAACCAGCTGGTTCCTTCCGCAGGAGACCTGTCGCCCTTCCGCTCACGCCCTGGAGAGGACCTAGGCGACTCCGCTTCCATCCTGGACACCTTTTTCCGCCGTTGGTTCTAGAGCCAATAGTTCTGCCTGGTGGGTGGCCTTAGAGGGTAAGATCTGAGGTCTTCCTATGCAGTGGTAACCTGGCACCTATTGGGACTGGTAGGGCGGAAGGCAGGGAGCCCAGCAGCAGGTGGCGCTAGAGCCAACGAGAGGCACAGCCTTGACCAATGAGAGGCAGTCCCGCCCCACACATGGATGCAAGTAAGAAGGCAGGCAGGTGGGGGTGGCTGAAAGGGGGCTGAGACTGATGAGGCAGTGCCCCCGTTCTCTCCAAATGGAACAGCCTCCACGCTTTCCTGTGGCTGAGTCAGCCAGCATTGGGGGCTCTCGCCTTCAACCTTAGAGCTGGGATGGGGAACCAGCAGCTTTGCAGACCCTCAGTTCTCATCAGGCACAGCCAGCAGCGCCAATGGTCAGGGTTGGGATCCCTGATTGGTTGGGACATGGGCCTAGTTCGTAGGCAAGAAGCCTATGGCCTTCCATGACACTTGAGTTGTTGGCGTAGCATTACAGATCTTGCCCCAGGGACTACGAAAGCCCATGGCATAATTTATCCAAAGTTTGGGTGCTCAGGGAGCAAGGACGGCAGCGAGGTGCATAGCTGTCAACCGTCCCTTATTTGGCGGGGAACTCCCTTATCCCAGCGCCGTGTCCCGCTGCTGTCCCTTATTGATGATGTCCCTTAAATTTCCTGGGTTTCAAAGGAAGCAGCTCCTCTCCCTCCCTCTCTGCCGGCCAGGGAGGAAGGAGGCTCCAACTGGGTTGCTTGGCTGCGTTGCTCACCCAATGAGGCACTTGTGCCGATCAAATCGGCCGCGTTGCCTGGGGACTCGGCTTTGCTCAGCGCTTCCCAGCGGAGAGGTGACGGTGGTTTTCCTTGCTGCATCCCCTTTGCCGGGTTGCTGCGCTGTGGGAACCACCGCTTGAGGCTTTGTTTGGCTGCTGGCTGGGCTTTCTGCCTTTGGCTCGGAGGGGCTCAGAAGTTGAACATACCTGTGCTCTGAAAATCCCTTATTTTGGCTGCTGATCCCTTATTTTCGAGGCTGCTGGTCCCTTATTTTCAAATCTGTAAGTTGACAGCTATGGTGTGGTGTTGTGGGTTGGAGTGTCATACGAGGCCCAGAGAGAGGCCAGGGTTCAAATCTCCTCTTGGCCCTAAAAGGTCACTGAGTCAGTCACAAGCTCCCAGCATAAACTTCCTTGCAGGATTATTGTGAGAATGAAAATGGAGATTTGGGGGGAGAAAGAGCAAGGCAGAGAGGGGAGGCACGTTGTGTTCTTCTCTGTTTCATTGGGTTTCTGTTGTTTTTTCTTTCCAGATTTGTGCCCTCTGCGGACAAGGCCTCCATTTCAGATATTGCTTCCATCCTGTGTGTTTTCATTTCCCTGTGGCCTCCTCTTTCTTCCGCGCGGGCTCCATCTCCCGGAAATATAACATTAAATAGCCTTTATTTATGCTTAAGGTTTTTCTGTGTGATTATTTGCCGCCCAAAGTTGCCTCCAGCAGGAATGAAAAGGGGAAACCCTCCTGCTCAGTCGTTCCTCTTGAAGACCGAAAAAGAACCCTGTCGCGTCCATCGTGTCGTGTCAAATTGCTTATATATTTAGAGCATTTGCACCCTGCTCTCGAGCCAAAAAGGCTCCCAGAGTAGCTTACATGCAGTCAAAGCAAGACAGTCACTACCCGCAGGCTTACAACCTAGAAGGTATACGGCACGCAAGGGGAAAGGGACAGGGAGGGAAGAGGAAAAAAATAAACTCAGGCCACACATTCTGAAAGGGTTGTTCTTATAAGGCCTGAAGGAGCTCTGCCTCAAATTTGAAAAGGAAGAAAAACAACAACCCAATGAAAAAAGAGACTGGAATTTGAGGATGGGAGATGATGTTTGTTTATAGAACGTGACTTTTATAGGATGCTAAACTGGAGTGGCTGAAGTGAATGTTGTTTATGTACAGCAGCCAGACAAAGAGTCGGAAGTTCTTTAATTTCTGAACTTTATTTTTTCCTCTCTTTTAAAAAATCTCTTACCTATTTCGTCTTCTGTATTTCTCTCTGTCTTTCCTGCTTTTCTTTCTCTCTTTTTTTTCTATGTTCTTATTGTATTTAGATCAATATTTTAGTTTTTGACTCCCCCCCCCCAAAAAAAGGTGTTTGATATTAAGCTTTGTATGTCTATTTATAAATCCTAATAAAAAATATTTTTTTAAAAAAAGAAGGCAGGAAGGAAGAGAAAGAAAGAAAGAAAGAAAGAAAGAAAGAAAGAAAGAAAGAAAGAAAAGTCTGGACAAATTCATGAAAGGTGAGGCTCTCAGTGACTACCACCAATAATAATAATAATAATAATTTATTATTTATACCCTGCCCATCTGGCTGGGTTTCCCCAATGATTACACTCTGTCTCCACAGTTGGAGCAGCAAAGTTTCGGACTACCAGTTTTTGAAAACCGCAGGAGGGGAAAGTTTTGTTCAGGCCTTGCCTAAGGGTTTCCTACAGGCCGCTGATTGGACTCGATGGGCCATTGGCTGGATCCAGCAAACACTTCTCAGGCTCTGTACCTGGGGCAGGAGGAGACACGTACCAGTGGTGGACGAGGCCCGAGGCAAAGGAGGGTGGAGCAAAAATTCAAAGTTCACCTTGGTAGGCTGCTTTCGGTACACACTCGCTACACCCTTTTCCGTTCCTCCACCCAGGGAAGCAAGAGGCATGGTCAGGTTTCAAGGGCAAATTCCAGCCAGGCAAGAACACACGAGGAAGGGCTGAAGAACATTGGATTATTTTGATTGTTGTTAGCCGCCCTGAGCCCAGCTTCGGCTGGGGAGGGCGGGATATAAATAATAATAATAATAATAATAATAATAATAATAATTATTATTATTATTATTATTATTATTATGAAGAGGGGCGGGGCCTCAGAAGAGGGGGCGGGGCCTAGCAATGCTGGAGGAAACCGCTTGGGCACCTGGAGCGGCAAACATGACGTGCACCTGGGGGCGCACCGATCCTCCTGGGGGTGCCATCAGCGGCGGGACAATCCTCCCGGGAGTGCCAGCGCTGCTCGCCAATCGTGCAAATATGCCCGGCTTGTGGCGCTGACCGCCGCGGGGGTACATCACTGGCGGCCAGCACCGCACACCGGGCATATTTGCATGACCGGTTGGCGGATTTTCACTATGACGATCGTGCCAATTGTGAAAATCCGCCCACCGGGAGTGCAAGCGCCACCACGCCAATCTGCCCAGGGGGATTTTGTCACCCCCTCCCAGGCATGACAGCCAGGGTGGACCGCACCCTCCACACCCCCCTTGTGACTCCCCCTGGGCCTAGGGACAGTCTGTCGGACCAGATAGAAACGGAGAGCCACACCTGACCTCCAGACCTGAGATTTCCCCCATCCCTGGTCTAAAGATACCTGTTCCCGCCCACAAAACCAGTCTCTCTTGCCAGATCCTCTTCCTTTGCCCTCATTAATCACCCTCTTGGGCTCTTTAATGTTTCTGACCTTGGAAACTTGGTTTTAATTAGTGACTCAATTTACCTCCAAGCTCTGCCAGTAGGCGTGGGGAACCTTTCCCAGCCAAAAAAGATGGCTGCCATCTTTGTCCTTGGCCCACACAACTCCTACAGAAGTGCCCAGAGGCAAACTGCAAATATAAAACCTTTATATTCCACCTAGTGTCCGTTTCTTTAAATATAATATTTACAAAATGTTTGCGACGCCAAAATCATTCCCATGGGTCTACACTCCCTTCCCCCCTCCCCAAGATTTCTTCTTTCTTTTATTTCAGAATTCAGAGTTACATTTGATCGCTCAAGGGTTATAATCCTTATTCTACAATACAATTGTCTTTCTGCTCATCCTCAAAGTTTATAATCACAGTTGCGTACCATTGTGTCTTAAATCCCATCACTTCCAGTTTCATCCTCTGTAACAGGTTTCTCGATATATTCTGCTATTTCCCGCCTTAAACTTCAAATCCTGTTGTGGACTTTGTGGAAAATTATTTTTTAAAATAGACTAGAAAAAGTTTTCTCTCCTCCTTGAAAGATTCTGGATTTGTATCTCTATCAGAGCTATCAGTCTTGCCATTTCTGCATATTCCGTGATCTACTCTTAAGCAGAACTCCGTTGGAGACGATTCCCTGCGCTGCGTAATATAAAGCTTGAGCTGAAAGCAAATGTTCAGTTAGGAAGAAAAAGGCACGAAGAAACCATCTGTCAACCAACATTCCCCTTGACCGGAGTGCGGCCATTTTGTTTGTACCGCCAAGCCCCTGGCTGAGATGTTCCCATCTTTCTGGCTGGGCCAGGTTATGTTTTCGTGTTCTTTGTGTGTCTGTGTGTTGTGTACACAAGAAGGGGGAAATGGGTACACAGGACATAGGGCAGTTTGTGCGCTACCACACCTGAAGTGGCTCCCTTAGTGGACCACAAAAAAAAGGGATATTGTAGAGTTGAGGACAGGTTCAGGAAAGGGCAAGCAAAACCATCAAGGGCATGGGTAGGCAAACTAAGGCCCGGGGGCCAGATCCGGCCCAATCACTTTCTAAATCCGACCCTCAGACGGTCTGGGAATCAGTGTGTTTTTACATGAGTAGAATGTGTGCTTTTATTTAAAATGCATCTCTGGGTTATTTGTGGGGCATAGGAATTCGTTCATTCATTTATTTTTTCAAAATATAGTCCAGCTCCCCACAAGGTCTGAGGGACAGTGGACCGGCCCCCGGCTGAAAAAGTTTGCTGATCTGTTTTCTTTTTTCCCCTTTTTCTGTCATTTTTGGAAAATTAAAAAATGTTAAAAATAAAATACAGAGGGAAGGGATTTGTTGGTTGAATATATGACTTGGAATACAGGGAAGGGAGGTCTGGGGAAGTCGGAGAAATAAGTTAATGCAAGAAACATTATGAAGATAAAACTGTTTTTATTTTTGTCTTTTTTCTTTGATATTTTAGTTATTTTGTGTGTGTGTGATTTTGTATTTTTTCTGTTCTTGTTGTTGTTCACTTTTTGTTGTTTCATTTCTTCATGTAAAACTCAATAAAATATTTATAAAAATAAATATGTTAAAAATAAATAAATAAATAAAATCTAGTCCGGCCCCCCACAAGGTCTGAGGGACAGTGGATCGGCCCCCTGCTGGAAACGTTTGCTGACCCCTTATCAAGGGGATGGAGAGGTGTCCCCGTGAGGAAAAGTTGCAAAGTTTGGGACTTTATAGTTTAGAGAAAGGGCAGGTAAGCGATGACACGATAGAAGTTAACAAAATTACACCATGCATGGAGAAAGTAGATAGAGAGACGTTTTTCTCCTCTTCTCATAACACTAGAATGTAAAAAACAATAAAAATGTATACTGCTATATCATAAAAAAACCCCATCCAAGTGGTTTATTGCAATAAAAGCATAAAACCGTACAATAAAACCATTAAAAGGTCAAAAACTGTTAGAAGAGTCAATACAGATAAGAGATAAAATTGTTAAACTGTGGGACTCACTGTCACAAGAGGCAGTGATGGCCACTAACCCAGATAGCTTTCAAAGAGGATTGGACAAATTCATGGAGACTGTCTTCATGGCTTATAGTGACAGCTGCTGTGCTCTTTCTGATGGTTTGGGACTCAGGCTTGGACTCGGAACCAGAGGAGTCTCAGTCTCCACCGGATCTTTTGCCTCAGGCATCATCTGAACCAAGTCTGGGGCCTGATCCTGAAGAGTCCCAGTCTGCCCAGGTTCCCCTGCAACAAGCACCAGCTGGGCTGAGTCAGGGGCCTGAGCCTGCCCTGGCTCCAGATGTGAGGAGTATCTTGTTGCCTTCAGCTGGGCCATCACTTACAGCTGCTCCACTACCAGTTGGGTCAGGGGAGGCTGAGGCGGCCTCTGGGTCTAGTAACCCACCGATGTCTCCCGAGCTGCAGAGACTGAGGTCTGAGAGAAGGAGAGACCTGAGTACTCGCAGGAGGAGTGCTCACCTTCGGGCGAGACAGGGAGGTGAGTCGCCGGGGGATCAGGACCGGCCGCTACCCCGACAAAGATAAAAGGCTGTCGGACCCCGCCCCAGGTTGTGGGAGCGACATTGCTGTATGCCAGATCCTGCCTGAGATCCTGTACAGTGGTACCTCGGGTTAAGTACTTAATTTGTTCCAGAGGTCCGTACCTAACCTGAAACTGTTCTTAACCTGAAGCACCACTTTAGCTAATGGGGGCCTCCTGCTGCTGCCGTGCCACCGGAGCACGATTTCTGTTCTCATCCTGAAGCAAAGTTCTTAACCTGAAGCACTATTTCTGGGTTAGCGGAGTCTGTAACTTGAAGCGTATGTAACCCGAGGTACCACTGTACAGTCATGCCTTGGATTAAAGTTGCTTCAGGTTGAGCGTTTTTGGGTTGCGCTCCATGGCAACCCAGAAGTAATGGAACACGCTACTTCCGGGATTCGCCGCTCGCGCAGGCGCTCAAAATGACGCCATGTGGATGCGCAGAAGCGGCCAATTGCGACCTGCGCACGTGCAGATGTGCTCTGGATTCTGCTCTGGATGCAAACGGGGCTCTGGAACGAATCCTGTTCGCATCCAGAGGTACCGCTGTACCTGTCCTTGCCTGGTTTCCTGCCTCGTGTCCCGCCTTGGCCCTATCGGACTGACTCCCAGGGGAACCTTCGGATAACCTTGTTGTTAGCCGCCCTGAGCCCGGCTTCGGCTGGGGAGGGTGGGATATAAATAAAATTTATTATTACTATTATTATTATTATTATTATTATTATTATTATTATTATTATTCTGGACCGGTCCTGGACCGCGTTTCACGGGTTACCCCTGGGCCCAGCACACTCTTCCTCCACCGTTCGAGGCAGCGATACTTCTGAATACAGAATCACAGAATCATAGAGTTGGAAGAGACCACAAGGGTCATCGAGTCCAACCCCCTGCCAAGCAGGAAACACCATCACAGCACTCCTGACATATGGTTGTCAAGCCTCTGCTTAAAGACCTCCAAAGAAGGAGACTCCACCACACTCCTGGGCAGCAAATTCCACTGTCAAACAGCTCTTACTGTCAGGAAGTTCTTCCTAATGTTTAGGTGGAATCTTCTTTCTTGTAGTTTGGATCCATTGCTCCGTGTCCGCTTCTCTGGAGCAGCAGAAAACAACCTTTCTCCCTCCTCCATGTGACATCCTTTTATATATTTGAACATGGCTATCATATCACCCCTTAGCCTCCTCTTCTCCAGGCTAAACATGCCCAGCTCCCAGTTGCTGGAAACCAGTTGCTGGGTTCGAATCCTGCTTACAGGTTTGCCACTGGGGCATTTGTCTAGCGAGGACAGGGATGCTGGCCAAGGAGGGTGGCGGCTACTGGCCTGATCCAGCTGGCTCTCTCCCTACGTTATTGCAAGGGCACATGCGAAACTCCGACACAGCTTCACCGTGCCAGCAGCACTGGCAGCATATGGGTCAAGCACGCCTTTTGCTCCTGACAACAGGGGTCATAATTCCAACTCTGGGGAGAGGCTGCTGCCGGAGGGATCCATGCCCTTTTTTCTCATTTACACGCTGCCATTCTCCCTTCTTACATAACTTCCCCGGGCATTTAAGCAACGAGTTCTGAGAATAATTAGTTATTATCAACCGGTAGCCCGAGAGCAGCTCCCATGCAGCTACGCACACATCTGTATTTCTGATCTGCCTTCGAAAAGCTTTCTCTCCCGGCTGGCGATGATTTACACCCGCTTCTTAGCCAAAGCGCAAGCCTGCCTCCGTCTCCGCAGCCTCCTCCTTCGCCAGTGCCTCGCAGAGCTCCTGGGGGTCTTCATGCTGATTGTAAGTTACAAATATTTGCTGGTTTTAGGGCGGTTAAAACAGTAGATGGCGAAGCACCTGCAGCTTAGGGATAGGACATCTGTCTTGCGTGCAGAAGGGCCCAGATTCAGCCCAGTCAGGGCTGGGGAGAGGACCCCCACCCTGAAATAAGCCCTGAAGAGCCACTGCCAGTCAGTGTCAACAATGCTAAGCTAGAAGAAGTCGTCTGAGCTATGCTTACCAGATATTTTTCAAGGAATCTAGGGACACTTTTTAAAAAGTTCATGCTTTATTATTTTAGGAAAGGGTTGCCCAGAGTTCTTGACCTTTTTGGGGGGGGAACCCCAAAGTTGTTGGGTGTGCATCTCCACACAAGGCAGGCAGATAAGCCCATCTAAGGTAAAGGTAAAGGGACCCCTGACCATTAGGTCCAGTCGTGACCAACTCTGGGGTTGCGGCGCTCATCTCGCTTTATTGGCCGAGGGAGCCGGCATACAGCTTCTGGGTCATGTGGCCAGCATGACTAAGCCGCTTCTAGCGAACCAGAGCAGCGCACGGAAACACCGTTTACCTTCCCGCCAGAGTGGTACCTATTTATCTACTTGCACTTTGAGCTGCTTTCAAACTGCTAGGTTGGCAGGAGCCGGGACCGAGCAATGGGAGCTCACCCCGTCGCGGAGATTCGAACCTCCGATCTTCTGATCGGCAAGTCCTAGGCCCATCTACAAACACACAAATGCCCCCCAAAAAAGCGGTTGGGGGGGGGGAAGAAAGATTGAGTAAAGGCGCTCGCTGGTCTTGGGAAAACACACATTAAAACACACACACAAGGCTCCTTCTCTCTCTCTGTCTCGCAATGTAGAACAGTTCTTTTCTACGCTTCTCCTCCTCTTCTTCACCGCCTCAGCGCCTCGCTTGCCGCCCCCCAACTCGAGTGTGCAGAGCCCACAGCAGAAGAGCTCCACATGCTCTTCTGCTGCGGGCGGCTCTGCGCGATTTCGGGGCGAGTGTTGATCAAGGAAGCGAGCCAGAAGGAAGCTCTCTGGCTCACGCCTCAGTTTAAATAGTGCCCCCAGCCAGCAGATTGGCTGGCTGGGACTTTGACGTGGCCGGGACCTCCGGGGCTGCTCGCTGCCACGGCACCCGCCATGTTGCCTCCCCAGAAGTCCCCAGGCATAAATCCAGGGACATCAATTAAAATCCGGGGACAGATTTTGAACCAGTGTGGTGTAGTTGTTAAGAGCGGTAGACTCGTAATCTGGTGAACCGGGTTCGCTTCCCCACTCCTCCACATGCAGCTGCTGGGTGACCTTGGGCCAGTCACACTTCTCTGAAGTCTCTCAGCCCCACTCACCTCACAGAGTGTTTGTTGTGGGGGAGGAAGGGAAAGGAGAATGTTAGCCGCTTTGAGACTCCTTTGGGTAGTGATAAAGCGGGATATCAAATCCAAACTCCTCTTCTTCTTTGTGAATCCGGGGACGTCTGGTAATCCTAGTCTGAGCTGGTACACGATCCCTATGTTGCAGAGAAGGGCTGGCGTTTGCTTACCGGTAGAACACCTGCTTTTTCCAGTTCCAAACCCTGAAAACTCCAGGCAGGGCTGGGAGACGCTCCGTGTCTGAAAACCCTGGAGAGCTGCTGCCTGCCAGTGTAGACAGTACTGAGCTAGATGGGCCCAATCATCTCACTTGGAAGAAGGTGGCTTGCTATGTTCCTGTTTAAGTTTGACTTCTGTGTAGAGCTATGAGGGCTGGAACCATAGAATTGAAGAATTCGAAGGGACCCAGAGAGTCGTCTAGTCCAGCCCCCTGCAATACAGGAATCTCAGTTAGGTCATACTTGACAGATGGCCATCTGACCTCTGTTTAAAAACCTCCAAGGAAGGAGAGCCCACTGTCACCTTTAAAGGAAGTCCGCTCCACGGTTGAACAGCTCTTACTGTCAGAAGGTTCCTCCTGAAGTTTGTGGTGATCACACACAGGGCCCCCGGACGGTCTGTTGACCCTGTGCTGCCACTGCGATTGCTTTTTCCGCTGCCACCACCCTGTATCTCACAGGGACACACGGAGTCCAGTCAGTTGTTAACATAAATAATCAAGTTTATTTTAAAATGGAGGAACAAGCTTGTGGTTACGGTTAATTTTACTTGGCAGTTTCTTATTCTTAGCTCCTAACAACTCCAAACTGATTATTCCAACTAACTATCTGATTCCACCTAACAATTCCTCTCACAATGCAACTCTACCAACCCACACCTAAATCTCCATCTTCCTTCTTCAACTCCCAAACCTCAACTCTCAACTCAACGCCCAAACCTCACAATTTCATTTCTTGTAACTTGAAGCCATTGGTCTAGGTCCAAAGAGGAGAAAACAAGCTTGCTCCATCTTCCATGTGACAGTCCTGTAGATATCAGAAGATGGCTATCATATGTTTTCTCAGTCTCTACCAGGCTAAACATACCCAACTCCCTCAACCGTTCCTCATAAGGCCCTTGATCATCTTGGTTGCCCTCCTCTGCGAACCTTCCAGCTTCTCAATCTCCTTCTCAAATTGTGGCTCCCAGAACTGGACACAGGACTCCAGGTGAGGTCTGACCAAGGCAGAATAGAGTGGGATTATTTCTTCCCTTGATTGGGACACTCGACTTCTGTTGATGCAGCCTAGAATAGCATTAGCTTTTTTTGCTGCTGCATCACACTATTGACTCATGTTCAGCTTGTGGTCTATTAAAACCCCTAGATCCTTTTCACTTGTACTACAGTCAGACCTTGGGTTACAGACGCTTCAGGTTGCATTTTTTTTGGGTTACGGACCTGCGGAAACCCGGAAGTACCGGAACGGGTTATTTCCGGGTTTGGGCGGTTACACATGCGCAGAAGCACTAAATCGCGCTTTGCGCATGTGCAGAAGCGCTGAATCGCAACCCGTGCATGTGCAAATGCAGCACTGTGAGTTGCGAATGCTGCGGGTTACAAACGTGCCTCCTGCACGGATCACGTTCACAGCCCAAGCATCCACTGTACTGGCAAGCCAGGTGTCCGCCATCTTACATTTGTGCAGCTGGTTCTTCCTGCCTAAGTGCAGAATCTTAACATTTGTCCCCGTTGAAATCCATTTTGTTAGCTTGAGCCCAGTTCTCCAATCTGTCAAGGCCATATCGAAACCCAATTCTGTCTTCAGTGACATTGGCTACCCCTCCCAGTTTGGTACCACCTGCTTAGTTGATGAGCATCCCCTCAATGCCTTCATCCAAGATGTTTATAAAGACATCTAAGGGCCCAGGACAGACCCCTGTGGCATGCCGCCATTGTCACTTTTCCCCAGGATGATGGAGAACCGTTCATGAGCAGTCTTTGGGTTCTGTCAGTCAACCAGCTACCAATCCATCTAGCGGTTATCTCGTCCAGTTCACATTTTACCAGCTTCTCTGCAAAAATATTATGGGGTACTTTGTCAGAAGCCTAACTGAAATCAAGGTACACTTATGTCCACAGTATCCCTATGATCCGCGAAACCTGTAATTATCAATAACAGAAACGAGATTCATCTGGCATGACTTGTTTTTGAGAAACCCATGCTCCCGGCATCCTTTCCTGATTGCTCACCGACCAATTATCTGTTTAATTATCCGTTCTGGGATCTTCCCTGGTATCGGTGTCAAGATGACTAGTCAGTGCCGGCATGTCGGCTCCCTATCACATCTTCCCATCTTTCCCGCCTGAAACCTGACCTCCTAGAGCTCAGGCACGGGTTGGCAGTGGCGTAGCGTGGGTTGTCAGCACCCGGGGCAAGGCAAGTAATTTGCGCCCCCCCCCCGCTGCACTGTCCCTCCCCCAGATAGTCCCTCGCTCTCTCTCCGCACCGCACCGCACGCCTGGCACCCTCCCCTCCACAGTGGGCGGCGACCCGGCGGCTCGGATCGGATTCGCACAGCCAGCACTGCAGTGAGAGAGAGTGAGTGAGCCAGGTAGGGGCAGAGAGCTGCGAGTGCGAGCACGCCCCCCCTGATGTTGCGCCCGGTGCGGCCGGCCCCCCCTGCACCCCCCACGCTACGCCACTGCGGGTTGGCCTTTGCTGGGAGTGTAAATGATTTAGATACAGGAGTCCACCATGACAACACACACACACATCCAGCTCCCAAAACAGAATCCAAAACCGCAGCCCAGCGGATTCTCTGACTTCCTCCCTGCTAATCCATCACTAAATAAAAATAAAACCTGAAGACCTTGTTATCACCCAGGGAACAATAAGAGTTCATCGGTTTAATTAAGTATTAATTAGGAAGATTAAGGTGTTTTTTATGTATGTAAATTTGCTTTTTCTTCTTTCTTTTTTCCCTGTATTTTCTTCTTTTCTTGTTTCTTAATTGTTTTTTCTTTAATTTTCTTTTTGTAGTATGAGACTGTAAATTCTTTGTATGTGTGTGTAATTTAAATTAATAAAGATTATAAAAAAAGGAGTTACTCGGTTGCCCTGGGTGATATTAATGCTCTTGCTGCCGCACGCCACTGCAGGTTGGCTGTTTGCAACATCTGGATCTGAGTTCTGTTTACAACATCTGGATCGGAGTTCTGTCTCTGAAGACATGCTTTTAGGAATGGGGTTCCTGTCTGGCTGCCTGTCACGCTTTGATGTCTTGCTGTTAATGCTGGACCTGCCTTCATGGACAATGGGTGCTTAATTGCATTGCACCTGAGCCTGGAGCGGGCGAGCCAGAGGGGCAAAGTTCAGGGTCCAAAAGGCTTGTTTTCCACCTCTTCTGGAATGCAAAAAATAGTTCTGGAGTTCAGGTTCCCTTGCTTGGAAGGTGCTTCAGGGAGATAACCTGGGCTCTCCTCTCCTCATTTGAAATAGTAGTAGTAGTAATAATAATAATAATAATAATAAATAGGCTCATCACTAAGCCTCTTCACCCCATGCTCTTTACTCAGAAGTAAGCCCCCCCTGATTTTGCTGGTGTGTAACAATGCGGGTGGCGCTGTGGTCTAAACCACTGAGCCTAGGGCTTGCCGATCAGAACGTCGGCGGTTCGAATCCCCACAACGGTGGTGAGCTCCCGTTGCTCTGTCCCGGCTCCTGCCAACCTAGCAGTTCAAAAGCATGTTAAAGTGCAAGTAGATAAATAAGTACCGCTATTAAAATAAATTAAGATAATTAATTGACAGAAAGCAGTGAAAGATGGAAAGGATTTGCTGATATTGCTAATAACTAGAACACAAAAAAGGGAGGTGTGAGGTCGAGGAAATAAGTTAATGAAAGATAATGATAAATATTGGATGTGTTTTTAATTGTTTTTGTTTTTGTTTGTGTTTTGAGGTATTGTGCTTTTTGTTCTCTTTTTATGTTTGTAATGTATTGATTTGTATTGTTTAATTTTTTTCTTTTATTTTTATTTATTTTTTTCTGTAATTTTTTAAACTTCTAATAAATATTATTTTTTAAAAAAACACAAAAGCATGTCAAAGTGCAAGTAGATAAATAGGTACCACTCTGGCGGGAAGGTAAACGGTGTTTCCGTGCGCTGCTCTGGTTTGCCAGAAGTGGCTTAGTCATGCTGGCCACATGACCCGGAAGCTGTACGCCGGCTCCCTCGGCCAATAAAGCGAGATGAGCGCCACAATCCCAGAGTCGTCCGCAGCTGGACTTAACAGTCAGGGGTTCCTTTACCTTTAACTTCCTTGTCAGCGACTGCACTCCTCAGATTCGTTTTTTTGCACTGCTTCTCCTAATAGGTGCATTTTTAAAGCTTTAATTTTGGAGCGGTGGTTTGTCCGGGGTTTTGAAAGATACCAGTTCCCACACCGTTTCAGAGCATTCCGATTGGAGCAATTCGACTTCAAATACAAAATCCTGCCCCATTCCTGCCCCACGACCGATGTTCCGATGGGTTGCCGGTGACGCTTGGAGGATGGCTGGCAGTCAGTGGATTGAGGTTGAATCCTGACAAGACAGAAGTATGATTTCTGGGAGACAGGGAGCAGGCAGGTGGGAGCGAGGGACTCCCGAGTCCTGATTAAACAATGATTTGACGTTTGGAAGACATCAGAAGGCGGCGCTGTTCAGAGGAGATTTTAATGGTTGATGTTTTAGTGTGTTTTGTTGTGAGCAGCCCAGAGTGGCTTGGCCGACCCGGTCAGATGGGTGGCATATAAATATTAAAATTACAGTGGTGCCTCGCAAGACGAAAAGAATCCATTCCGTGAGTCTCTTCGTCTAGCGGTTTTTTCGTCTTGCGAAGCAAGCCCATTAGCGGATTAGCGCTATTAGCGGTTTAGCGGCTATTAGCGGCTATTAAAGGCTTAAGGGATTAGCGGATTAGCTGCTAAAAGGCTATTAGCAGCTTAGTGCCTTAGAAAAAGGGGGTGGGGAGCGGAAAAAAATTGCAAGAATCGCAAGACATTTTCGTCTTGCGAAGCAAGCCCATAGAGAAATTTGTCCTGCGAAGCACCTCCAAAACGGAAAACCCTTTTGTCTAGCGGGTTTTCCGTCTTGCGAGGCATTCGTCTTGCGGGGCACCACTGTATTATCATTTATTACAGGCTCCGTAGGGTGCAACTTCCAACGCTCCTTTTTCTAGGTATATTTTTATCACTTTGCCAGCTGGCAACCGAAATCCAGGACCCCATAGCCCAGTGGTGGTGAACTTATGGCACGCTTGCCAGAAAGGGCACTCAGAGCCCTCTCTGTGGTCACGTGTGCCGTCGCCCCAGCAGAGCCGTAGCTTCCGTGCCGGGGGTGGCACTAGGGCCTGGTGAGTGAATGAGAGGCTGAGCAGAATTTTGATGCGCCAGGGCCTCCTGCCAGTCTGTTTTTCCTACTCGGGAGTAAGCCGCCTTGAGTTCAGCATGGCTTAACTCCCAGGTCAGTAAGCAACCGAAGAAGGGGTTTACATGTTCGCTGGGCTTTCTTGCGGAAGCCGACAAGAGAAATTCATTCCGTGCAATCAAACAGCAGCCAAAGAAATGGCAAAATAATAATAATAATAATAATAATGCCCTGCCCATCTGGATAGGTTTATTTATTTACAGTGGTGCCTCGCAAGACAAAATTAATTCGTTCCGCAAGTTTTTTCGTAGAGCGAGTTTTTTCGTCTTGCGAAGCACCACGGCGGGGAGGGGTGGGGAGAAGCAGGGCAGCTGCCGCAGCCGGTCCTTGGACTCACCCGCGCCTTGTGGACACCGCACGACGCGGCTGCTGGAGGGCGGCGGGGCTCAGGAGCGCGACTCCGGCTGCAATGCTGGCTGCTGGCGGCAACGGCTCCTGAGGGGAGCGCGTGAGGGCGGTGGGCAGCGGCGCGAGGCAGCCAGAAGGTCGGAAGGTCGGCCGGAAGGTGGGAGGGAGCCGGAGGAGCGGGGAAGCGAGCGTGCGTGCAGTGACCGTCGCCATGACAGGAGAGGCAGGGCCGTTTCGTCTAGCGAAGCAAGCCCTTAGAAAAATCTGTCTTGCGAAGCACCTCAGAAAACGAAAAACCCTTTCGTCTAGCGGGTTTTTCGTCTTCCGAGGCATTCGTCTTGCGGGGTACCACTGTATTCATATTTGTATGTGCACACGCAGACAATCATTATTATCTCATATTAAAAATTGGATAGAGGGAGGCTCTTAGTACACCCTCCAGTGTACACTAGTGGCCAAAATTGTGAAACCTTCTGGAAAAAATGTACAGTCATACCTCATGTTATGTCTGCTTCATGTTATGTTCTTTCAGGTTATGTCCCGCGGCAACCCGGAAGTACTGGAAAGGGTTACTTCCGGGTTTCACCGCTCATGCATGCGCAGATGTTCAAAATGACGTCACGCGCATGCGCAGAAGCGGCGAATCGCAACCAGCACATGCGCAGACGTGATGCTGCGAGTTGTGCTCTTTTCATGTTGCGAACGGGCCTCCGGAACGGATCCCGTTCACAACCAGAGGTACCACTGTATTTCCGAGGTTTGATGGCTCATTAACACCACTTAGTTTTGGAGTAATACTTGTGCTTTTTCCCCCCTGTGGGGACACAGAGGGACGCATACCCCTAAACATTTTGCGAATTTAATGGGACAAGAAATTCACTGTCTTTATTTCCCCCGATTTGAACTGTATTTATTTTTCCCTGGTGGTGATTTTCTTGAGCCAAAACAAGAGTACCCCTAAACATTTTTTTAAGAAAGAAAGCACTGAGTTATGCCATAAAATTATATACTGATGGAAAGATAATTTGTTGAAGAGCGTAATGCAGTAGCTTTTATGAAGGATTTTTTATTACAACAGCAGTGATGAAGAAGAAACGTGAAACACATGGGGGGGAAATGAGATATACAGGTTAAATTGCCATGTTGGCACTTGGCGATAAATAAGTGGGTTTGGGGCTGCAATTTGGGCACCCGATCTCTAAAAGTTTCGCCAACGCTGCCATAGCCCATCGCTTCCACCCCATGACCATCAAAAAATGGAAGATGATTGGCGCCAGGGTAAACAAGGAGGGACAACGTGGGCATGATACAGGAGTGTTGACCCAGGGCAAAGATTCTCCCAAAGGTCTTTTCCCTCATTCTTTTCTCTCTCTCTCTTTCCCAGGTGATTACTCTGAGCGCATCTGCGCAGGCCACCACCAGCGAAGGGACGAAGGGTGGCTATTTTAGCTCAGCCCTAGCAGGCGGAATTGCTGTGATGGTAGCCATCCACGTTTCGGGAGGAGTTTCCGGTGAGAAAGGGGAGGTTTTCTCGTGCACGAGCCCCTGGGGTTGGGGCAGGCACTTGGTCCAGGCTTCGCTCAAAATTTCGGGCAATTGTGAGGGAGAGCTGCAGTGTTTATCTCCTTATAAAAAGGTAAAGGGACCCCTAACCATTAGGTCCAGTCGTGGCCGACTCTGGGGTTGCGGCGCTCATCTCGATTTACTGGCCAAGCGAGCCGGCGTACAGCTTCCGGGTCATGTGGCCAGCATGACTAAGCCGCTTCTGGCGAACCAGAGCAGCGCACAGAAATGCCGTTTACCTTCCCACCGGAGCAGTACCTATTTATCTACTTGCACTTTGACGTGCTTTGGAACTGCTAGGTGGGCAGGAGCTGGGACCGAGCAATGGCAGCAAGCCCTAAGCTCTGTGCTTTAGACCACAGCGTTACCTGCATCCCTCTCACCTCCAGTAAAGATAGAGGTAAAGGTAAAGGGACCCCTGACCATTAGGTCCAGTCGTGGCCGACTCTGGGGTTGCGGCACTCATCTCGCTTTACTGGCCGAGGGAGCCGGCGTACAGCTTCCAGCTCATGTGGCCAGCATGACTAAGCGAACCAGAGCAGCGCACGGAAATGCCATTTACCTTCCCGCCGGAGCGGTACCTATTTATCTGCTTGCACTCTGACGTGCTTTTGAACTGCTAGGTTGGCAGGAGCAGGGACCGAGCAACGGGAGCTCACCCCGTCACGGGGATTCAAATCGCCGACCTTCTGATTGGCAAGCCCTAGGCTCTGTGGTTTAACCCACAGCGCCACCCGTGCCCCTACTATCTATAAATCCTTTTTAAAAAAGAAGCAGCAGCAGCAAATTTCATAGTTTATTTTGTTTTGCAAAGGCAAGGGCACAAGTTAAGCCTGGAAAATCTGAGCAGTGCCGGATTTATGTATAAGCTATTCAAGCTATAGCTCAGGGCCCCACTCTCTTGGGGGCCCCCAAAAAAATTAAAGGGGAAAAAACCTGGATGTACATTTCCAAAATATAAGAGAAAAAATAAATAAAATAAAACCTACAGTACATACAGCAACAGTGGCAAATGGCTTTAGATACCTATTAGGTCCATAAATTACCATATAGCATATATTCAACACATAAAACAGGGACAATTTGTTGTTGACAAAGGACAGCTGGACATAGAAAGGGCCCATTGCCTTCAGTAGCTTAGGGCCTCATCAAACCTAAATCCGACCCTGAATCTGAGGTGCAGAAGACAGTGTTGAACTCAGCCTGCAGCTTGCTGATTGTAGCGGCTTTCTAGCTGTTTTGTTTTCGAATATGCAAGTTGCTAGTCCTTAGTGTTGGAACAAAATTTAGGCTTGAAACTGTGCGGGTTAAAAAGATCAGAAGCAGAAAACCTACCTCTGTGGCTCTTTCTGAAACAATACCGTAGCCAAAACACAACCATCCTTTGAAATTCTCTGCCTGTTTCTGAATTTTGTATATGAATTTTGTATATGATTTTGCCTGATAGAGACATCTTTTTCAATATGGATAAATATTTTTATTCAAAGGTTTTCAAAATGTGCAAGCATCCTCCAACACTTCTCTGATGAAAATAGGGATGTCCTATTTCCAAAATGATAATTTTACTATTTATACACACCCTACTGGTTTGCCTCAGCCACTCTGGGCAGCTTCCAACATGTATTAAAACATAATAAAACATTAAACATAAAACACCTTCCCTATACAAGATTGCCTTCAGACGACTCGGGGGTCAGATAACTCCATACCCTCCAACATTTCATAGAATCATAGAGTTGGAAGAGACCACAAGGGCCATCGAGTCCAACCCCCTGCCAAGCAGGAAACACCATCAGAGCACTCCTGACATATGGTTGTCAAGCCTCTGCTTAAAGACCTCCAAAGAAGGAGACTCCACCACACTCCTTGGCAGCAAATTCCACTGTCGAACAGCTCTTACTGTCAGGAAGTTCTTCCTAATGTTTAGGTGGAATCTTCTTTCTTGTAATTTGGATCCATTGCTCCGTGTCCGCTTCTCTGGAGCAGCAGAAAACAACCTTTCTCCCTCCTCTATGTGACATCCTTTTATATATTTGAACATGGCTATCATATCCCCCCTTAACCTCCTCTTCTCCAGGCTAAACATGCCGAGCTCCCTTAGCCGTTCCTCATAAGGCATCGTTTCCAGGCCTTTCTCCGGTGAAAATAGGGACATTTCCTAAGGAAAAGTGGGACATTCCAGGATCAAATCAAAATGGCTTCTCTAAATCAGGGACGTCCCTGGAAAATGGGGACATTGGGAGGGTGTGTCCATAGTAACAAACAATAAGCAGATTCACAACGCAGCTGCTGCAATAATGAACAATGGAAAGTCAAGCGTATCAACTTTGAAGACTCCCTCCGAAAAGTACCATGGGCTGATGGAGGAGTTATAGTTCGGCTAGATTTATTCACGTAAGAAATTAAAGCAACACCTTATATTGTCAAAGTCATCTTCTTCATTTTTTATTCTTTGGAGCCTTTCATCTTAACAGACATCTTTGCAGAGCCACCTGCCCTAACGTGCTATTATATGCACGTTTTACCCAGGTGTATACGGGACATGGGTGGTGCTGTGGGTTAAACCGCAGAGCCTAGGACTTGCCGATCAGAAGGTTGGCGGTTCGAATCCCCACAACGGGGTGAGCTCCCGTTGCTCAGTCCCTGCTCCAGCCAACCTAGCAGTTCAAAAGCACGTCAAAGTGCAAGTAGATAAATAGGTACCACTCCGGCGGGAAGGTAAACGGTGTTTCCGTGCACTGCTCTGGTTCGCCAGCAGCAGCTTTGTCATGCTGGCCACATGACCCGGAAGCTGTACGCCGGCTCCCTCAGCCAATAAAGTGAGATGAGCGCTGCAACCCCAGAGTCGGCTACGACTGGACCTTGTGGTCAGGGGTCCCTTTACCTTTACCTTTACCTTACACCTGTGTATGCGTTTTTGTACACGCGGCTTGGCTGCATTGCAAAATGTGGCGAAGCACAAACTTCAGAGGATGGCTGCGTCCCAGTTTTGTGCATTGTTTCAGAAAATGCACATGAAGTTGTTTAAGACCCGCATCAGATCTCTGTCACTTACGGGATGCTTGCTGGGGATTGGGCTGCTCCTGCTTCCCCGGTCCTTCCTCTGAAAAGACCCCACTTTCCAGACCTGGGGAAGCCACGTGGAGGTGCTTGCCAAAGATTTATTCTCCAGGGATTGCTTTCTGTCGATTGCAAGCTCCTTATCGCCTCTGGTCCCTGTTATCTCTGCCAACCTTAGCTCCCGGAGCTATGACTCAGCCACCTTATGACCAGCTACCGGTAGTTATTATTAACCCCGATAGCTCATTGGAGCCTCCATGGCCAGTGGCATTTTACCTGCTGAGGCTCTGGCGCAGGGAACAAACATTTGGGTTTCAAAGGGCTGTTTCCATCAAGTCCTGGTAGGGAGTTTTACCAAGAGGCATTTGGTGGCCGGAGGCTGTGTCCATTTGGGGGCATGGGACACTCCTCTGCCAGCCTCGGTCTGCAGCCCCTTTCCTACTTGCAGTCGGTCCAGGAAGTGCCCCTGCCTGCCAGCTCCCTCCTCTTGCTCTTTCTTAGTCTCAGTTTTGCCCCTTGTAGAACTCAGAAGGGAAGAGGAGGAGGAGGAGGATGGGGCAAATCTAGAATTAGCTGGCCCTGCCTGTCATTGGCTCTGGCACCACCTGCTGTTAGGCTCCCTGCCTTCCACCCTACCAGTCTCCAATGGGGACTAGTTTATGACATGCTTAGTTCTCTCTGCCTGGGGCTGATTTGCACCACTACTCAGAAGAAGAGGTGAGTGTAGTATTATCTATACCATGGGTAGCAAACTAAGGGCTGGATCGGGCCCAATCGCCTTCTAAATCCAGACCACGGACAGTCCGGGAATCAGCATGTTTTTACATGAATAGAATGTGTCCTTTTATTTAAAATGCATCTCCAGGTTATTTGTGGGGCATAGGAATTCGTTCATTCCCCCCCCCCCAATATAGTCCAGCCCCCCCACAAGGTCTAAGGAACAGTGGACCTGTATAGGCCTGAAACGATGGGTGAACTCTCACAAGCGGAGAGGCGTCTACCCCTCACAGAGCTACAATTCACAGCGCCCTGAACAAACTGTGGTTCCCAGGATTCTTTAGGGGGAATAAAAAGGTAGAAGGTAAAGGGACCCCTGATCGTTAGGTCCAGTCATGGATGACTCTGGGGTTGTGGCGCTCATCTCGCTTTATTGGCCGAGGGAGCCAGCGTACAGCAGGTCATGTGGCCAGCATGACCAAGCCGCTTCTGGTGAACCAGAGCAGCGCTGGATACGCCGTTTACCTTCCCGCCGGAGCTGTACCTATTTATTTACTTGCACTGGTGTGCTTTCGAACTGCTATGTTGGCAGGAGCAGGGACCAAGCAACAGGAGCTCACCCCGTCACGGGGATTCAAACCACCAACCTTCTGATCAGCAAGTCCTAGGCTCTGTGGTTTAACCCACGTCCCTTTAGGGGGAATAATTTGCTTTAAATATACAGTATGGTGTGTACGTGCAGCCTAAGTTCGTAGTCCTCATTGCTGCAAAGGGCATGTGCAAAGTGCAATTTCAGAAGCAAGAGAACATACGGAACAGGATTTCAAACATGGGGGCCGGTAGAGCATGAGACTTGACCTCAGGGTTGTGCGTTTGAGCCCCACATTGGGCTAAAAATATTCTTGCATCGCAGGGGGGGGGTGGACTAGATGTCCCTCAGGGTCCCTTCCAACTCTATGATTCTACAATTCTACGATTCTCTCTCTCTTACAGGAGGGCACTTAAATCCAGCCTTTACGCTCACCATGTGTCTGCTTGGCCAATGCCCCTGGTGGAAACTGCCCATCTTCTCTGTCGTTCAGACTATGGGAGCCTTTTTGGGCGCAGGCACCGTCTACATGCTTTATTACGGTAACGTTATCTCCCAGAGTTTTCGCAATGGGGAAAATAAAAGGCGCATTTCTTGCCAAACTTCACAAGCTCGGCTTATGACACAATACCCTGCCTCGCCGTGTCTGTATTCATTGACTCTGCCGAGCTCATCTTCTGCTGATGTAAAAGCAAATCTTTGGGTTAAAGATATACCAGATATACTAGAAATGCCATAATTGCACTGCGAAGTTTGCTATTGACGCCCGAAAGCATTCCTTGGCAGCCGTAGGGTATGAAATGGCAAGAGGTGAGGCTCACTGCATATTTATTCATTTACTTAAAACACTTCTGCCGTAGGAACATGGGTAGGCAAATTAAGGCCCGGGGGCTGGATCCGGCCCAACTGCCTTCCGGGAATCAGCCCAACTGCCTTCCGGGAATCAGCGTGTTTTTACATGAGTAGAATGTGTCCTTTTATTTCAAATGCATCTCTGGGTTATTTGTGGGGCATAGGAATTTGTTCATATTTCCCCCCCAAAATCTAGTCCAGCCCCCCACAAGGTCTGAGGGACAGTGGACCGGCCCCCTGCTGAAAAAGTTTGCTGACCCCTGCGTAAGAACGATGACACGTAGGGAGAAAAAATCCCTGCCTGCAGGCTTTCAATCTAACGAGACACAGCACAAAAGGAAAAAGGGATGAGGAGGGGAGAGGATGAACAAAAATGCAGTGGAATCAGATGCCGAAGTTACATGGTAGTCCTTATAATGACCAGCTGGGAATGTAAACTGGGCAGGAATCACATGAAGGTGGTTTCTCAGCTGAACTGACGGAGCAGAGCTGCTGCTCTCCTTTACCCCTTCGGCTTCTCTTCCTATAAAGCTAAGCCTCATGGCCACTGGCTTTTCTCTCCGCAGACGCCATCCACAGCTATAGCAACGGGACCCTTGCAGTCACCGGACCCCGTGAAACCGCCTCCATCTTTGCCACTTACCCAGCTCCCTACCTGTCGCTTGGCAACGGCTTCTTTGACCAGGTAGGGCCAGCCGTCCCTAGAACTCCCAGCGCTGCCCAGAGACGGAAGCATCCTTCGCTCAGGGCAATGCATCACATATGTCCAATTGCACTGCCGCTGCTCCATTCATTTGCCGTGGCTCAGTGGTTAGAGCACCAGACTTGCATGCAGAAGGTCCCAGGTTCAATCCCGGCACCTCCAAGTGCGAATAATAATAATAATAATAATAATAATAATAATAATAATAATAATACAGTGGTACCTCAGGTTGCAGACGCTTCAGGTTACAGACACTCCGCTAACCCAGAAATAGTACCTTAGGTTAAGAACTTTGCTTCAGGATGAAAACAGAAATCGTGTGGCGGCAGCGGAAGGCCCCATTAGCTAAAGTGGTACCTCAGGTTAAGAACAGTTTCTTCTTAAGAACGGACGTCTGGAACGAATTAAGTTCTTAACCTGAGGTACCACTGTAACAACAACAACAACAACAACAACAATTTATTATTTATACCCAACCCATCTGGCTGGGTGTCCCCAGCCACTCTAGGCAGCTTCCAGCAAAATATTAAAATACAATAATTCTTCAAATATTAAAAGCTTCCCTAAACAGGACCGCCTTCAGATGTCTTCTAAAAGTCAGATAGTTGTTTATTTCTTTGACATCTGGTGGGAGGGCATTCCACAGGGCGGGCGCCACTACCGAGAAGGCCCTTCTCAGATTGGTGCTGAGCCTCCAGGGCCTAGATAAACGAATAGGCTGGTCTCTGGTGGTTTCCGATGCCCCTGTGCTGTGGTTGATGTCCTGTCCACCCTCTTCCCCTCATCAGGTCCTGGGCACCGGCGTGCTGATATTGAGCATCCTGGCCATTATCGATTCCCGCAACAGGCGCGTCCCACATGGACTGGAGCCCATCGCGGTGGGCTTGCTGGTCACTGCTCTCGGCTTGGCAATGGGAGCCAACTGCATGTGCGCCATCAACCCAGCCCGGGACCTGGGCCCACGGCTCTTCACCTACCTGGCCGGATGGGGGCCTCAGGTGTTCAGGTGAGTGCGCGAGGGGCGAGGAGGCGGCGCCCAGTTGCATGTGTGTCTGTGTCAGGGACTGGGGAATGGCGGAGACCTTCTCCCCAGCCTGACCTTTCCAGAGAAGGCGGCGACGGTTCAGAATTACTACAGGGGGTTGAGGGAAGGTCACAGCTCAGAGGCAGATGAGGGGGGAAAGCTGGGAAATAATGGGAGAGGAGGAAGAAGAAGAAGCAACAGAGGGGCGACAGCTGACGGACACAGTGTCTTTAGAAAGCATTCTAGACCCATTGTCACGGTCTGGTTCACGGGCGATCGGTCCCACCAGGGGACGTCAGGATAGGGGGCAAGATGGCGGGGTGGGAGCAGGAACAGGGGTCCAGAAGCCAGGAGTCAGGAAGCCAAGAGCCCGAGGGTCAGAGAGCAAGGAGTCATGAAGTCAGGGGTCTGAGGAACAAGGAGTCAAGGAGCCAAACGCAGCAAGGCAGGGAGCGTGTTGCTGTGGCCAAGAGCCAAAGGGAAAATGCTGACCTTATATCCCTTCCCGGCTCTTGCCACCAGGTGCTGTGAGTTACCAATCGGCCTCTCCTGTGTGGCCGCGCCTTGCCTCTCCAGAACAAACTTAGGAAGGCCCCAGTCCTGCAAAGTCCTATTGGTCACAGGGCCTGGCTCCTGCACACACACCTAACACTAACCTTCTCCTAGAACCTGGCGAGCCCTGAAAGTAGGAGAGCAAAGAGCTAAAAGGCAGAGGGCACCTTTCAGCACCTGTAGTGGTGATGCGTGATGGGAGAGAGGGAGGGGGTGGAGACTCACTCGGGGCAATACCATTAGTCCAAGAGGCTGCCTTTCCAAGCCTCTCTCTGTGAATATTGAATAAGAAGCAGTTCGTAGGGACTTTTCCCTGTCTTGATCCTCTGCCACCTGACAATATACAAGGTCTCTTTGTGCTGATGAGCAGGGCAGGTAAAGGTAATGGGACCCCTGACTGTTAAGTCCAGTTGTGACTGACTCTGGGGTAGCGGCGCTCATCTCGCTTTATTGGCCGAGGGAGCCGGCATACAGCTTCCGGGTCATGTGGCCAGCATGACTAAGCCACTTCTGGAGAACCAGAGCAGCGCACGGAAACACTGTTTACCTTCCCGCCAGATTGGTACCTATTTATCTACTTGCACTTTGACGTGCTTTCGAACTGCTAGGTGGGCAGGAGCAGGGACCGAGCAATGGGAGCTCACCCCGTCGCGGGGATTCGAACCGCCGACCTTCTGATCGGCAAGTCCTAGGCTCTGTGGTTTAACCCACAGCGCCACCTGCGTCCCTGAGCAGGGTAGAGCAATGGTCGATTTGGAGGGTCCACAGCCATTGCCCCCTGTAGGGAGGTTTCCATGGAAAGCCACTGCTGGGATAGCTCAGTCGGTAGAGCATTAGGCTCTGAATCTCAGGGTTGTGGGTTCGAGACCCACCTGGGGGGGGGGGAAATAAAAAAATTAATCCTGCATTGCAGGGGGTTGGACTGACGTGGAGGGTCCCTTCCAACTCTGCGATGCTATGATTCTGTGACACATTCACCTCCTTTCCAAATTGTCTCCACACGGCTCCATCCCTGCCACCAGTCACCACTCTGCTTTATCTTTCCAGTGCTGGAAACTACTGGTGCTGGGTTCCGGTCGTGGCTCCGATGGTGGGGGCCACCATTGGGACGGCTCTGTATGAGCTCGGGGTGGAGTTTCACCACCTGCCGTCCCAGGACGAGGAAGAGACCTTGACCACCAAGAAGCATCACCCAGGGACGGAAAAGGATACGGAGGTCTCGATTTATGCCGTGAATAAATATGCAGAGGAGTGGACAGGCAGGAGCACAGGCAACCCCCCGGACGGGGGCCATAACAAATCGGAAACTTCAAGTTCCTTTTAAAATGGGACAAGCGCCGGAAGAGGCGAGAGACTTAATCCTTTCGTTTTTATATATTGGATGGAGTTGTTGCTGTTGGTTTTATGACTGATGTAGGTCTCTGGGCGTGTGAATTCCACACAAAAGAGCGATGTTTTGGAGTGACAAAGGACCGCTTTCCCCCATAGATTAAGGTTACCAGACATCCCTGTTTCCTGGGGACAGTCACCGGATTTACAAATCAGTCCCCATACAAAATCCACTGAATCCCCGGATTCATTGAAAAAAAATATCTGGTAACCTTACCATAGATGAACTTTATCGCTTGCTAAAATCATCACCTGAGGTCATGCGCAGAATGACTCCCACCTTTGGGGATTATACAATGGCAGCAACCAGAGACGGGGCCTTTTTTGTGGTGGCACCACTGCGGAACGACCACTTTTGAAGTATTTGCTCAGTGCCGACTCTTTTTATTGTATTGGGGGAGGAAGGCTCTATCCTACAGGGCAGGGGCTGTCGTGGTTTCACCCTAAAGAATTCTGGGAACTGTAGTTCTATTCCCTTCCCAGAGCAACATTTGACAGAGTGGTTCAGCAATCATCCATCTTTGCAGCTCCGTGAGGGGAGTCTCCGAACAACGCTCAGCAACCAGAGCAAACTACAGCTCCCAGAATTATTTGGGGGGAAGCCATGACTGTTTTAAGCAGTATCATAGCTCTTTAAATGTGTTTTGTGAATATGGCCTTAATATACAGTGTTGCCTTTGCGGAACACGACAGGAAGGAGGCTGGGGACGGAACTAGAATGAGTTGACTTAGCCACTCATTGCCTCTGGCGCCACCTGCTGTCGGGCTCCCTGCCTTCCGCCCCACTAGCCCCAAAGAGCACCAGCCACCATTGGCTGGGGAAAGCTGCCAATCACCACAGACCAAGAGGAAGTTGCCGCCTTCCTCCTATTACCAGCAACCCTAGCCAATGGGACCAATGGTCAGGGTTGATGGGAGATGTAGTCCAGCAGCGTCCAGAGGGACGCAGGTTCCCCCCCATTCCTGAGGCTAGACAACAGTGAGCTACATGGAGCACCGGTTTGCCTTGGCACAATGCAACTTACTTGACCTAATGCTGCTATGATGACTTGTGTTCTTTGTGTGTGTGTGTGTGTGTGTGTGTTTGTGTGTGTGTGTGTGTGTGTGTGTTCTGTTAATTTTATTCGATGTTTTCTTGCTGCTGTTCTGATGGATGAATTGTTTATTATTATTTATTACTTTTCCAACAATTAAAACACTACATAAAAAAAATAAAAATAGACAATACAATACAAAAACACTACATAACACTAACACTAACACCTAACACTAACACATTAAACTAACAAAACCAAACAAAAACAATTTAAAACACATCAAACAATTTCAATATCTTATCTTCCATTCACTTATTTCAACGACCTCCTCACATCTCCCTTTTTGTATTCCACTTCTATTAATTATTTCAGCAATTCCTTTCCATCTTCCTCTGTTTTCTATCCTATAGTTATGTTACGACATTCTAACCTTATTTTTTCCTTTAACACTCTATTAATCTATTTATGCTTAATTCCTTATAACATTTCTACTAAAGCCATATAACTTCATTCCAACTTTGTTCTAACATTCATTAATTTTACAGTATTTCTGTAGATAGTCCTTAAACTTTTTCCAGTCTTCTTCCACCGACTCTTCTCCCTGGTCTCGGATTCTGCCAGTCATTTCCGCCAGTTCCATATAGTCCATCACCTTCATCTTCCATTCTTCCTGGGTGGGTAAATCTTGTGTCTTCCAATACTTCGCGATGAGTATTATTGCTGCTGTTGTTGCATACATAAAAAAAGTTCTATCCTTCTTTGGCACCAATTGGCCGACCATGCCCAGGAGAAAGGCCTCTGGTTTCTTCAGGAAGGTATATTTCAATACCTTTTTCATTTCATTATATATCATCTCTCAGAAAGTCTTAATCCTTGGGCATGTCCACCAAAGGTGAAAGAATGTACCTTCAGTCTCATTACATTTCCAACATTTATTATCGGGCAAATGGTAAATTTGTGCAAGCTTGACTGGTGTCGTGTACCACCTATAAATCATTTTCATTAGATTTTCTCTTAGTGATGGATGAATTGTTTAAATGCTTTTTATCAATCGCTGTATTGTTACGAGATGAAAGGATGAAATAAAACGAAAAATGGTTTTTAAAATGCGTAGGGTGGTGGGAAAAGCCCTCTAACATGTACATTGTTGAACTCCAGCTCCTACCTTCCCTGACCACTGGCTCCCCAGCCCTGCTTTTTACCTCTGTGGGTACATTTAATATGTGATTCCTGATTGGTTGGGACAGGATTGTTCTAGGACAGCAGCAGAATCTGTTCCTGAGCTCCAACCCCCATCATCCTTGACCATTGGGCCACACTGCCTGGGGCTGATAGGAGTTGGAGTCCAACAGCACCTGGACAGCCACAAGTTTCCCATCTCTGCTGTGACATAAAAGGCGTCTTAATTCTCTCCACCCCCATCAGGTTATGGCTCTCTCAGGCACTCCACTCTGTATATGCTCAGAGGTGCTCTGTGGTTATTAAACGGCATCTTTTAGAACCACATCCCAAAAGGGATTCCAAGGCTTAATCTGGGTGCAAGATGGAGACCAGGCTACATCACGGAGTGTGTCAGGTGGCAGAAACCAAGAGCCTTGCCATGGAAGGGTGAAGAAAAGTACCAACCTTTCTTCCAGAGCTGAATGGATGCACTCCACAGCTAGGCCCACTGTACTTCTTAATTTTTTTTAAAAAATAACTTTTTTAAATAAATTTTTTTCTCTTTAAAAAAAAGTGTCCCTGGATTCTTTGAAAAAATCTGGTAACCTTACACTGGCAAGGGGTGGAGAGGTGTAAGGAGAGAGAGTGGAGACCCAGTGGCGTAGCGTGGGGGGTGCAGGGGGCCGGCCGCACCGGGCGCAACATCTGGGGGGGGGCGCTCGCACTCGCAGCTCTCTGCCCCTACCTGGCTCACTCACTCTCTCTCATTGCAGTGCTGGCTGTGCGAATCCGATCCGAGCCGCCGGGTCGCCGCCCACTGTGGAGGGGAGGGTGCCAGGCGTGCGGTGCGGTGCGGAGAGAGAGTGAGGGACTATCTGGGGGAGAGACAGTGCAGCGGGGGGGGGGGCGCAAATTACTTGCCTTACCCCAGGTTAGGGGGCGCAAATTACTTGCCTTGCCCCGGGTGCTGACAACCCACGCCACTGTGGAGACCTGGAAAGGCGGGTGGTGGGTTGCTGGGGGTGTGATGAGCAACAAGAACAAGGGTAGCCGCCCCCAAGGTGTGTTCTGTGTGTGGCTGGCAATGTTAACTTGGCACGGTGGACGTTCTTCTACAGAGATGCAGGCTAGTGTGAGGCCAGGCTTGAAGCGTCTCTGTTTTTGCCCTCTTTCTTCCTGCTGGAAGAATCAGCTTATGCAGCCTCTCCTGGGAACCAGGTAAGCGAAAAGAGGTTGCGGGAGGAGAAGGCCCATTTAGCAGAGTGTACAGAAAGGGAACGTTCCAGGCTGGAAACCCAAGAAGCTTCGTTGCAAGATTCTGCCGGTAGCACTTCATTTCTTCGTTTAAAATGCCTTTTGCAAACCGATATGCTCACCCCGCCGGAAGGCATAACGAGCGACAGTGTGTTAAAATTTGAAGCCTTCCCAAATTAAAATAATAATACACCGAAGTAAACAAAACAAACCTTGCGTTTGGAAACCGCAAATGAAAAGCAGCCAGGATTTTTTTGGGTGATGGGCGGACACTTTTTAAAAAACCCAGAAAGGGTAGCTGAGTTTTACTCTGAGTAGACCCTGCTGCAGTTGACAGGCCTAAGCTAGTTATGCTCCTTAGCTCTCAGTGGCTCAAAGAGGTTTTTGCTCCAAAGGAAACGGTTTTTTCCGAGAGTCTTGGCTTGTTCCCAAAAGGACTGCCCACCAGGCAGGCAGCCTTTTGCATTTCTGCCACTAGAGGCTGCCCTTCGATGGGCTTGTGAGCACATGCCAGCCAGTGGGCCCAGGAATGTTGGTTGGCAAGCTCTGGGCAAGGCCTGGCATGCCCTGGCAGCTCCCGAGATCTAGGGCTGGGCCAGTGCCGAAAGGATCCTCCGAGGAACCCCAAATAGATCTCTGCCTCGCGAGCAGCATTGACCCACTGGCTGAACTTGCCGGCGGGTATTTACAAAGATCATGGCCACTGGTCCCATCACCTCCTGGCAAATAGAAGGGGAAGAAATGGAGGCAGTGAGAGATTTTACTTTCTTGGGCTCCGTGATCACTGCAGATGGTGACAGCAGCCACGGAATTAAAAGACGCCTGCTTCTTGGGAGAAAAGCAATGACAAACCTAGACAGCATCTTAAAAAGCAGAGACATCACTTTGCCAACAAAGGTCCGTATAGTTAAAGCTCTGGTTTTCCCACTAGTGATATTTGGAAGTGAGAGCTGGACCATCAAGAAGCCTGATCACCAAAGAATTGATGCTTTTGAATGATGGTGCTGGAGGAGACTCTTGAGAGTCCCATGGACTGCAAGAAGATCAGACCTCTCATTCTTAAGGAAATCAGCCCTGAGTGCTCACTGGAAGGACAGATCCTGAAGCTGAGACTCCAATACTTTGGCCACCTCATGAGAAGAGAAGACTCCCTGGAAAAGAGCCTGATGTTGGGAAAGATGGAGGGCACAAGAAGAAGAGGACAACAGAGGACGAGATGGTTGGACAGTGTTCTCGAAGCTACCAGCATGAGTTTGACCAAACTGCGGGAGGCAGTGGAAGACAGGAGTGCCTGGCGTGCTCTGGTCCAGGGGGTCACGAAGAGTCGGACACGACTAAACGACAACATTTATGATTTATGACGCGTGTGACAGAACCGTATGCGGTCCTTGGCGGAAATCCCGCCAGCCAAAGGTTTGGGAAGAGTGGCAAGGCGACGGCAGCTCCTTCAGAGTTCGGCTGACGAAGAGGACGTAGCAGGAACCAGCTGCTTCCTTGGAAAAGTGGCTCTTTCCATCAGTTTCAGAGCTCTCTGGGGTTTCAGAGCTGTGGGGCTGGCACTGACAAGTCCCTGCTCTCTTTGGCAGGTTTTGCAGCCCCAGGTGAGGGGGGCCTCACTAGGATGTTGTAAACCAAAATCTGCCCTTTTTCCCCCCTTATGGGGTATCCAAGAGCCCATATAGAGTCCTTACGTAGGTTCCCTATTGGTAGGAGAAAATAACAGAGGCCAACCAGAGAATATTGAGAAGCAAAGCAGCGAGTAAGCCTGATCTTTATTGATCTGTTGCAACAGGGTCCTCACTCACCACGCACAGAAGGGAGGAACCCAGAACAATGGCGCGCAAGGCCTTATATAGACTTTTGAAATTGCCACCTTGTAGCCTCAGCGCCTAAGGCTTTCCGGTCGAAAGGTCGGCGGTTTGAATCCCCGCGGCGGGGTGCGCTCCCGTCTTTCGGTCCCAGCTCCTGCCCAGCTAGCAGTTCGAAAGCACCCCCAAGTGCAAGTAGATAAATAGGGACCGCTTACTAGCGGGAAGGTAAACGGCGTTTCCGTGTGCGGTTCTGGCTTGCCAGAGCAGCGATGTCACGCTGGCCACGTGACCCGGAAGTGTCTCCGGACAGCGCTGCCCCCGGCCTCTTGAGTGAGATGGGCGCACAACCCTAGAGTCTGTCAAGACTGGCCCGTATGGGCAGGGGTACCTTTACCTTTTTTTAGATCAAGGCCACCCCCAGAAACATCATACATACATCACAGAAAGGGTGGTCTACAAGAGAAATCTGGGTGCTTTGTTTACCTCCTGTCTGCCAGGTTACCTGTTTAATGGTCACGTGATTGGATTGCCTGGGAAGCCTGGCCAGTCTTTTGTAATGATAGATTCTTAGTTCCTGAGCCAGGTCAGGCTCACACCCTATTCATATATTAAATGTGCCCTTAAGGCAGGATTTGGAATAAGGAAAGAGACAATGGGGAGGCTTTTCCATTTTCCTTTGACCTTACAGAGAAAACATTTGGTCAGTTTGGGAATCAAAATGGTTCCAGGTCGGTCTTCCTGTGCTGATCTATGTACGTGCTTGGTTGGTACACTTATGAACATTTAACATATATCTAAGACCTCAAAATTCCAAAAGGACAGGGGCAGGAAAGGTTTGGAAGCCTGAGGGCCACGGTCCCTTCTGGATGATCTCCTCAGGGGCCACAAGGCAGTGGGGGCGGGCCAGAGGCAAAAGGAGCGAAGCAATGAATGTGAATTTTCCCTCTGTACCATAGGCTAGTTTCTCCACACACTCGCACACACCTCTCCAGGGAAGCAAGAGGCAGGGTCGCAGTTTGAGCACACATTCCAGCCAGGCAAAAACCCCTTGAGGAGGGTGCAAAGAACAGGCATAGGCAAACTCGGCCCTCTAGATGTTTTGGGACTACAACTCCTATCATCCCTGACCACCGGTCCCGTTAGCTAGGGATGATGGGAGTTGTAGTCCCAAAACATCTCGAGGGCCGAGTTTGCCTATGCCTGTCAAAGATAATACAAAATGCAATACCGTATTGACCTGAATATAAGCCTCACTTCCCCCCCAAATTCCGACCGTGAAAAGTTAAAGCGTGGCTTATATTCGAGACCTTCCAGTTTGAAGACAGGAGCGCGGGCAAACAGCGTGGCAAAGAGGCGGCCACCCCACACATAGTCCCCCATCATCTCCCCCAGGAAGGGAGAGAGTGAGGAAGGGAGAAGTCCGTCGGCAACACAGCATGGCTCAACCCGCCCCCCCCCCCCCCAGTATGCAGCCAGGAGCAGCAAGGAATGGAGCGGCTTATATTTGGGTATTTTTTATTTCTCTCTCCCCCCCCCCCCCCGGTTTTTAAGGTGCAGGTTATATTCAGGTGCGGCTTATATTCGGGCCAATACGGTATTCATGTTCCTAATAAAGCACAATCTTATATATCTGTGTATCACCATTTCATCTCAGTCTTCCATCCTCATACCAAGAACTGAATCCCACCCCCATCTCCCCAGTTCTTCAGCCTCACCACCCCCACCCCGAGAAAGCCCACTCTGATCTGTCTCCAACCCTTTTCTAAATCTATTGGTTTCAATGGGTCTGATCTGAGTAGGAGTTGCATTGGACAACCAAGGGGGAAAACGACAGAGCTTTGCGGCAACTAATTGTTGTTCTTGAGTCGTTTAGTCGTGTCCGACTCTTCATGACCCCCTGGACCAGAGCACGCCAGGCACTCCTGTCTTCCACTGCCTCCCGCAGTTTGGCCAGACTCATGTTTGTAGCTTCGAGAACACTGTCCAACCATCTTGTCCTCTGTCGTCCCCTTCTCCTTGTGCCCTCCATCTTTCCCAACATCAGGGTCTTTTTCTAGGGAGTTTTCTATTCTCCTGAGGTGGCCAAAGTCTTGGAGCCTCAGCTTCAGGATCTGTCCTTCCAGTGAGCACTCAGGGCTGATTTCCTTCAGAATGGAGAGGTTTGATCTTCTTGCAGTCCATGGGAACTAATAGAAACGAGCAAATTTATTACAGCATCAGCTTTTGGGGAAAACAGAGCCGTCCTGAGTTGGGGATATACAGTGGTACCTCGGGTTACATACGCTGCAGGTTACATACGCTTCAGGTTACGGACTCCGCTAACCCAGAAATATTACCTCAGGTTAAGAACTTTGCTTCAGGATGAGAACAGAAATCGCGCAGCAGCAGCGGGAGGCACCATTAGCTAAAGTGGTGCTTCAGGTTAAGAACAGTTTCAGCTTAAGAACGGACCTCCGGAACGAATTACATTCTTAATCCGAGGTACCACTGTATACTCATGGCTGGCAGAAAGGTGGGGTTTTGTAAACAGAGAGGTCAGGGGGAGATGAGATGCAGAGAATCAGAGATAGCGACAGCAAGGTTTCGCAAAACAGCTCTTGATAACAAGAGATATCCTGGCATCGGTAAGCCGATTAGCACGTATGCATTGAAAACCCCTTTGTTTCCGTTCCTTCCTCAAGTGATAGCATTTAACCTATGGATGTATTGCAATTTCGCAATTTCACATTGCAGCCTCCCTTCGAAGTTCCTTTGCTTCAAGACGGCCATTTACAGGGTTGCAAATTTCCTCTCCATGGCCCACTGAGCTGTACATTTAAGGTAAAAGGTAAAGGACCCTGGATGGTTAAGCCCAGTCAAAGGCGACTATGGGGTTGCGGCGCTCATCTCGCTTTCAGGCCGAGGGAGCCGGCGTTTGTCCGCAGACAGCTTTCCGGGTCATGTGGCCATCAGGACTAAACCGCTTCTGGCGCAGCGGAACACCGTGACGGAAACCAGAGTGCATGGAAACGCCGTTTGCCTTCCCGCTGCAGCGGTACCTATTTATCTACTTGCACTGGTGTGCTTTCGAACTGCTAGGTTGGCAGGAGCTGGGACAGAGCAACAGGAGATCACCCCGTCGCGCAGATTCAAACCGCCAACCTTCTGATCAGCAAGCCCAAGAGGCTCAGTGGTTTAGACCATAGCGCCGCCCGCGTCCCGCTGTACATTTAAAGCACTGCGTTACCACTTTTAAGCAGTCGTGGCTTCCCTCAAAGAATTCTGGGAACTGTAGTGAGCTGAGGTTGCTGGGAATTGTTAGGACACGCACCCCCCCCCCACAGTATTACCCTCTCAGCACTACAATTCCCAGAGTTCCCTGGGAGGAAGGATTGATGGTTAAGCCACTCTGGGGATTGCAGCTGTGTGAGAACGGGGGGGGGGGTGTCCTCCTAAGAGCACCACTAACAAACTACAGTTCCCAAGATTCGGGGGGGGGGGGGAAATCCACGAGTATTTAAAGTGGTATGACACTGCTTTAAATCGATAGTGCAGATGGGGCCTCCGCGGACCATAGTCACAAAAGAAGATCTGTCTGTGTGACTTCCTGCTATAATCTTCATTACACACACACACACACACACACACACACACACACACACACACACACACACTACTTGCTGTCACTTGTTTACAGGGTGTGTTTGTTATTTTAAAAAATCATATTCACACATTGATGGGTGGTGTGAAGCTGCCTAGTCTCTGAGCCTCATCCCTGGGCCTCTCGGCCCAGCCACACCCACCTGCCAATCACCTGAACAAGCCACACCCACCTTCCAATCACCTGAACTCATATAGGTCAGCACCACCCACCAATCAAATTTGGCTCATGGCAGGTAATGGGAGATGCCCACCTGTCCTCTAGGGCTGTGCCCGGTGATGATATGAGGCGGGGCCTTGTTGGTGGCTGCCCCGAGATTGTGGACTTCCCTTCCATGGGAGGCTCCCTCTGCTTTCCTTTCCTTGGCAGGCAGACTTTTTAATCTGTCATTCAGACAAGCCTTTGGCTGCTAATCAGCTGCTGTGGCAAGGACTCCTGGAGGTGTGTGTTGGTGTGTGTGCTTTTAAATAGCTTTAAGCATTTTTAGCGCTGCTCTTAATAGGGCTACATTTAAATTATTATTATCATTATTAGCAGTAGAAGTAGTATACCACCTTCCATCTGTAGATTTTTATTTACTGGGTTTTTTAGTTGTACAGTACCTGTTTTCATTTCTGCCATGCAGGTAGAAATGTGGGGTATTAAATAAGAACATAAAAAGAGCCTGACTTGTCAAAGCATAGGGTTGGAAGCCATCGATAGCCCCTCCACAAATTTGCCCAATTCTTCCTTCCTTCCTTATTTATTGACTTATTTTTAACATTTTTTTAATTTTCCAAAAATGACAGAAAAAGGGAAAAAAAGAAAACAGATCAGGAAACATTTTCAGCAGGGGGCCGGTCCACTGTCCCTCAGACCTTGTGGAGGGCTGGACTATATTTTGGAAAAAAACAACAAAAAATTGAACGAATTCCTATGCCCCACAAATAACCCAGAGATGCATTTTAAATAAAAGCACACATTCTACTCATGTAAAAACACACTAATTCCTGGATCGTCCGCGGGCCGGATTGAGAAGGTGATTGGGCCGGATCCGGCCCCTGGGCCTTAGTTTGCTTACTCATGCTCTAGTCCAGGGGTCAGCAACCGTTTTCAGCCGTGGGCTGGTCCACTGTCCCTCAGACCTTGTGGGGAGGCCGGACTATATTTTGAAAAATAATAATAATAAATGAACGAATTCCTATGCCCCACAGATGCATTTTAAATAAAAACACACATTCTACTCATGCAAAACACCAAGCAGGCCCCACAAATAACCCAGAGGTGCATTTTAAATAAAAGGACACATTCTACTCATGTAAAAACACACTGATTCCTGGACCGTCCGCGGGCCGGATTTAGAAGGTGATTGGGCCAGATCCGGCCCCCGGGCCTTAGGTTGCCTACACATGCACTACCAACATCATCAGATACCGCATCCGTCTCATCTGGCGGCCTTCCAGATGTTCAACCCTGACCACGAAGGCTGCTGGAATCCCAAGGCAACATCTGGTGAGACCCAGGTTCCCATCCCAGAAGGCTCCGGAGGCCACCGCCCCGCTGAATATAGCAGGTCTGGCCTGTGTCCGGATGAGATCCACCTCCGTGCTACTCTGGGCTGCATGATGGGGCGAGTAGCTAGGAAATATGGGGAGGCGGCCTGCCCATTTTTAGCCTGGCTGCATAGGCAACCGTTACAGCTAGAGCACATTCTTGCCTTCCCAAAATCCTGGGAACTGTAGTTCACCCATGGCGGAGCTACAAGTGCCCAGCACCCTGAGTAAGATACTACAATTCCCAGGATTCTTGCAGGGGGCGAGGGAGTCAAATGGGTTACTGAAAGCGAACGGGCCAGGCCAACTGCGCTCCATTCACTGCCATGGGTCTACTCGTGAGAAAAGCTGGATCCGGCCCAGGGCCCGACATAAGTCTGGATTTGGGGAGGGCGGGGGGACAATCCAGCGCCTCCTGCGAAGGAGAGCTTGGCTGGGGGAGATGGAGAGGCTGACTCCCGAGGAAACGCGAGGCTTCCTCCCCGTGCGTAAAAGCGCGCACAGGGGCTCGGCGGCGCTTTCTCCACCCGGAGCTGCTTCTCGGAGGAGCAGCCCCCGAGATCGGCGGTCCCTTTCATCACTTCCGTCCCCCCACCCCCAGCCCTCCTCCTTCCCTCCTCCTCCTCCTCCTCTCCATCCATCCCCGCCCGAGAAACGGGGAGGGGGGGGAAAGCAGCCCAGCCGCCGCCGCCGCCACCACCGCCAAGCCAGCCAGGCAATCCGGGGCCGGGCGCGTCGGCGGCAGCGCAGCCATGGGCCAGGGCGCACGGCGGGCCGGCGGGCGCGGCCAGGGCGCACGGGCGCGGGCCGCTTCCAGGAGGGCGTAGCGGCCCTGGCCGGGGGATGGAGCGCGGCGGCGGCACCAGCAGCAGCAGCGGAGGCGAGGGGCGCCCGGAGGCGGCTCGTTAAGGTGCGCCACGCGGCGGCGGCGGCGCTGGGGGATCCGGCCGAGTTTTTGGGGACGCCCCGGCGGCCCAGAGCTCGCCTCCCTCCGACGCTCGGTTGGAAAGGGAGCCGGCCGGGCAAGGGGACCGGAGCGGGTGGGGGTGGGGGAGAGATGGTGCTCTCAACTGTAGTTATTTCAATTTTTTTACATAAAAAGCCAGATGACATGAAAGTATTTAGGAGGAGAGAAACCTTCCAAAAAAACCCAAACCCCTCTCCAAATATATATATTTTTTTGAGGTTTCTCTCCTCCTAAATACTTTCATGTCATCTGGCTTTTTATGTAGTTGTGTGTGTTTGGGGGGGTGAGTTTGGGGCATTTTCTCCCCCATGAATGCTTCTGTGCTGCATCTCTGTCTCTTTTTAGTTAATTTTGGAGATTCCTCCCCCCTCCCCACGCAATACTGTACTTCTATACTATCTTTGTTGTTGTTTTCATGGGGGGGGCAATTCCCCATCCCAAATATTTCCATCGTCTTTATTTGTTTTTCAGTTACTGGGAGTGGATTTTGTAGATTGCTCCCCTCCATCTTATTTCTTTTTTAAAGCTATTGGGGGTGAATTTTGGGAGATTCCCCCCACCCATCCTTCCATGTTATCCGTATTTTATTAGTTATTGGGGTGGGGGTGAATTTTGGGAGCTCGCCTCTCTAAATACTTCCAATGTTTGCATTATTATTTTTTTTAGTTTCTGGTGTGTGTGGGGGGGGATGAGGTCTGGAGATTCCCCACCCCAGATTATTTCTCTGCTTTTTTATAGTTCTTTTAGTATCATAACTGGGGAGAAGGGAATGAATTTTGGAGAATTCCCTTCCCCCATTCCCTTCCCTTAACTTCTGAACACCCTCTTGGATCCCCTCTCGTTTGACCTTTAACCTCCCCCACCCTTGACCCCCATGGGAAGGTTTGCGCCCCCCCCCAAAAAAACCTGCTACTTAAGCACCAATTCCCTGGGCTAGGTATCTACAAACCTTTTCACAGCCAGGTCTCCCTTTTAACCCAAACATGCATTTGGGGGCTTTTACCATATACCGTATTTTTTGCTCTATAAGACTCACTTTTTCCCTCCTAAAAAGTAAGGGGAAATGTGTGTGCGTCTTATGGAGCGAATGCAGGCTGCGCAGCTATCCCAGAAGCCACAACAGCAAGAGGGATTGCTGCTTTCGCTGCGCAGAGATCCCTCTTGCTGTTCTGGCTTCTGAGATTCAGAATATTTTTCTTCTTCTTTTCCTCCTCCAAAAACTAGGTGCGTCTTGTGGTCTGGTGCGTCTTATAGAGTGAAAAATACGGTATTTGCGAGTGCTCCTGTGGCGACCTGCCTTGAATCAGGATGCCACCCACTAAGGGGGTCCAAAAGTAAGCTCTTTCAGATCAGTGGGGCTTACTCCCCCCACACTGGGAAGTACCGTATTTTTTGCTCTATAAGACTCAGTTTTTCCCTCCTAAAAAGTAAGGGGAAATGTATGTGCGTCTTATGGAGCGAATGCAGGCTGCACAGCTATCCCAGTATCCAGAACAGCAAGAGGGATTGCTGCTTTCACTGCACAGCGATCCCTCTTGCTGTTCTGGCTTCTGAGATTCAGAATATTTTTTTTCTTGTTTTCCTCCTCCAAAAACCAGGTGCGTCTTGTGGTCTGGTGCGTCTTATAGAGCGAAAAATACGGTACCTGAAAGGCTTACAGCTCCATATCTCTCCTGCTTACCTCCTTTCCTTCTTCTAGATATTTGCTCCAGATTCTTCTAGACTTCTACCCAGATCCCTACCCGAATACTCATGCCTAGAGCTCTCAGTTGCGTAGTAATTTCACTAATGCATTGCTCTGGATCCTTCAGTCCCCCCCTCCAAAAAAAAAGTCATCTATGGGTGCCTCTCTTAGGCTGCTTACGCACCATACAGTACAGTGGTACCTCGGGTTACAGACGCTTCAGCTTACATACGCTTCAGGTTACAGACTCCACTAACCCAGAAATATTACCTCGGGTTAAGAACTTTGCTTCAGGATGAGAACAGAAATCGTGCTCCGGCGGCGCGGCAGCAGCAGGAGGCCCCATTAGCTAAAGTGGTGCTTCAGGTTAAGTACAGTTTCAGGTTAAGTACGGACCTCCGGAACGAATTACGTACTTAACCTGAGGTACCACTGTACATCTAAAGCACATTCTTCTGTCTGTCCTGCAAAGAATCCTGGGAACTGTAGTTTGCGAAGGGCGCTGGGAATTGCAGTCCTGGGAGGAGTGAACTACAGTTCCCAGGATTCTGTGGGGGGGGGGGAATCAATGGTGCTTTAAATGTAGCCTTAAATATTGAATATTGATATTCTCCCCCAGTCTATTGTCAGACCACCCTTCCAGGGGTTCTTTGCTGGTGCGTTCCAAGATCTGACCTCTCCCAGTCCCATCTGAACTCTGGGTCCTTCTCCCCACGGCACACACAATTGCTGGGGTTGCCCTGAACCCTTATTCCTCTCTTTGCCCGACGGAGGGCTAACCAACCTGGTGCCCACTAAGTTGTGGTTGCATTCCGCCTCCCATCATTTCTGGGCGTAGCGGGTGCGGTTGCTGGGAGCTGGAAACCTCAATTAATGTCTTTAGGGCGCCACGTTGGGGAAGGGCCGTAGTGTGTCCGGCTTGCAAGATCCCAACTTCAATCCCTGCCTGAAACCCTGGAGAGCTGCTGCCAGCCAGTGTAAACATTACTGAGCAAGATGGACTGCTCCTGTGACCAATGCTATAAAACAGCTCTCTGGGTTCCTATTTAAACCAGCCGTTTATTCAAAGCCATGAGGACTGGAGTCTTAGGTTTTTTTAATTAGCGGGTGGAGCAAAATAAGGCAGGTTTCTGTGTGCCTCTGGCCTAGTGTGACCCCCCCCCCTCCTTCCTTAGCTGCCCCATATCTCTTCCCTGCTCGCCAACCCCTCCTTGAACTCCTTCTCCCTCCTCCCCCAAAACGCTGATGCCTCGATATTCTATCCCCATTCCTTGCCTTAGCACAGTAGAAAACAACTACCCCTCCTTCCAATTCTCTCCCCACACATTCCGGATCCTGTTTTGTCTCACTCCCAGTTTCTTCCCTGGTCCCTATTCCCCCCCCCCCCACAAAAATCCATTTGCTTGGGTGGCCCCTCTTCCTAGATGCTGATGATGAGATATCTTATACCGCTCGATTTGAATTTCCAAGCCTGTATCCTTTTCCTAGGCCCAGATTCTCACTCCCTCTGCAACCCCACCGGTTCCCCAACTGCTGATGCTGAGATATCTTACCCTCCACCTCCCTGCTGTCCCGTTTCCACGTTCTGGATCCTGCCCCTGTACTCTTCTGCTGCCCCCCCCCCCGCCCGCTTGCTGGCCGCCCACAATTCCTCTCTTCCTTGGCATAACGCCCCCTTCCAGATGTTGCCGGTGGGAGCCAGACCTTGCTTTCGTGTCATCTTCTCGGCATGGCCAACGATCTCGAACCGGCAATCTCTCTCCACATCCACACACCACTTCCTTCTCCCCCCCCCCCAAGCCTTAGCCAGACGCCCAAACAAGCTAGCTTGGCACCAAACGAAGGCAGTAGACAGGGTATTCCGGCAGAGGGACAGCACTGCTCTCCTCCTCCGGGCAGGAGAGCCTTGGCCGCTTTATCTAAATACACCAGCCTCTTTCCCGCTACCTGTATATGTGGATTGAAGGGTTGTAGCTCAGCGGTAGAGCATTTGAAAGACCTCCTCTGAAACCCTGGAGAGCAGCTGCTGGTCAGTGCAGGCAATCTTAGCTCCATGGAATCTTAAAAGAGTCGCCGTCTAGTCCAACCCGCTGTGCAATGCAGGGATATTTTGCCCGACGTGGGGCTCGAACCCACAACCCTGAGATTAAGTGCCTTGTGCTCTTGCCTGCTGAGCTATCCCAGGACTGGCCTCCAGTGTTTGGGAAGGTGAGCTGATCAGTGGCAAAGCATCTGCAGAAGCTTCTAGGTTTGATCTGCAATGGCGTCTCCAAGCAGAAAGACCCTGGAGAGCGTGAAAACCCTGGAGAGCTGCTGCCAGCCAGTGTGGACATTACTGAGCTAGGTGGCTCATTGTTCTGACTGGGAATAAGCCAGCTTCTGGCGTTTACTGTTTAAATCAGGGCCTTTATTCAGAACCTTGAGGACTGGAATCTTGCTTTATTTTTGGAGGAAAGGACACAGTGGAATGGTAGAAGAATCTGTGTGCAGAAGGTCCTGGGGTTCAGTCCCAAGCATCTGGGAGAGACTCACCCTGCTGAGTTGCTACCAGCCAGTGTGGACTTTACTGAGCTACACGGTTGGATTTGGTAGGAGACAGCTTCCTCTGTGCCTCTGCTTTACCTGTGTGACATCAGCCTTCTTAGGCAAATCTCTGTGCTACTAAACAAGGTGAAGCTGGCCTACCTGGGAAGATGGAGGACAATCCTTCGCTGGAGGTTTTTAAACAGACGTTGGGTGTCCGTCTGCCCGGGATTCTCGAGCTGTGATTCCTTGCCTTGCAGGGGGTTGGACTAGATGACTCGTGGGGTCCCTTCAGACTCTGATTCTATGAATTTGCCCCTCTCATTTTGTTGGCATGCCCCAGACATTATGGGGGACCCGGATGATGCTGTGGGTTAAACCACTCAGCCTAGGGCTTGCTGATCAGAAGGTCAGCAGTTTGAATCCCCGTGACGGGGTGAGCTCCTGTTGTTCGGTCCCTACTCCTGCCAACCTATCAGTTCGAAAGCACGTCAAAGTGCAAGTAGATAAATGGGTACCGCTCTGGCGGGAAGTAAACAGCGTTTCCGTGCGCTTCTCTGGTTCGCCAGAAGCAGCTTAGTCCTGCTGGCCACATGACCCGGAAGCTGTACGCCGGCTCCCTCAGCCAATAAAGCGAGATGAGCGCCGCAACCCCAGAGTCGGCCACAACTGGACCTAATGGCCAGGGGTCCCTTTACCTTTACCTAGACATTATGGAGGGAGCAACTGCCAAAGGAGAACTCTGTGTTTGCCTCACTCTTCTCCACCCCCCCCCCAATCCTTTGCCCTAGATCACAAACTCTTTATTTTGCTCAAACGGCCCTGACTGCCGAGCCCCAAATTCTATTTTCACATCTGGAATGTGCGAAATGACGGGGGGGCGGAGGACAGTTCTCTGGGACACGCACAGAGTGCTTTTCAAGTTGTTGTCGTGTCTTTTGTGATCTGGGATCAGGCGAGAGGGAGGGGATCTGGGTGGGGAGTTTGTGGCATCTGTGTCTTTGCCTGCCAGGAAACTTTTGTGTGTGTGTGTGTATGTGTGTCTGTGGCTTTGAAAAATAAACATTGCCTGGAGTTTGGGTGGCTCGGTGCCTGCGGAGGTGGCAATTGGGATTGGCTGCTCACTCCCTACCCAAAAAGTACCGCCCTTTCCCCAGCAGCAGAGCCCTGAGTCAAAGAAATGGACTGGTTGGGGTTTCCTCTCTGGTTTTTACGCTCTGTGGTTGCCTGAGGCTCATCTCAGCTTCCGGCCTGCACAGTGATAATAGGCTGGATAGGACAGCTCAACACCTCATTTCCCGTTCTCCATCTTTGCAAGTGTCTCTTCTCTTGTTCTGGTGCGGTCAGATCAAAGTTGGTGCTTCTCAAATATATCTCATCTCTATGTCGGAACACCTTGAGGCACAGGTGAAATCTGTGTCCAGGGCAGCTGTTTACCAGCTCCACCTGGTACGCAGGCTGAGACCGTCCACAGGCTGAGACCCTCCCTGCCTGTGGACTGTCTCGCCAGAGTGGTGCATGCTCTGGTTATCTCTCGCTTGGACTACTGCAATGCGCTCTACATGGGGCTACCTTTGAAGGTGACCTGGAAACTACAACTAATCCAAAATGCGGCAGCTAGACTGTGACTGGGAGTGGCCACTGAGACCACGTAACACCGGTCTTGAAAGACCTACTTTGGCTCCCAGTACGTTTCCGAGCACAATTCAAAGTGTTGGTGCTGACCTTTAAAGCCCTAAACGGCCTCGGTCTAGTAGACCTGAAGGAGTGTCTCCACCTCCATCGTTCTGCCCGGACACTGAGGTCCAGCGCTGAGGGCTTTCTGCGAGAAGCCAAGTTACAGGGAACCAGGCAGAGGGCCTTCTCGGTGGTGGCACCCGCCCTGTGGAATGCCCTCCCACCAGATGTCAAAGAGAAAAATAACTACCAAACTTTTAGAAGACATCTGAAGGCAGCCCTGTTTAGGGAAGCTTTTAATGTTTAATAGGTTATTGTATTTTAGTGTTTTGTTGGCAGCCGCCCGGAGTGGCTGGGGGGACCCAGCCAGATGGGTCGGGTATAAATAATAAATTATTATTATTATTGAATGGGTACCAATCTCAGCCTTGAAAAGCACCATAGAGTTGGAAAACGGAAATGGAAAAGGAAGTAACCTTTCTGACTTCCGCTTTCACCTATCAGTCCTTTTGGGTGGGTGTTCCAAGGTTTCCACCGGCCATATTTGCTGTTTTCTCCCTCCGCTGTCGGAGGCAGTGATGTACCTCTGAACGCCAGAGAATTGGGAGAGTTGCTCTTGAGTTCGAATCCTGCTTACGGGTTTTTCCATAGGGGAATCTGGTCGCTCACTGTGAGAACAGGATGCTGGACTAGTTGGGCCACAGGCCTGATCCAGTCGGACTCTCTTTGTGTTAAGATTTTGGGGTTTTAAAAAGCACTCCTCTCTTGTGTGAGCTGTGTCCCCGAACAGCTCTGCAAGTTGGGAATTGTGGGGGAAACTGGTCACACAGGAACGTATCCCTCGTCATGACTGATACCTTTAAAAGTGATTTAGACTCCCATTTAACCTCACAATGACCCTGTGAGGTAGGTTAGGATGAGGATGAGCCACTGGCCAACCCTAAGGTAAAGGGACCCCTGGCCATTAGGTCCAGTCGTGGCCGACTCTGGGGTTGCGGCGCTCATCTCGCTTTATTGGCCGAGGAAGCCGGCGTACAGCTTCCAGGCCATGTGGTCAGCATGACTAAGCCGCTTCTGGCAAACCAGAGCAGCGCACGGAAACGCCGTTTACTTCCCGCCGGAGTGGTACCTATTTATCTACTTGCACTTTGACATGCTTTCAAACTGCTAGGTTGGCAGGAGCAGGGACCGAGCAACAGGAGATCACCCCTTTGCGGGGATTCGAACTGCCGACCTTCTGATCGGCAAGTCCTAGGCTCTGTGGTTTAACCCACAGCGCCACCTGCGTCCCTGAGCAGGGTAGAGCAATGGTCGATTTGCAGGGTCCACAGCCATGCCCCCTGTAGGGAGGTTTCCATAGAAAGCCACTGCTGGGATAGCTCAGTCGGTAGAGCATTAGGCTGTGAATCTTAAAGAAATGGGAGTGCCTGATCACCTCATCTGTCTCCTGAGAAATCTCTATGTGGGACAAGAAGCTACAGTTAGAACTGGATATGGAACAACTGATTGGTTCAAAACTGGGAAAGGAGCACAACAAGGCTGTATATTGTCTCCCTGCTTATTTAACTTATATGCAGAATTCATCATGCGAAAGGCTGGGCTGGATGAATCCCTAGCCGGAATTAAGATTGCCGGAAGAAATATCAACAACCTCAGATATGCAGATGACACAACCTTGATGGCAGAAAGTGAAGAGGAATTAAAGAACCTTTTAATGAGGGTGAAAGAGGAGAGCGCAAAATATGGTCTGAATCTCAACATCAAAAAAATGAAGATCATGGCCACTGGTCCCATCACCTCCTGGCAAATAGAAGGGGAAGAAATGGAGGCAGTGAGAGATTTTACTTTCTTGGGCTCCATGATCACTGCAGATGGTGACAGCAGTCACGAAATTAAAAGACGCCTGCTTCTTGGGAGAAAAGCAATGACAAACCTAGACAGCATCTTCAAAAGCAGAGACATCACCTTGCCAACAAAGGTCCGTATAGTTCAAGCTATGGTTTTCCCAGTAGTGATGTATGGAAGTGAGAGCTGGATCATAAAGAAGGCTGATCACCGAAGAATGGATGCTTTGGAATTCTGGTGCTGGAGGAGACTCTTGAGAGTCCCATGGACTGCAAGAAGATCAAACCTATCCATTCTGAAGGAAATCAGCCCTGAGTGCTCACTGGAAGGACAGATCCTGAAGCTGAGGCTCCAATACTTTGGCCACCTCATGAGAAGAGAAGACTCCCTGGAAAAGACCCTGATGTTGGGAAAGATGGAGGGCACAAGGAGAAGGGGAGGACAGAGGACGAGATGGTTGGATAGTGTTCTCGAAGCTACTAATATGAGTTTGACCAAACTGCGGGAGGCACTGGAAGACAGGAGTGCCTGGCATGCTCTGGTCCATGGGGTCACAAAGAGTCGGAGACGACTAAATGACAACATGTTCGACAAGGGAGAGCATCTCTCCTGACACTGATTGGAAGATCTTCTGCTGTCTGCTCTGAAGTGCCACCGGATGTTAGGTTTCTCTCTGTGCTCCTCGCCCCGAATCAGCCACCAGGAGCAAAACAGGAAATGGAGCAGGAAACACTTAGAAGAGGTGTCTTTTGCCGGCGGGGACTCGGGCGTAGCAGCTGTTGGCACCGGTGTAGCTGTCTGGCTGGTCGGTGGTGGATGTGTCGGCATGCTAGCCCTTTTAGAGAAACCACCACTATTGCTAGAGGAGCCCGCAGGCCTCTCCAGCATTCTAGTCCTCAGCGTGGTTTTGAGCCATCTCATCTGTTGGACTTGGAGCCAGGTTCTGTAGCAGCATTGTGGTCCGTTCTAGAAAGGAAGGGACAATAGCGGACTGGGCTGGAAGGTTCATGTGATTCAGTCGACTGCTTTTTAAATCACTTCCTTTGGGGGTGGGGAACCCTGTTAGAAATTAGCCAGGTGCCAGGCGCATTTTGCAACTGGCGCGGTTCCAACTGCGACCACGTCTCAGAGTTGCAGAACTTGTAGAACTCAGCAGGGAGGAAGTGGAGGAGGATAGGGACAAAATTAGGATGAGCTGGCTCCACCTTTCATTGGCTCTGGCGCCCCCTGCTGTCGGGCTCCCTGGCTCCTGCCCCACCAGACGCAACGGGCACTAACCCTGAGGATTTGCAATCGGTATCTGTTAGCTAATGAGCTCATTTAAATGGAAAATTTCCTGCAGGCAGATTAGGAGGTTTTCCAGGCAATATTCTGGAAAAAATTCCTGCGGGAAACTTTTCCTGTTCTGTTTCCAGATCGCTCTTTGGAGTGCTTTCCCCTGGAGAGATCTGGCAACAGATTTTAAAGGCATTTTTTATGTGGCCCTGTTAAATTGGCTCGATGGCTTCTTTGACTCCGTACGCCTATCATAACTGCATCCTTTTCCGTTCCGCTACTCATAGGGAAGAGAGTTGTGTTGTTTTATTATCACGTATTTTAAAGTTATTGGGTGCTGTTTGGATGAAGGGCAATTTTGGCTTTATAGAGGAGAAGGAAGATTTGCTGGGGGGGGGGCTGCAGGAGTAACAGGGAGCGAGGTGGGGAAATTCTGAACACTCCCCCGCAAGATGATGTTACTCCTTAGTTTGTTTCCAGGGTTAACCCTTTCCTGCCCAGGGGATACATTCCCTCCGGGAAGCCCCTTGGGGGAAAATGTGCCAATGGAATCGGAAGCAAAAATGTGAGCAGAGCAATGAATGTGACTCTTACCTTTGTATGGTACAATGGATTGCAACTGTGCAAAAGTCTGATGTTCCTTCTCTTTCTTCCTCCCCCCCCCCCCATGCAAACTCTCCTTGCTTGCAAAAGTCCCTGGGGAGGGTATGGAACAGGGTTGTAGAGGGGCCGTGACCTGGGAAGAAGGGTGCAGCTTGCAGGGAGACCCGAGGGCCAGCCAGAAGCATTCTGAGGGCCACATTCCGCCCCCAAAGTTCTCCACCTTTGGTTTGTTTTAGGTGTGTGTGTGTGTGTGTGCCCCACCCCACCCCAAACCAATTATTTTTATTTCTTTGCTTTCCCCCCATCTCCCCGCCCCAATACAGCACCTCCCATGGGCCTGATAAACTGCCATCGAATGCCATGGAACTTTGTTCTAAGAAACATCCTCCAGGTAAGATCTTCTGATGGGGCTGGTTTTTTGGGGTGGGGGTGGGGAAGGGAGCGGGACTGACAGGGGCTGAGCCACCCCACCCACCCCAATCAGCCACAAAAATTAGGTGATTTAACTTCTCAGACTCTCTTTCTCACTCAGCCACTGCAAGGTTGCCAACTTCCCAACAGAGCTCTGCCCCTGCGTCCCCAGTGTAGCCACTGGTGGGGGAACTGTGCTTCTGAGAAGCTTTTGCTTAATTCCATTTCATTCGCAATGGCTTCCTCTAAGAGACCACGAAGCATTTAAAATGAATAAATAAATAAATAAATAAACAAATATTTAAATAAATATTAAAAGGTGCCTAATGGTCAGAGAAGGGATGTGGGTGGCGCTGTGGGTTAAACCACAGAGCCTAGGACTTGCCAATCAGAAGGTTGGCGGTTCGAATCCTCGCGACGGGGTGAGCTCTCGTTCCTCGGTCCCTGCTCCTGCCAACCTAGCAGTTCGAAAGCGCATCAAAGTGCAAGTAGATAAATAGGTACCGCTCCTGCGGGAAGGTAAACGGCGTTTCTGTGCACTGCTCTGGTTCGCCAGAAGTGGCTTAGTCATGCTGGCCACATGACCTGGAAGCTGTACGCCGGCTCCCTCGGCCAATAAAGCGAGATGAGCGCCGCAACCCCAGAGTCGGTCACGACTGGACCTCATGGTCAGGGGTCCCTTTATCTTTTTAATGGTCAGAGCTGTTCGATGGTGCCCTGGAAGGTGATTGGCTCTTCCTTGCTGGAGGTATTTAAACAGAGGCTGGATAATCGTTTGTCAGGGGTGCGTAGTTACAAGATTCCTGTGTCCCTCGGGGTTTGGGGTCAGACTGGATGACCCCACAAGGTGCCTTCCCATTCTAAAGCTCTGTGACAGATTTTCATATCCAGAGTATATGTACCCTTGCCAGCGGCATGAGGAGTTTGAGGGGGGTTTGTACCGCTTTAGAAGGTACAGAAGGGACTGTACCACTTTAGACAGAAGGCGGTCTTGTCCCGTTTTTGAATTCAACCCCGTTCCCCAGGTTAAAATCCAGCCAAATGTTCTGCAAGTAGACAAGCGGCGCTTCAAGGCGATCTAGCCGGGTCCTCTCTCTCCCTGCTAAGCTAGCTTCCTACCTGTAAAGTCAGTGAAGATTCCTGAGCTGAGCAGCGGGGCTGAGATTGGATGGCCTTTGAGGGTCCCTTCCCAATCTACCAGCCTGTGACTTTTTCATCTGAGTCAGGCTCATGCCCAAAGTATAGGAGCAAGTCGCATTGCCTTATTTCCTTCCTGGTCAGTTGGCAACCTAGCAGCCCGGACTACCTTACAGGGTTCTTGTGAGGAGAGAGAGCTGGGGTGGGTGGCTGTCTCTGTGACAGAAGAGGTGGCCTGAGGTAAAAACAGATTTAACAGCGAGCAGCAACCTAAGCAAAATGACTTTTTTTGGGGGGGGTGTCCCATTATAGTGATTTGCATGCCTTTAACTGACTCTGTAAGGTCTTTGTGGGTTGGGGGGTGGGGCTGGGGGGAGAGAAGCAGGCAGGCGAGAGGTCGCCCCCCCCCTTGTCCCCCCATGCCGCGGTTACCTAAGCAACGCCGTCCCGGCCCCTCATTGGCCGCCGCGTGGCGGTGGGCGGCCCCCGTCTCCTTCAATGTCAGCGTGGAGTTTTCTCCTGCAGCGAGTGGGGAGGGGGGGGCAGCAGCAGCCGCCGCCGAGGCAGCAGGAGAATGGGGGGCACGGACTGGGGAGGCCGATGGGGGGCCGCTGCCTAAGCCCGGGGGGCCTCCTGCAAGGCCCCCCCTCCCCATAAAACACACGCAAATCCGGGCTCGGCGGTAACCATGACGATCCCAAAGGAGATGCCCGAGAAATGGCCCTGGGTCGCCGTGGCGACGGGCAGCCGCGGACAGGCGCCTGGGGGGACAGGTATTTTTTTTGGGGGGTGGGGGTTTGACAAGTGAAAGTTTGGGGGATTGGGTAGCAGGCTTTTGTGTGTTTTTTTGCTTTTTAGGGTTGGGGGCTCCTCAAATATCCACATCCAGCCTTTGTCCTGTCACGACCTCCTTGGAGAAAGCTATCATTGCAGTTTTCTCCACAAACATTACCTCATACCGCGCCTGTTTCCTCCCCCCCCCCAACTCTGGCTCTTTTCCTTTGCACTATATTTTTTTGGGTGGTGGTGGGGACACAGGAGAGCCCCCTTTTTACCCAAAGGAATACCCCCCTCCTTCCCACCCGTCCCCCCCATCCCCGCAAATGACCTTGCTTCTGAGACTGCCGAGAGTCGCAAGTTTGGAAACGGGGACAGAGTCCGTTCCAACAATGGATTGGGGGGGTTGCGAAAACCCAGAGTAGTTTTATTTCAGTATTTGGGACAGGCGGGGGGGGGGGGGAGAGCTACTCCTGGGGTGCTTTTTTGTGGTGGTGGGGGGCATGCAAAGAATTAAGAGAGCCAGCCAGTCTCATGCAGTCGGGAAGAGGGTTATCAAATCCGCTACCCTTTGTGTTCGGCTTGGAATGGTTAGCAAGCCAGGGGGGCAACTGATGGAGGGGTGGTGGTAAGCCTGGCAAAGTGGGGTACAGTGATTTTTTGGGGGGGGGGTTGTTGTGTGCCGGCGGCTGATTTTTGGCCTCTGTTTTCAGAGGAGGAAAGGCGGGTGAAAGCAAACGCCCGAGAGTATAACGAAAAGTTCCAGTATGCGGTAAGTACGGGGTAGGAATTTGTGGCTGGGGGCTGTAATAAAATATTTAAGGTCATATATATATATATATAATAAATTGTGTGTGAGAGTTTTCTGGGAAGGGAGGGGGGTGGTGAAACAACCCACTTTTCGTGGCGGGAACACGAAATCAGTGTTGGCAGGGCAGAGAAGGGGCGTGGGGCTGCGTTTATACCCCATAGGGAGGGATGTGAAAGGGGTGAGCTTGTTTTTGTGGGAAGTTAGGTATAGAAAAGGAAGAACCCAGACCTTTTTTTTTGCGGGGGACGGGGGGAGATCAGAGGTCATGAAGGGCTCTAGGGATGTGGGTGTAAATATTTAAAAGGCTAACCCATGGTGTAGTGGTTAAAAGGGTAGGACTCGGAGCTGGAAGAGACCTGGGTTCAAATCCATGAAGCACACTGGGTGCGACCTTGAGGCAGTCGCTGCCTCTCAGGCTAATTTGCCTCACGGGGTTGTTACGAGGATTAAATGAGAAGTGGGAGTATTTTGGATTGAAATTTCCTTGGAAAAAATGGGGGATATAAATGTGAGAAGTAAATAGTTTATTGTTGTTGTTATTGTTGTTGTTGTTGTTGTTTTTTTTTTTTTATTATTATTATTATTATTATTACTACTACTACTTCTATTTGCACTTTCGGGAATGATGCACAGAATGAAACACAGCCATCCTTTGAAATATGCAGTTCTCTGAATTTTCCAACGTCGTTCTCCCAAACCAAGCGTACGAAAATGCACACGGAGCGTGCCTTGTACATTTTACTTCAGCAAAAACAGCTTACAAAGATGCATATAATAATAATTTATTATTTATACCCCGCCCATCTGGCTGGGCTCCCCCAGCCACTCTGGGCGGCTTCCAAAAAAATATTAAAATACTGTAATACATCAAACATTAAAAGCTTCCCTAAACAGGGCTGCCTTCAGATGTCTTCTAAAAGTCTGGTAGTTGTTGTTCTCTTTGACATCTGTTACAGAACATTTGACGTTCCGTTACAGAACATCCTTTTTCAGGACTTCGGCGAAATTGCACACAAACCCCCCCGTTTTGAGTTAGGAGTATTCTGCGCTAAAGCCCGGGTGAATTTTCAAGGGAACTTTGAAACAAAACCCACAAATGAATGTGGAAATGTGGAGAACTGGAACTAAGATTGGGGGGAAATGAGAAACTGAGACGGAATCAGATTTGCCCATCACATATAGGGAGGTGACTCCTGTTCAGTATTTTTTTTGGGGGGGGGTGTTTGCGGGAAATCCCAGGAAACCTTGAGCTGCCCTTCCGCTTTCTGGAAGCTTCTTCCCACACCACTGCCCTGCTTCTGACTGGGCTTGACCCTTGAATCTTGGCTAGGGTGTGTCTGTGAATAACTTCCTGTCCGGGGACAAGAGCCCAGCTCAGCGGTTATAAATAGAGCGTTAAGTGTGGAAGGCAGACAAATAAAGTTTGGGCTATTTTTTCCTCTTTCTGGAGCGAAGGTGGAGAGAGAGATTTTGAGTCTTTATCCTCCAACAGTTAAGTTGTGTTCCTAGTCCACCCGCACATTATCCCCACAGCTTTGTGCACATCCTAGTGTGTTGAACGGTAACTAATAAAAATGACAAACAATGGTGCTTTATTCATCGGGGAATTAACAAGGTGCACAGGGCGTTTCGCGGGTGGTGCTGTGGGTTAAACCACAGAGCCTAGGACTTGCTGATCAGAAGGTCGATGGTTCGAATCCCCATGATGGGGTGAGCTCCCATTGCTCAGTCCCTGCTCCTGCCAACCTAGCAGTTCGAAAGCACGAAGTGCAACTAGATAAATAGGTACCGCTCCGGTGGGAAGGTAAACAGTGTTTCCGTGCTTCTCTGGTTTGCCAGAAGTGGCTTAGTCATGCTGGCCACATGGCCCGGAAGCTGTACGCCGGCTTCTTCGGCCAAAAAAGCGAGATGAGCGCCGCAACCCCAGAGTTAGCCACAACTGGACCTAATGGTCAGGGGTCCCTTTACCTTTAAATTGTTATTGGTTTTAGAATGTTTGTGTTATAGCTGTATATAAAGGTAAAGGTAAGGGACCCGTGGATGGTTAAGTCCAGTCAAAGGCAACTAAGGGGTTGCGATGCTCATCTCACTTTCAGGCTGAGGGAGCCGGCATTTGTCCACAGACAGCTTTCCGGGTCATGTGGCCAGCATGACTAAACCACTTCTGGCGCAATGGGACACCGTGACGGAAACCAGAGCGCATGGAAATGCCGTTTACCTTCCCTCTGCAATGGTACCTATTTATCTACTTGCACTGGTGTGCTTTCAAACTGCTAGTTTGGCAGGAGCTGGGACAGATGGTCAGGGGTCCCTTTACCTTTACAGGGCGTTTCTTTGCACTGAGCGAGACGCCTGGTCCACCTAGCTCAGTACTGTCCACACTGATTGGCAGTAACCAATCTTATTTCTGCAAAGCAGGGGCTTTTTGCACGCAGAAAGCAGGCCCCTGTTCCGACGTCCCTTCCAGCTGCTCCTTCCACCAAATCAAAAATGAAGTTGGTAGTCCTCACAGTTCTGGAAAAAAAGGGGGGGCTGATTTAAACAGGAACGCAGGAAGGCGCCTAATTCCGAGTCATATCACCTCTGAGTCCACCTGCCTCCATATTGTCTGCACTGGCAGGCAGCGTCTCTTCAGGATTTCCCTTCCTGGAGATTATCGGGGATTGAACCCGGGTCGTTCTGCATGCCAAGCTCTGCCAGCTTTGACGGCCCTTCCCCAAGGGTTGAAAACAGGGCGGAGAAGATCTGTTGGAGGAGCTTTGGGGTGGGGGACTTCTGGGAAAGCTGGCCATGGGGCAGAGCGGAGAATCGCGTTCCCTGCGAGTTTCGCCATCTAACGTTGTTTCCTTTCGTCTCTCCCGGCAGAGTAACTGCATCAAGACGTCCAAGTACAACGTGGTCACATTCCTGCCCATCAACCTCTTTGAGCAGTTCCAGGAAGTGGCTAACACTTACTTCCTCTTCCTCCTTATTCTCCAGGTGCGGCCCGTTCACGGGACTCTCATATTGGGGCCAGAGGGGAATTTGGGAGGGTTAACGTGGGCGGCATTTTGGTTTTGGAGAGTGGTGGAGGAGACTCCTTAGAAGCACCCTGCCGCCTCCTCTTCTTCCCCTGCCTTGACTTACCCTCTCGCCTGTCTTCCTCCACCCAGCTGATTCCACAGATATCCTCCCTTTCGTGGTTCACCACCATAGTGCCTTTGGTTCTTGTGCTTACCATCACGGCGGTCAAGGATGCCACCGACGATTACGTAAGCAAGGGGGGAAAGCCTGGCAGAGGGGAGAGGGGAGACCTGGGTTGGGGCTGGTGGCGATTTGGACCGCTTCTCGGTGCTTTGCTGGTTTCCCAGAATTCACATCCTGCCTTTCTTTTGCTGTGGAACTCGCGGGATCATAAGGCGCAGTTCCTCGGAAGGGGAGGTCAACCCCCCAGGCGCTGGCCAAACCCAGACCTGCTTAGCACCAGGCAGCTGTGTGATGCAGAAGCAAAAAAGGCTAACACGGTTCTAGGCCGCATTAAAAAAAGTCGAGTGTCCAGATCAAGTCATAGTACAGTGGTAAAGGTAAAGGTAAAGGTACCCCTGCCCCTACGGGCCAGTCTTGACAGACTCTAGGGTTGTGCGCTCATCTCACTCTAGAGGCCGGGAGCCAGCGCTGTCCGCAGACACTTCCGAGTCACGTGGCCAGCGTGACAAGCTGCATTTGGCGAGCCAGCGCAGCACACGGAACGCCGTTTACCTTCCCGCTAGTAAGCGGTCCCTATTTATCTACTTGCACTTAGACGTGCTTTCGAACTGCTAGGTTGGCAGGCGCTGGGACCGAACGAACGGGAGCGCACCCCGCTGCGGGGATTCGAACCGCCGACCTTTCGATCGGCAAGCCCTAGGCGCTGAGGCTTTTACCCACAGCGCCACCCGCGTCCCTTTTAGTACAGTGGTACCTCGGGTTAAGTACTTAATTCGTTCCGGAGGTCCGTTCTTAACCGGAAACTGTTCTTAACCTGAAGCACCACTTTAGCTAATGGGGCCTCCCGTTGCTGCCGCGCCACCGGAGCACGATTTCTGTTCTCATCCTGAAGCAAAGTTCTTAACCCGAGGTAATATTTTTGAGTTAGTCTGTAAGCTGAAGCATATGTAACCTGAAGCGTATGTAACCCAAGGTACCACTGTACAGTCATACCTCATGTTACGTCCGCTTCATGTTACGTTCTTTCAGGTTACGTCCTGCGGCAACCAGGAAGTACCGGAAAGGGTTACTTCCGGGTTTTGCTGCTCGCGTATGTGCAGAAGCGCAAAATGACGTCACAACCATGCGCAGAAGTGGCAAATTGCAACCTGCGTGTGTGCAGATGCGCCACTGTGGGTTGCGTTCTTTTCATGTTGTGAACGGGCCTACGGATCCCCTTCGCAACCAGAGGTACCACTGTTCCGCTCTATTCTGTCTTGGTCAGACCACACCCGGAATACTGTACCCAGTTCTGGGCAACACAATTTAAGAAAAATATTGACAAGCTGGAAGGTGTGCAGAGGAGGGCATGCGAGATGATCAAGGGTCTGGAAACCAAGCCTTATGAGGAACGGTTGAAGGAGCTGGGCATGTTTAGCCTGGAAAAGAGACTGAGAGGAGATATGATAGCAATCTTCAGAAGTTGGTTTTCTGCAGCTCAGAGCATAGGACCCAAACCAATGGATTCAGACGACAGGAAAGGAGACTCTGACTAAACGTTAGAAAGAACTTTCTGACTAGGGTTGGACTAGATGACCACTGGGACATCTTCCAACACTATTATTCTACCTGGAGATTTAACCCGGGACCTTCTGCACTCAAAGCAAAAGACTATAAAAAGGCATAAGAAGATCCTGGCTGCTGGATGAGGCCCATGGCCCATCTAGTCCAGCATCCTGTTCTCACAGTGGCCAACCAAATGCCTCTGGGAAGCCCGCAAGCAGGACCTGAGTGCGAGAGCAACTGTCTCCACTCTGCGATTCCCAGCAAGTGACGTTCAGAGGCATTTTGCCTCCGACAGTGGAGGGAGAACATAGCCATTGTGACTAGCAGCCCCGATCGCCTGACCCTCCTTGATTGTGTCGGGCGACCTTCCTTTCATTCTGCATCACGGGGTTGGGCTGGATGACCCTTGGGTCCCTTCTGATTCTTAAGATTCTGTGATCTTGCTGTTTCTCTGCAGTTTCGCCACAAGAGTGACAACCAGGTGAACAATCGCCAGTCTCAGGTGCTGATCAATGGGATGTGAGTATTGCCATGGCAACTGCGGATCAGTGGTTGTGGTGCATTTCTGGGCGAGGGGTGGGAAATCTGTCAGACCAGCAATGGGTGATGGGAATCCTGTGGCCCTCTGGATACGCTTGGACTTGAAAACATCCCCTTCAGCCCCAGCCAGCGTGGCCAGCGATCGAGGAGGAGGATGTGAGTTTGAGCCCAGCAAAATTTGGAGGGCTGTGGGGGTCAACCACCCACACACACCCCGGGGTGGTTGGTGGCCATTGAGAGTGATGGATAGAAGGCAGGGAGCCCAACAGTAGGAGCAGCTGGAGCCTGTGATTGGTGGAGCCGGAGCATGTGATTGGTAGAGCAGGAGCCTGTGATTGGTGGAGCTGGAGCGTGTAATTGGTGGAGCAGGAGCGTGTAATTGGTGGAGCCGGAGCGTGTGATTGGTGGAGCTGGAGCCTGTGATTGGTGGAGCCGGAGCCTGTGATTGGTGGTTCCCCATCCTTGAGTTAAAACCAGTGTTGCTGGACTGCAACTCCCATCATCCCTGGCCATTGACCGTGTTGGATGGGGCGGAAATTCCAACTATAATGGAGTGACAAACGAAAATGTTTGAATACATAGAACTGGCGAACATGACTTATAAGATTCGGAACCAAAAAGTAACAAAGTTCGAAGAGGAATGGAGTAAATCCGTTGAATATATAAGGAATAATTGCAGAAGCTTAAAGACTGTAGCAGGGCTAATATAAATCTTGTGATATGGACAGGGTGTAAATAAGAATCTGTAAGAGTGGATGTTAATTATGAAAACCGATGGAGGGAAGGAGGGAAGTCTGGGCGTGATGGTAAATAAGAAGACACAACAATGTTGAATGTAAGAGTATATATTTTATTTATTCTTGTTTTGGAAAATCAATAAAAAGCATTAAAAAAAAAAAAGACCGTGTTGGCTGGGGCTGATGGGAGTTGTAGTTCAGCTACACCTGGCGGGCCAGAGGTTCCCCACACCTGATCGAAGTAAATACCGTATTTTTTGCTCTATAAGACTCACTTTTTCCCTCCTAAAAAGTAAGGGAAAATTGCTGCTTTCACTGCGCAGCGATCCCTCTTGCTGTTCTGGCTTCTGAGATTCAGATTTTGCTTTTCTTGTTTTCCTCCTCCAAAAACTAGGTGTGTCTTGTGGTCTGGTGCGTCTTATAGAGCGAAAAATACGGTATATCTTAAGTGATGGGGTTGGGCTTGTCTGCCTGTTTTCATTTGACGCACCTCCTTTTTCTCCGCTGCCAACCCCCTCTCCCCAAACCTTCCCCACACCTGGTTCTTACAGCCTCCGCCAGGAACAGTGGATGAATGTTCGCGTTGGTGACATCATAAAGTTGGAGAACAACCAATTTGTGGCGGTGAGTCCTAGGCCAGCCCCGCAGTGCTGTTTGCCCCACTAAGCTGCTTGAGACCCACAAGTACCTTCAAGTCTGGGAATGAAGGAAAGGTCTGGTGAGCCATGTTGGGGAAGGGAGAGTAGAGCACCCGCCTTGCATGCAGAAGGTCCTGGGTTCAGTCCCTGGCCTCTCAGGTGTGGGAACTCTCCCTGCCTGGAGAGCTGCTGCCGGTCAGTGTAGACAATACTGAGATGGATGGACTGACTTGCACTAAGGCTCTTGCTTAAAGGTAAAGGGTAAAGGGACCCCTGACCATTAGGTCCAGTCGTAACCGACTCTGGGGTTGCAGCGCTCATCTCGCTTTATTGGCCGAGGGAGCCGGCGTACAGCTTCCGGGTCATGTGGCCAGTATGACTAAGCCGCTTCTGGCGAACCAGAGCAGTGCACAGAAACGCTGTTTACCTTCCCGCTGGAGTGGTACCTATTTATCTACTTGCACTTTGAGGTGCTTTCGAACTGCTAGGTTGACAGGAGCAGGGACTGAGTAACGGGAGCTCACCCCGTCACGGGGATTCGAACCGCCAACCTGATCGGCAAGTCCTAGGCTCTGTGGTTTAACCCACAGCGCCACCCGCGTCCCTTATAAGGCTCTTGCTTATATTCCTATTGCTTATGTTCCTCTTAAATCACACCTTTGCATGGAACCATGAGGACTGGAACCTTAGTTTCTTTTCAGGGAAAGGACTATATAGCACCTGCTCTGCGTGCCGAAGGTTCAGTCCCCAGTGGCATCTCTGAGCAGGGCTGGGAACTGTTCCCTGCCTGAAATCCTAGAGAGCTTCAGCCAGTCAGTGTAGACAATACTGAACTAAATGGACCAATGGTCTGACTCAGTTGAAGGCAGCTTTCTGTTTCCTAAATTATAACGTAGCCTATGTGGTCCCTATACAGTGGTACCTCAGGTTAAATACGCTTCAGGTTACATACGCTTCAGGTGCAGACTCCGCTAACCCAGAAATAGTACCTCGGGTTAAGAACTTTGCTTCAGGTTGAGAACAGAAATTGTGCTCTGGCAGCGTGGCAGCAGCAGGAGGCCCCATTAGCTAAAGTGGTGCTTCAGGTTAAGAACAGTTTCAGGTTAAGAACAGCCCTCCGGAACGAATTAAGTACTTAACCCGAGGTACCACTGTACTGAGAGATTAGGACAGTGGTTCTCAAACTTTTTCTTCTGGGCCACACACTCATAGTAAGAATTTGCTTGTGGCACACCATTTTTTAATCAATGAGAAATACACTGTGAAACAAGGAGCAAAACAAACAACTACTAGCAATGGTTGATTTGTAACGTGGAACACAACAGCTTTATAATATGATCGTAGGACGTCCCGAAAGTATAAAACTACACAGCCACCTAAGAACATGACTCATTCCCAAAATATAATTCTAAATGATCCTTTTACATACGTACCTTAAGTATGTATACAAACTCAATGAGAGGTGTGAGCTTGCTTTTGCCGGATAATCTCATGTAAATTGGGTCTAATTTGAGACAAACAACACTCATTTCCTCATCCACACAAAGAAACCTTTCTCTTTTCTGATCTTCCCATGGCTGGGGCAACAGAGGCAGATGGGCGGGGTATAAATAACAAAATTGTTATTTGTCAGAGTTGAAAATCCCTGACCGCAGCAACTGCAGAATAGCCAATGCTCTTGCTCTCGTTTTGAAAATACATTTATCCATAGTCTGCAAAAAAGAGAAATTATTTTTATACTATACCATGGGTAGGCAAACTAAGGCCCGGAGGCCGGATCCAGCCCAATTGCCTTCTAAATCTGGCCTGTGGATGGTCCGGGAATCAGTGTGTTTTTACATGAGTAGAATGTATGTTTTTATTTAAAATGCATCTGGGTTATTTGTGGGGCATAGGAATTCATTCATATCCCCCCCCAAAAAAAGAGTCCGGCCCACCACATGGTCTAAGGGACGGTGGACCGGCCCCCTGCTGAAAAAATTAGCTGACCCCTGTACTGTACTGTACTATACTATACTATATAGTACCATGGATAGCTCAGTCAGTGGAACATGAGACTCTTAGGTGGAATCTACACACATATAAAAAAATGCTGTGGAAATTCCTTTTTTAAAAACGTTTTGAAAAATACATTCAATTTGGCATAGCTCACCGTCACCATCTGGTGTCACTTTGGAAAATTGCACTTGACAACATATTAAATGCATTTGACGTCTCTCCCCCCCCCCCCCTTGCCAATACCAGTGTGGTGCGCTATACTCTTTGAGAAGATTAGGAATATAAAGGGTGCAGTCTGCACGTTTGTGTGATTTCAGGCACAGCCTCTGTGGCTGGTATTTGCTGCTTTAGCCGCTTTCCTCCTCTTCTCCCCCCAGGCTGACTTGCTCCTCCTGTCCAGCAGCGAACCTCACGGACTTTGCTACATCGAAACGGCAGAGCTGGACGGGTGAGTGCTGACCCCATTTTCCATGCTTTCCCCTCACCAGTTGGGGCAGTTGAGGGGGCCGTCTCGGAAAGTGAGCCTTGCACTATTGGGTTTACACACTGAAGCAGGTGTCTGCTCATTTGGATGGGGGTATCCGTCGGGCCGCGGGTGGGGCCGCGGGTGGCGCTGTGGGTTAAAGCCTCAGTGCCTAGGGCTTGCCGATCGAAAGGTTGGCGGTTCGAATCCCCGCGGCGGGGTGCGCTCCCGTTGCTCGGTCCCAGCGCCTGCCAACCTAGCAGTTCGAAAGCACCCCTGGGTGCAAGTAGATAAATAGGGACCGCTTACTAGCGGGAAGGTAAACGGTGTTTCCGTGTGCGGCTCTGGCTCGCCAGAGCAGCGATGTCACGCTGGCCACGTGACCCGGAAGTGTCTTCGGACAGCACTGGCCCTTGGCCTCTTTGAGTGAGATGGGCGCACAACCCTAGAGTCTGTCAAGACTGGCCCGTACGGGCAGGGGTACCTTTACCTTTACCTTTATCCGTCGGGCTAGGGGACGCGGATGGCGCTGTGGGTTAAAGCCTCAGCGCCTAGGCTTGCCGATCAAAAGGTCGGCGGTTCGAATCCCCGCGGCAGGGTGCACTCCCGTTGTTCGGTCCCAGCGCCTGCCAACCTAGCAGTTCGAAAGCACCCCTGGGTGCAAGTAGATAAATAGGGACCGCTTACTAGCGGGAAGGTAAACGGCGTTTCCGTGTGCGGCTCTGGCTCGCCAGGGCAGCGATGTCACGCTGGCCACGTGACCCGGAAGTGTCTCTGGACAGCGCTGGCCCCCGGCCTCTTTGAGTGAGATGGGCGCACAACCCTAGAGTCTGTCAAGACTGGCCCGTACGGGCAGGGGTACCTTTACCTTTACCTTTTATCCGTCGGGCTGAGACTGCTAGCATGGTATAGTGGTTAAGGTGCCAGACTGGGACCTGGAAGAGACCAGGGTTCAAATCCCCACTGAGCCCTGAAGGTCACTTGGGCCAGTCGCAGCCTCTCAGCCTAACCCTACCTCACAGGGTTGTCGCGAGGATAAAACTGGGAGGAGGGAAAACCATATATACCAGGGAGAGATTGGTTGGCTATCTGTCCTGGATGCTTTAGTTATTTTATATTTTATTTGAATGAATTTTATTATTTCGGTCACAGACCAGTTCCAGCCCACGTACAATATCAAGGAAGTCATAAAACACGATAGGGATACGTTTGATTTTGCAATTAGATATAACAGGGACAATACAGATATAGCAAAAGTTTTAAAATATGTAAATTAAAACTTAGTATATTTTATTTATACCCTGCTCATCTGGCTGGGTTTCCCCAGCCACTTCAGGCAGCTTTACAGCACATATAAAACATAGTAATATGTTTTCTATTTGAGATTCATGTGTTGCCGGGGGGGGGGGGGGTCAGACTAGATGACTCTAGGGGTCCCTTCCAACTCCACTATTGTATGATTCCTACCACCTTGAGTTCCTTGGAAGAAAAGGCGGGATATGCACGAACTAAATGAATAAAATGATACTTTATTATTCCCCCCCCCATAAAATCAATATATTGCTTAATTCTAAAAACAAAACCCCAAAGCAGTCAGCTATTTTTATTTTTATTCCAAGGCGATCTGAACTGCTTACCTAGTTCATTTCATTCATTATGAACTGTTTATGTTTAAACAAGGCTCTTCACGGTTATAACATGTCCAAATATATATTAGGAAAGAATAGAGAATTTCTACGTTCTATAAAATGCTGTCGACAGCAAAACAGAACCTCAGCCTTTCAATCAAAACATTTTAAAAATTTGCCCATCAAGCGGTTTTTAAATCGTCAAACAAATGGCAAGCGAGCTCGGTGGAGCCTCCCTGTTTGGTCACAGTCTATCTGAATGTAAGTTGCTGATGGGGGAGGTAGGTAAACCAGCTGGCACTTGGCTGTAGGCTTTTCTGCCTGCCTTTTGGCCTTTCTGGGCGGCTTCCAACAAAACATTAAATACAATAACCTATAAAACAGTAAAAGCTTCCCTAAACAGGGCTGCCTTTAGATGTCTTCTAAAAGTTTGGTAGTTATTTTTCTCTTTGACATCTGGTGGGAGGGCGTTCCACAGGGCAGGTGCCACTACCAAGAAGGCCTTCTACCTGGTTCCCTGTAACGTGGCTTCTCGCAATGAGGGAACCACCAGAGGGCCCTCAGCGCTGGACCTCAGTGTCCGGGCAGAACGATGGGGGTGGAGACGCTCCTTCAGGTATACTGGACCGAGGCCGTTTAGGGCTTTAAAGGTCAGCACCAACACTTTGAATTGTGCTCGGAAACGTACTGGGAGCCAGTGTAGGTCTTTCAAGACCGGTGTTATATGGTCTCGGCAGCCGCTCCCAGTCACCAGTCTAGCTGCCGCATTCTGGATTAGTTGTAGTTTCTGGGTCACCTTCAAAGGTAGCCCCATGTAGAGCGCATTGCAGTAGTCCAAGCGAGAGATAACCAGAGCATGCACCACTCTGGCAAGACAGTCTGCAGGCAGGTAGGGTCTCATCCTGCGTACCAGATGGAGCTGATAAACAGCTGCCCTGGACACAGAATTGACCTGTGCCTCCATGGACAGCTGTGAGTCCAAAATGACTCCCAGGCTGCGCACCTGGTCCTTCAGGGGCACAGTTACCCCATTCAGGACCAGGGAGTCCTCCACACCTGCCCTGTCCCCCAAAAACAGTACTTCTGTCTTGTCAGGATTCAACCTGTCAGGATTCAACCTGTGAGGAGCAGGACGCTGTGCATCTTGGATCCCTTCATCCTGATCCGGTTCTTACCGTGCCTCTTTTCATTGGGGGTAGGCTTGAGTGCAAGGACTGCCCCCCCCCCCCCCGGGCAGGAATCCAGGACCTAGGCGCCTGGGCCTGCTCCTTGCCCCCCCCTCCATGCTTAATGCTGCTTTTGCCTCCAGGGAGACCAATATGAAGGTCCGTCAGGCCATCCCAGTGACGTCGGAGCTGAGTGACACCAGCAAGCTTGCACACTTTGATGGTGAGTGGGGGGGGCATAGTTTTGCATGGGACGCAGAGCATGCAGGTTTTCCTAACTGGCCCTTGAGACACCCCCTCCCTCCTTGTGTGTGTTTTCCCCGGCCTGGGCCGACTGTCCTTCGTCTCTTGGGGCTGAGAAACGCTCCCCCCCCCCCCCCGGTTTGCCTGGTGCCCCCAGTGCTTTGCAGGTTGCAAAGGGCCAGGTCCCTGCCCCAGGTAGCTTACATTAAAAAATGCTGTGGGAACGGGAGGAGGGCAAGGGGAGCGTCCTCAATAAAACTCCAACCAGATAAGTCTCTGCCCCGAGGATCTTCCAGATCTGAAGTTTCGTTGAATTGGAAAAGAGACTGAGGGCAAGGTGATGATGGTAATAACAATGATGGTGATGATGATGATGATAATAATAATAATAAATAATTAATAAATTAATTAATTTATTACCCCCCCCCCCATTCCAGCTGGGTTTCCCCAGCCACTCTGGGCAGCTCCCAACAGAATATTAAAATCACGATAAAACTTCAAACATTAAAAGCTTCCCTAAACAGGGCTGCCTTCAGATGTCTTCTAAAAGTCAGATTGTTGTTCATTTCCTTGACATCTGATGGGAGGGCGTTCCACAGGGTGGGCGCCACCACCGAGAAGGCCCTCTGCCTGGTTCCCTGTAACCTCACTTCTCGCGGTCAGGAAACTGCCAGAAGGCCCTCGGAGCTGGACCTCAGTGTCCGGGCTGAATGATGCGGGTGGATCAGACGAGATCGGGCGTGTTCAGGGTAGTATGGCCGTAGACGAGTAAAGGGAATGCGTAATTAAGAGATAAATATGGATGATTGCCAGAGAAGCTGAAGTCCAAAAGAGATGTTTTGTTACAATTTGGTTAAAAATGTATAAATGTATTGGAAAATTAATAAAAATTTATATATAAAAAAAAGAATGATGCGGGTGGAGACGCTCCTTCAGGTATACTGGGCCGAGGCCGTTTAGGTGTACCAGGAATAGCTGAGCTTCCTCTTCCTCTTAGTCTCTCATGGGCTCTGGCGCCACCTGCTGTTGGGCTCCCTGCCTGCCACCCAGTGGGCACCTCCAGCCTCGGCTCGCTGCACCCAGCAAAATATCCTAGCTTGGAGGAAATGCAAGGTACTTCCGGCTGGGGAATTTGTTCTGAATTGATGCCTTTCAACTTCAGGGGAGGTGATCTGCGAGCCGCCCAACAATAAGCTGGACAAGTTCAGCGGAACGCTCTATTGGAAGGACAGCAAGCACTCCTTGAGCAACCAGAACATGCTGCTTCGTGGCTGCGTCCTCCGCAATACGGAGTGGTGTTTTGGCCTTGTCATCTTTGCAGGTGCGTGAGCTTATTTCCAGCTTATTTCAGTTTTCCTTAAAGCGGTTGATACCCTGCTCTTCGGCCAAGGAGCCTCATCCAGAGCACCTTGCCTCCCCACCCCCAAAACCAGCCTGCCCTTCGGTGCACAATCTGGAAAGACCCGACACGCTGTGATGGCCTGGGACTCGGGCTCAGACTCGGAACCAGAGGAGTCTCAGTCCACACCAGATCCTCTGCCTCAGGCAGCATCTGAACTGAGTCTGGGGCCTGATCCTGAAGAGCCAGTCTGCCCAGGTTCCCCTGCAACAAGCACCAGCTGGGCCGAGTCAGGGGCCTGAGCCTGCCCTGGCTCCAGATGTGGGGATGATCTTGTTGCCTTCAGCTGGGCCATCACTTACAGCTGCTCCACTACCAGTTGGGTCAGGAGAGACTGAGGTGGCCTCTGGGTCTAGTAACCCACCGGCGTCTCCCGAGCTGCAGAGACTGAGGTCTGAGAGAAGGAGAGACCTGAGTACTCGCAGGAGGAGTGCTCGCCTTCGGGCAAAACAGAGCTGAGTCGCCGGGGGATCAGGACAGGCCGTTACCCTGACAAAGATAAAAGGCTGTCGGACCCTGCCCCAGGTTGTGGGAGCAACATGGCTGTATGCTAGATCCTGTCTGAGATCCTGTACCTGTCCTTGCCTGGTTTCCTGCCTTGGCCCTGTCGGACTGACTCCCAGGGGAACCTTCGGATTCTGGTCCGGTCCTGGACTGCATTTCACAGGTTACCCCTGGGCCCAGCACACACGCAAGGAAAAAGGGTGGGGGGTTATTGTCCCCTCCCTCACTTGATCTCTCACGGTCTCCTGAAGCTCCATCAGGATCTGGTTGAAAAAACGAAGAATTTTTTCACAAGGTCACAACAATGGGGGAAGTCAGTGCCCCCCAACCCTTGACTTATTTATTACATTTCATTTCATGCAACCATAAAATTGGAGAGTTGAAAAGGAGCCACAAGGGTCATCTAGGCCAGGCAAGTCCAACTGGTTGATATACTGGTCAATCATGGGATGTTCCTGGTTGATCCTAAGCGATTGTTAGCTCCCCCGCCTCCTCCCCCAAAAAAAGGATAGGAAAGGGGGAGAAAATGCTCAACAACCATGGTCTCTTCCCCTAAAAAAGATAGTTGGATGTGCCTGATCTAGGCCAATGCAGAAAATCTACATTGTTACGGGTGCAAGTCCTCAAAGCAGTAACTGCAGTACATTGGATCTTAATTTGTTTGGGGCTTCGTAACTTAAGACAAGGACCTGGGGCCTGGCTCAGGAGTAGATGGGCAGCCAGCGCAAATGTTTTAAATTCTGGAGTCACATTACAGTGGTACCTCGGGTTACAAACACCTTGGGTTACAGACTCCGCTAACCCGGAAGTAGTACCTCGGATTAAGAACTTTACCTCAGGATGAGAACAGAAATTGCAGGGCGGCGGCGCGGTGGCAGCTGGAGGCCCCATTAGCTAAAGCGCGCCTCAGGTTAAGAACGGTTTTGGGTTAAAAATGGACCTCTGGAATGAATTAAGTTCTTAACCCGAGGTACCACTGTAAATTACATCATGTTCCTCCTGTATGTTTATTTCTCTTGCTCCTACAGGCCCAGACACCAAACTGATGCAGAACAGCGGCCGCACGAAATTCAAGAGAACGAGCATTGACCGCTTGATGAACACCTTGGTGCTTTGGGTACGTAAAGCTTCCTTCTCCCTCCCTTCCTAGAATTCTAGAGTTGAATGAGCCCCTCCGAGGGTCATCTAGATCAGGCAGTGGCGTAGCGTGGGGGGTGCAGGGGGGGCCGGCCGCACCGGCCGCAACATCTTGGGGGGGGCGCGCTCGCACTCGCAGCTCTCTGCCCCTACCTGGCTCACTCACTCTCTCTCACTGCAGTGCTGGCTGTGCAAATCCGATCCGAGCCGCCAGGTCGCCGCCCACTGTGGAGGGGAGGGTGCCAGGCGTGCGGTGCGGTGCGGAGAGAGAGCGAGGGACTATCTGGGGCAGAGACAGTGCAGTGGGGGGGCCCCGCAAATTACTTGCCTTGCCCCGGGTTAGGGGGCGCAAATTACTTGCCTTGCCCCGGGTGCTGACAACCCACGCTACGCCACTGAGATCAGGGGTCAGCAAGGTTTACTGGCCATGGGCCGAATCTCTCCTATGGACATTGCCCGTGGGCCGGACTGGTGCAGTGCGACGCCGGAAATCGCATCTGCGCGTGTCCGCGGCGCTGGAAATTGCTTCTGCGCATGCCCAGACACCGGAAATCACACCTGTGCAGAAGCAATTTTCGGCGTCTGGACATGTGCAGATGCGATTTCCAGTATCTGTGCATGCGCAGACGTGATTTCCGGCGCCGCTTGGTGAGTCCCCGCGTCGCTACACCGACGTGCAGCGTGTGGGGGACTTGCTGAGCGGGTGGCTCGGTTTGGGGGCAGCTCGCGGGTGGCTCCGGCCCATGGGCTGCACGTTGCCTATCCCTGATCAACCCCCCTGCGATGCAGGAATTCTGCCTGCAGCCGTCCCTGGTTGGATTCGAACCACCAACCTTCTGGTTAACAGCCGGATGCACTGACCCATTGCGCCACAGGAGGGCTCCCTTCTCTCCACGGTTTTTAAGCTAGGAGTCCCCCCTCCTGTTCCACCTGAGCATAGAAGATCCTGCCCTCTCTTTGTGTGTTTTCGTTGTCTGCTTTTAATACCCCGTGCTCCTTCCCCCGGCAGATCTTCGGCTTTCTCGTGTGTATGGGCGTCATCCTGGCCATTGGCAACTCCATCTGGGAGTACGAGGTGGGCACCTGCTTCCAGATCTACCTGCCCTGGGACGAGGCGGTCGACAGTGCCTTTTTCTCTGGCTTCCTCTCCTTCTGGTCCTACATCATCATCCTGAACACAGTCGTCCCCATCTCCCTCTACGTCAGGTATTTTGGGGCGCTCTCATCTCTCCCCCCCCCCCCCCCCGTTTTTGTCACCTTTAATAATTCCTAGCAATTATGGGATATGCCTTTCAATATTCTCAGTAGCTTAGTTCTCCAATAAGGGGGTAGTAATATATTAACGCGGTGGCGCTGTGGGTTAAACCACAGAGCCTAGGACTTGCGGATCAGAAGGTCGGCAGTTCGAATCCCCGCGACGGGGTGAGCTCCCGTTGCTCGGTCCCTGCTCCTGCCAACCTAGCAGTTCGAAAGCACGTCAAAGTGCAAGTAGATAAATAGGTACCGCTCCAGTGGGAAGGTAAACGGCGTTTCCGTGCGCTGCTCTGGTTCGCCAGAAGCGGCTTAGTCATCCTGGCCACGTGACCCGGAAGCTGTACGCCGTCTCCCTCGGCCAGTAAAGCGAGATGAGCGCCGCAACCCCAGAGTCGGTCACGACTGGACCTAATGGTCAGGGGTCCCTTTACCTTTACCTTTAATATATTAACGGGGTACAGGCCTGACGTATGGTTGCCTTGACTTGTTAAAACGTGCCTGTGGTTAACCATGGTTAATCTTAGCCATGGTGAATGTTAACCACGGTTAGGGAAAACAAGCCAGCTTCATAAACTAGGGTTTGGAGGTAGCTTGCTTCTGCTGCGCGTAGTTTCAACTGACAGTAGTCTGCCCAGTTTTGGATGTCATGACAAACTGCAAGGCGTCTAAAACGAAAGTTAAATCTCCCATTCTCCTCCTTGCAGAAAGAAAGGGTCAGTGAGACCGATCCTTCTGCAGCTTCTTTCAGGCACAGCCCCTACGTAATACAGGTCAACAATCCTTGCATCAACCCCTGTAAGACATGCCAGCATTTATTACACCCCTATTACAGATGGGGAAGGTTGAGGTCGAGTGACTTGCCTACTGCTTCGCCTCCAATGAGTTCATGGCTGAGATTGCAACTGCGGCTTTTGCTTATTAGCTGCTGTCCCTGAATCCTTGATCTCGTCCCGGAGTCTTTAGACAGGCAGTGTCCAGACCCCTGAGCTCCCTCGAAACCAACCTATAACTTCAGGAGGAGACGGGATTGAGAGTTGGGATCCTCCTAGTGGTGCAGCGATGAAACTGCTTGCAGCTTTGCGAAGCTAAGCAGGGTCCGGTATGGTTTCAAGTTGGATGGGGGACCGTGTTTTGAGATTCCTGCATTGCAGGGGGTTGGACTAGATGACCCTCGGGTCCCCTTCCAGCTTTGATTCTAAAAGAGGTGAGCAGGCAGAATTTTAGGAAGCGGGCATCTGATGCTATTATCAGGAATGATCTGGCCAGTTTTACCTCTCCCACCTTCTCCTAACGATGCCACTGTCATCCACGTTTAGTATGTCCTGATCGCTGCACTACCACATTCCTATTTTTTGGTTTCATCTTATTTTCCCCCTGCCTTTCTGCCTGCAACCCTGCTATCTGTGTCTGTTCTTTTTTTTTGGTTGGTTTAATTTCTCTTTTTCTTTTGAATTCTTTAGCACGAATTTCTCTTTCTATCTCACACCCTTAGCCCCCAGGTAAGAGCATGCGCCGCCACCCGAAATCCTCTTCCCGCTTTGCTTGGGTCCTTGCAGCTTACGGTGAGGTAGGGGGTGAGTGGGACGTCCTGTTCCATAACATCCTGTGAGCTGCATAAGGGATGCAGCTCAGTGGTTACAGCATGCAGAAGGTTATAGGTTCAAATCCTGGCATCTCCCAGGTGCAGATGAGAGCATCTCCTGCCTTAAAACCTGGAGAGACAGGTCAGTGTTGACAGTGCTGAACTGGATAGATAAATGATACACCGGTATAAGATAAATGATACACCGGTATATTATTTTTAAGGGAAGGCCATAGCTCAGTAATAGAGCAACTGCTTTGTTTGCCAAACGACCCGGGTTCAATCCCAGTGACATCTCCAGCTTGCACAGCTGACACACAGGGAAGCAGCCTCCCTGCCCATCAGCTGAGCTGGTCAAGAAGACCTCCGCTGCCCCTCTGGCTCGCACAAGCCTGGGGGGCTGTGGGGCTTCCTCATGTGTTAAGCAGTGAGGCCTCCAGCTCGCGAGAAGACCTTTGGACTCTGTGGAGGGTCTGCTCACAAGCTAGGGCATGCAGGTGGCGCTGTGGTCTAAACCACTGAGCCTCTTGGGCTTGCTGATCAGAAGGTCGGCGGTTCGAATCCCTGCGACGGAGTGAGCTCCCATTGCTCAGTCCCTGCTCCTGCCAACCTAGCAGTTCGAAAGCACGCCAGTGCAAGTAGATAAATAGGTACGGCTGCAGCAGGAAGGTAAACGGCATTTCTGTACGCTCTGGTTTCCGTCACGGTGTTCCGTTGCACCAGAAGTGGTTTAGTCATGCTGGCCACATGACCTGTTAAGCTGTCTGTGGACAAACGCTGGCTCCCTCTGCCTGAAGCAAGCTGAGCGCCGCGATCCCACCTTTGACTGGACTTTACCATTACCTTCCTTGCAAGCCAGTTGGACCCTCCAGGGTGCTCCCCATTTCCAGGTTCCTGGTACTACAAGTGTGAACAGTTGCATGCAAAAATGTCACTTGTAAATGGGGAGTAGGGACGCGGGTGGCGCTGTGGGTTAAACCACAGAGCCTAGGGCTTGCCGATCAGAAGGTCAGCGGTTTGAATCCCCGTGATGGGGTGAGCTCTCGTTGCTCGGTCCCTGCTCCTGCTAACTTAGCAGTTCGAAAGCATGTCAAAGTGCAAGTAGATAAATAGGTACCGATCTGGCAGGAAGGTAAACGGCATTTCCGTGCGCTGCTCTGGTTTGCCAGAAGCTGTTGGGTTGAAATAAACGACAGACGAGTGACAAGTGTCATATGGGAGGCATCTCTCGAGCATGTCTCAGAGAGTCCCTTTTATTGAATATTACAGCATTGTCACGTATGTGCTTGTTGCTGATTGGTAACACAAAGACAAAGCAAGGGTTGCATATAGGCTGCATATAGGCATTAATCATCAATAGATTAAAGGTTGGGAAAGGAACACAGAGTTGGACAGGTATGAAAACCTCCTTGTTAAACTGTTACTATTGATTGATATTCACATTCATAGATGTGGTCAACCATGCATTAAGAACAGGTAACAGGTCAGGATATAATGTTTCATGAACTTAATATGAACTGAACATTCTAGGCAGAAAAAACTTCCCATCAAGAAGCGGCTTAGTCCTGCTGGCCACATGACCCGGAAGCTGTAGGCCAGCTCCCTCGGCCAATAAAGCAAGATGAGCGCCGCAACCCCAGAGTTGGCCACGACTGGACCTAATGGTCAGGGATCCCTTTACCTTTTTTAAATGGGGAGTGGCCTGTAGATGGACCAAATGACCTGACTCAATATGAGGCAACTTTCTGTATTTCTATAAGGTATAGTCTGCTATCTTTCCAAACCCTTCCCCAAACCCTGGTAGGGGAGAGCATTCCAGGCCTGTGACTGTCCGATTCCGAGATCTTCCTCTCATTTCTCGGGGCTTCTCTTGGTTTCTTCGTTCATTCTTCAGACTTCTATCTCGTGGGCTCACAGCAGCTTTTACACCCGCCTGTCTGTAAATCTGTGGTTTTGGGGAGCCTCCAGGCAGGCTGGGGGGGGGGATTTGCTGGATCTGTCCAGGCCCTGGGCCCAATCCAGAGGCAAGGAACCCTTTCCAACTGGAGGGCCTTTCTGGGCATGTTTTTGAGGGCCACGTTCCAGCGGTAGTCTGGGCCAGAGGCAGAAAGAGAGAGCGGGGGAATGAATTTTGCCTTGGTGTAGCAGGCTGGTTTCTATCCCTGCGCTAACCTCTTCCTCCTCCCTGGTCTGCACAGCGTGGAGGTGATTCGCCTTGGGCACAGCTACTTCATCAACTGGGATAAGAAGATGTACTGCGTGAAGAGGTGCACACCGGCCGAGGCCCGGACCACCACCCTCAACGAGGAGCTGGGGCAGGTGGAGTACATCTTCTCTGACAAGACGGGCACGCTCACTCAGAACATCATGGTCTTCAGCAAGTGCTCAGTGAACGGGCGCAGCTACGGTAAGCCAGGTGGCCCAAAATGCAGACAAAGCCGGGTTCGAAACCAGTTTTGTTGTCATTATGACTAGGGTTTTTTTTAAAAAATTATTAGTTGCTGTTATTGGTGGTTCTTCTTCAAATTATTAGTTGCTGTTATTGGTTCTTCTTATTCAAATTATTGCTGTTATTGGTTGTTCTTCTTCAAATTATTAGTTGCTGTTATTGGTTGTTCTTCTTCAAATTATTAGTTGCTGTTGGTTCTTCTTCAAATTACAGTGGTACCTCGGGTTACATACGCTTCAGGTTACATACACTTCAGGTTACAGACTCCGCTAACCCAGAAATAGTGCTTCAGGTTAAGAACTTTGCTTCAAGATGAGAACAGAACTCGTGCTCCGGCGGCGCGGCAGCAGCAGGAGGCCCTATTAGCTAAAGTGGTGCTTCAGGTTAAGAACAGTTTCAGGTTAACTACAGACCTCCGGAACGAATTAAGTACTTAACCCGAGGTACCACTGTATTAGTTGCTGTTATTGGTTCTTCTTCTTCTCTTTCAAGTTATTAGTTGCTGTTATTGGTTCTTCTTCTTCTTCTTCTTCTTCTTCTTCTTCTTCTTCTTCACTACAATGGTACCTTGGTTCTCGAACTTAATCCATTCTGGGAGTCCCTTCGACTCCCAAAACTATTTGAAAACCAAGGTGCGGCTTTTGATTGGCTGCAGGAACTTCCTGCACTGAAACGGAATCTGCGTCGGACGTTCAGCTTCCAAAAAATGTTCACAAACCAGAACACTTACTTCTGGGTTTGCAGCGTTGTTTGGGAGCCAAGCTGTTTGGGAGCCAAGCTGTTTGAGTACCAAAGCACCACTCTTCAACTGACTGGCTGCACCAGGCGAGGGTAGCTGATGGGTCTCAAACTCCAGTGAGTTAGGGACTTCCACTGCATGTGAAGACAGATTCCAGCGGATTGAACGGACAAGACCAATAATGGGCCCGATGGTCAAGAAAGTAGTTTCTGCAGATGCTGTAGAGGGAAATGAGGGGCAGATGGAGCTCGTTATAAATGGCTTCAGTCCTGTATACCTGAAGGAGCGTCTCCACCCCCATCATCCAGCCCAGACACTGAGGTCCAGCGCCGAGGGCCTTCTGGCAGTTCCCTCCCTGCAAGAAGTGAGGTTACAGGGAACCAGGCAGAGGGCCTTCTCGGTAGTGGCGCCTGCCCTGTGTAACGCCCTCCCACCAGATGTCAAGCCAGTAAACAACTACCGTATTTTTCGCTCCATAAGACGCACTTTTTCCCTCCTAAAAAGTAAGGGGAAATGTGTGTGCGTCTTATTAGAGCAAATGCAGGCTGCACAGCTATCCCAGAAGCCAGAACAGCGATGGTGTTCTACTGTGGTAGTACCCTACTATGGTGTGTCAGTACCTCCTCTCTCTCTCTCTCGCCCTCCTGGGTCGTAACCCTCGCTCTTTATTTTTCTCTGTTTCGCAGGTGATGTCCTGGATGTTCTGGGTTACAAGGCTGAGCTTGGAGAGGTAGGAGCTATGGGAGAATCTCTGCGATGGGATGGATGGCAGAAAGGAGCAGGGAAAGGTTTTTTTTTTTAAGGTCAGTGGGGGGGTGGGGCGGGGAGGGGGAAGGAAAGTGGTGGCGGGAAAAACCACCCGCAGAGCTGCAATGTGTTATCGGGAATAATAACAGTGATAATGGTCACCTAATTAATTTATATACAGTGGTGCCCTGCTAGACAAATGCCTCGCAAGACGGAAAACCCGCTAGACGAAAGGGTTTTCCATTTTGGAGGTGCTTCACAGGACGAATTTGCTATGGGCTTTCTTCGCAAGACGAAAATGTCTTGCGATTCCTGGGGTTTTTTTTCCGCTCCCTACCCCCTTTATCTAAGGCACTAAGCTGCTAATAGCCTTTTAGCAGCTAATCCGCTAATCCCTTAAGCCTTTAATAGCCGCTAGTAGCCGCTAAACCGCTAATAGCGCTAATCCGCTAATCCGCTAATGGGCTTGCTTCGCAAGACGTAAAAACCGCTAGACGAAGAGACTCACGGAATGGATTCTTTTCGTCTTGCGAGGCACCACTGTACTCCCATTAGGATGCATGGCATTCCACAGCGCGTAAAAGGACAAAGTCCCTGCTCCGATGAGCTTACAATCTATTTAAAAAAATAATAATCTTAAACTCCCCAATGTCCTGTCTGGAGGATGAAAATCCATTGTTCAAAAGGAGGAGTTTTTGTGTTCTGAGCGGCATATTTGTCCTGGAAGCACGAATGTGGTCCCATTGACTTAAAAACATGGACCAAATAAAACCTTCGCTGCAGATCCCCCCCCACCCCCCCAAAAAAGTTTATGTAGGGTGCCTTTTTATATGCCGTCCATTAGCCCTTGTCAAAATAGGCATTATTATCATTATTATTTTATAATAAATTTTGTTTTTTTATATTTTTTATTTTATTTTATTTTTTAGATATTTATACCCGCCCTCCCCAGCCAAGACTGGGCTCAGGGTGGCTAACACCAAATATAAAAACAATTGATTGAAATACAGCTTAAGAAACAAGATTAAAATACAACATTAAAACATTAAAATGCAGCCTCATTTCAGTGGAAACTCAATCAAAAACTTTTGGGGGGATAAAAACGTCAAGTTTTTATTAGTTTTGTTAGTTTTCAATTACAACAATCCAATAATAGCCTCAAAAAAATAGGCAATTGTTATTTTGGGTGAAGGGACGCGGGTGGCGCTGTGGGTTAAACCACAGAGCCTAGGACTTGCTGATCAGAAGGTCGGCGGTTCGAATCCCCGCAACGGGGTGAGCTCCCGTTGCTTAGTCCCTGCTCCTGCCAAAGTACCAAAGTCAAAGTTTGAAAGCACGTCAAAGTGCAAGTAGATAAATAGGTAAACAGCGTTTCCATGCGCTGCTCTGGTTCGCCAGAAGCGGCTTAGTCATGCTAGCCACATGACCCGGAAGGTGTACGCCGGCTCCCTCGGCCAGTAAAGCGAGATGAGCACTGCAACCCCAGAGTCGGTCACGACTGGACCTAATGGTCAGGGGTCCCTTTACCTTTACCTTTTTATCTTGGGTGATATTGCTGGCCACTGGAGGCTGCTCTGTTTGGCCACATGGGAGCTGTTCCCCACCAGCTTCACTCTCCTCTCCACCAGCTCCTCACCTGCCTGCCTGCCGTCTTTCTTACATCCAGTCTAGGAGGCTTGTCTGCCTCCCAGCATTTTCCCCCTCCTTCCTCTCAGTTTTGATCATGTCAGAACTCAGCAGGGATCAGGAGCCGGAGAATGGGGACGAAACTACATTCGTTGGCTCCACCTGCCATTGCCTCTGGCGCCCCCTACTGTCAAGCTCCCGGCCTCCCACCCTACCAGTCCCTACGCTCTCCTGGCCACCACTGTTCGTAACCCTTTCTTCTCCTCTCTCCCGGCCTCCTCCAGAAGACGGAACCAGTGGACTTCTCTTTCAATCCCCTGGCGGACCCCAAGTTCACCTTCTGGGATGCGGCGCTGCTGGAAGCGGTCAAACTCGGTGACCCCCATGTGCACGAATTCTTCCGCCTCCTCTCCCTCTGCCACACGGTCATGTCTGAGGAGAAGAGCCCAGGTTGGGATTGGGGTCTTTTAAAAAATCAGGGGGTGGTAGGAAGAGGAGGAGGTGTTGGTCCTGCTACAGGGATGGAGAGTCTTCTGAAGTTTACAGCATGTTATTCCTTGAAGGAGAACTACCGTATTTTTCGCTCCATATGACACACTTTTTTCCTCCTAAAAAGTAAGGGGAAATGGAGCCGAATTGCCCAGGGGCGAAAAGCAGATCGTGCTTTTTTTTTTTTAGAAAGAGGGAAGGGGGGGTTGAAACGAAGCTGCTGAGCATCTGATCGGCAAGCGATCGGGAGGGAGATAAGAGACGCTAGCGAGAAAGGAGGCTGCCTGGGAGGGGGGAGGTAAAGACAGCGAACTTGCAAGGAGAGGAGACAGGAATACTGAAACAAGCAATGAGGAGAGAAATTAGAAGAAAAGGAGGAGCAAAAAACTGCTCCAGCTAAGGAAAAGACGCTAAGGCAAACAAGAGGGAAGGGGGTGTTGAAATGAAGCCGCTGAACAGCTGATCGGAAAGCGATCAGGAGGGAGATAAGGGATGCACCAAAACCACCCTTAACTAAAACATGCAGTGAAGCGGTTTAAGAAGCGTAACAATTAAATTGGTTAATCGTAGAATTGTAGAGGTGGAAGGGACACGAGGGTCGTCTAGCCCAGCATGGGGCTTTAACCCAACAATTGAGCTATTCCAGCGAATAAAAAGCAGTTAACAACCACATGAACTTCAGGGGCGAAGGAGATGTGACTTCAGGAGCCCGCAGAATGCCAATGCAGATGGCGGTCTTGTACAGTAATACCTTGGGTTACAGACGCTTCAGGTTGCGTGTTTTCGGATGCGCCGAAACCCGGAAGGACCGGAATGGGTTACTTCTGGGTTTTGGCGTATGCGCAGGAGCACTAAATCACGCTTTGCGCGTGCGCAGAAGCACCAAATTGCAACCCGTGTGTGCGCAGCGGGTTGCGGGTGCTGTGGGTTACGAACGTGCCTCCCGCACGGATCGCGTACGCAACCTGAGCGCCCACTGTATTTCAGGAGGAAATGCAGCCGTTTTGCAGCGCCAGTTTCAGATTTCTCTCTCTTTCTCTCTCTCTCTCTTTCTTCTCCCTCTTTACCCAAACAGGGGAGTTGTTTTACAAAGCCCAGTCCCCAGATGAGGGCGCCCTGGTGACCGCCTCCCGCAACTTTGGCTTTGTTTTCCGCGGACGCACCCCCAAGACCATCGTGATCCAGGAGCTGGGGCGGCCTGTCACCTACCAGCTTCTCGCCATCTTGGACTTCAACAACGTCCGCAAGCGCATGTCAGTCATTGGTGAGGACGGGGGAGGCGCCGGTGGAGATGGGGATGGGAGGCCAGGGGACTGGCTACCAAACCCTGGGCTAGTGCAGAGGTCAGCAAGGCTTACCGGACATGGGCTGGATCACTCCTGCGGAGATTCTCTGTGGGCCGGGCCAGCGTAGTGCGACGCTGGAAATCGCATCTGCGCATGTCCGTGGAGCCGGAAATTGCTTCTGCGCATGCCCATGGCGCAATAAATTGCATCTGCGCATGTCTCAAGAGTCTCCTCCAGCACCATAATTCAAAAGCATCAAAAAGGAGCTAAAACAGCAATAAATAAATTTCAACCTGCTTGTGCTTAAAATCTGTGGGGTTTTTGTCTCCTCTCCCTTTGTCTCCTCTCCCTGCTCCCCATAAGTACGGAACCACGAGGGCCAGATCCGTCTGTACTGCAAAGGAGCAGACACCATTTTGCTGGAGAGGCTTCACTCAGGCCACCAAGAGCTGTATAACGTCACCACTGACCATCTGAATGTAAGTAGTTTTGGGGGGGGGGAGCAAGAGAAGGGGTGAGTGGAATGCAAGACTGCCGTTCTGTGGGCCTAGTGATGGTTGCCAATTTGGGCGACTTGAATAGAGGCGTTTTAGATGCCAAACTTTTTTCTTTTCTTTTTGGCCTGGGCATTTGGGCCTTAATTTGAAGAGAGATTGGGAATGTGTGTGTGTCCTCTGTTTTTTTGGTCCTGCTTTTAACGGGGTGGGGTGTGAGCCGTCCTCTTGCTGTATTCTCAGCGGATCAGCATTTTTAGGTTCTTGTTCAAAGGCTGTTCTTACGTTTGGTTTTGTGTTGCTATTCTTGCATTCTAAACCCCTTTCGGATGCTTTCGTTTTTTTAAAAAAGCGACAATTTCATAGAATCGTACAGTGGTACCTCTGGTTGCGAATGGGGATCCGTTCCGGAGCCCCATTTGTAACATGAACAGATTGCAACCCGCGTCTGCGTGTGCGCAGGTCGCAATTTGCCGCTTCAGCGCATGCGTGTGATGTCATTTTGAGCGCTTGCGCGAGTGGCGAAACCTGGAAGTAACCCTTTCTGGTACTCCCGGGTCACCGCAGGACGCAACCTGAAAAGATTTAACCTGAAGTAAACGTAACAAGGGGACGCAGGTGGCGCTGTGGGTTAAACCACAGAGCCTAGGACTTGCTGATCAGAAGGCTGGCGGTTCGAATCCCCGTGACGGGGTGAGCTCCCGTTGCTCGGTCCCTGCTCCTGCCAACCTAGCAGTTCGAAAGCACATCAAAGTGCAAGTAGATAAATAGGTACTGCTCTGGTGGGAAGGTAAACGGCGTTTCCGTGTGCTGCTCTGGTCCGCCAGAAGCGGCTTAGTCATGCTGGCCACATGACCCGGAAGCTGTCTGCGGACAAACGCCGGCTCCCTTGGCCCATAAAGCGAGATTAGCGCCGCAACCCCAGAGTTGGTCACGACTGGACCTAATGGTCAGGGGTACCTTTACCTTTAAACGTAACAAGAGGTATGACCGTACTGAGTTGGGGACAAACCACGGTGATCTGCAAAAAGTGCTTCCGGCTTCTCCACCTCCTCCTTCTCTTCTCCTCTCCACCTCCAGGAATATGCCGGCGAGGGTCTACGGACGTTGGTGCTTGCCTATCGCGACCTCGAAGAAAGCTACTACGTGGGTTGGTCTGAGCGCCTGAAGCGAGCCAGTTCCGCAGGCGAGGGTCGCGAGGAGAGATTGGCCCGCCTTTACGAGGAAGTGGAGAACGACATGATGGTTGGTGTTTTTCACCTCTGTGTTGCTCGTTCTTGTTCTTTATTTTTCATATAATTTTTTTATTAGTTTTGCGACATATCATTTTTAACAGTAATTAAACAGTGTTCTCCAAGCTACCAGCATGAGTTTGACCAAACTGTGGGAGGCAGTGGAAGACAGGAGTGCCTGGCGTGCTCTGGTCCATGGGGTCACAAAGAGTCAGACACAACTAAACGACTAAACAACAACAATATGCTGAAATAACCCTTTGGGAGGCTTGACCCTGAAAACCCACCTACAAATAATTCATATCAGGGGGTAGCCTGATAGGAATAGCCCTCCGGATTCCCATCAGCCTCTGACAGTTTTGCCTAGTGGGCGGGGATGATGGGATCCGGGAGTCCAGCAATATTTCTGGAAGGAACCGCATTGACTGCTTTAAATAAATAAGTGCTCTTTTTTTTATCGGGAGCTTCCAAAGGAGCCCGTTTTAAGCTCCTGATCTTTCCTTCGCCGCTGTGTGTGTTCCTGCCGTTCGTGGGAGGTCACAGATGCCGACAGGTGGCTGCGGTTTGCGAGGAGCTTCAAATTTGGACCCGGGAGTCAGAGTCATTTTGTGGCGTCAGGTAACTTTGCCTTTTGTTTCTGTCTCCCTCCAGCTGCTGGGGGCCACCGCCATCGAAGATAAGCTGCAGCAGGGCGTCCCAGAGACCATTGCCCTCCTCACGCTGGCAAACATCAAAATCTGGGTGTTGACAGGAGACAAGCAAGGTGAGGCGGCCATTCCAAATGCCGGCGGAACGTGTCCCGTTTTGCAGCCCGACCAGGAATGTCCTCGCAACTCTTTATTATGGCACAGCCTGCTAAATCCACTTTCACACTGTACATTCAAAGTGCTGCAATACCATTGTAAACTGTCATGGCTTCCCCCAAAGGATTCTGGGAGCTGCCATTTTGTGAAGGCTGCTGACGGTTGTTAGGAACCCCCCCCCCTGCCTATTTCCCTCACAGAGCTGCAGTCCCAGAGTGGTTTAACCATTGGTTCCCCTTTCCAGGGAACTCTGGCTCTGCCGTTCAAGATAGGTTCTCGGGGCCCCGTTTTGAAAATTTTGACTCCTGGAGGGTTTGGGTTTTGATTCGGGCCTGTCCTCTCTCTCTCCTCCCTCAGAGACGGCCGTGAACATCGGCTACTCCTGCAAGATGCTGACGGACGAGATGACTGAGGTCTTCATCATCACGGGGCACACGGTTTTGGAGGTGCGGCAGGAGTTGCGGTGAGTGGAGGCCCGCGGGCGTGGCCCACTTGGTGGTGGCCCCTCCATTAGGGAGCTTTCTCTGCTTTTCCATTTCTCTGGCACCAAACATTGAGTGCAAGCAGAAAGTGCTGCTCTGTTGGCTAGTCAAGGTGCGTTTCCTGCTAGTGGTGTTGTTCCAACAGTGGTGATCTCTTGGGGCCAGATTCGTGAAATGGACAGGTCTAAAGACAGCAGTGGGTGGAGCAAAAACCAAAAATGGTCAGGGGCAACCCTTCTCTCTCCCTCTCTCTCTCTCTCTCTCTTTCTTTCTTTCTTTCTTTCTCTCTCTCTCTCTCTCTTAGAAGACTTCTGAAGGCAGCCCTCTTTAGGGAAGCTTTTAATGTTTAACAGACTACTGTACAGTGGTACCTCGGGTTAAGTACTTAATTCGTTCCGGAGGTCCGTACTTAACCTGAAACTGTTCTTAACCTGAAGCACCACTTTAGCTAATGGGGCCTCCTGCTGCTGCCGCGCTGCCGGAGCATGATTTCTGTTTCTCATCCTGAAGCAAAGTTCTTAACCTGAAACACTATTTCTGGGTTAGCGGAGTCTGTAACCTGAAGTGTATGTAACCCGAGGGACCACTGCATTTTAATGCTTTGTTGGAAGCCGCCCAGAGTGGCTGGAGAAACCCAGCCAGATTGGCGGGGTATAAATAATAAATTCTATTCTATTCTATTCTATTCTATTCTATTCTATTCTATTCTACTCTACTCTATTCTGTTCTGTTCTGTTCTGTTCTGTTCCGTTCTATTCTATTCTATTCTATTCTATTATTCTATTCTATTCTATTCTATTCTATTCTATTCTATTCTATTCTATTCTATTCTATTCTATTCTAATTCTATTCTATTCTCTCTCTCTTTCTCTCTCTCTCTCTCTCTCTCATTTCCACACTTTTCTCTGCTACTCCTCCTCTCCTTTTCTTTCTTTCTTTCTTTCTTTCTTTCTTTCTTTCTTTCTTTCTTTCTTTCTTCCTTCCTTCCTTCCTTCCTTCCTTCCTTCCTTCCTTCCTTTCTTCCTTTCTTCCTTTCTTCCCTCTCTCTCTCTCTCTCTCATCTCTGTGCTCCCCGTTGCCCCTTTTCCAAGCCACACAAACGGAAAGGTAACATTCAAAAAATTAAGCCCAATGAACAACAACAACAAAACACACCCACCCACAGGAATGGTTTGCTGTAGTTCCCTCTGATCTGCCGAATCTGCCCTTAGAGGGTTTGGAAAGAAGGCAGGCGAGTCCTTGGCTGCTTCTCAAATCCTTTCCCCCTCCCGCTTTCCTCCCCACCTTCTCCGGCAGGAAGGCTCGAGAGAAATTGGTGGACTCTTCTCGCTCCGTGGGCAATGGGTTCACCTACCAGGAGAAGCTCTCTGCCTCGAAGCTGACGTCCGTGCTGGAGGCTGTGGCTGGGGAGTACGCCCTGGTGATCAACGGGCACAGCCTGGTAAGTGGGTGCCTGGGGGGGGGGGTACCTAGGCCGCATTCACGCCATACATTTAAAGCACTTTAATACCTCTTTAAACAAAGAATTCTGGGAGCTGCAGTTTAAGGGCCCAGGGAGTCCTTGAGAGACACTATTGCCCCTCGCAGCTACAGTTACACATTCTGCGTATGGTCTTTTTGTGGGAGGCAGATTGCTGGTTTGTTTTTGTTTTATTATGCATTTTCTGTTCTCATTGTGTGTGTGTGTTATTAAATTTTCTGCTTTAAAATTCAGAATTCATTTAACCAACTGTAAAATATCGGTGACTTCCCTCCTTCTCCTTCCATGGTTCATTTTGCACAACATAAATCCCTGCATATTTTAAATAAAACGAGCCTTTCAGTATTCCATTATTACATCCATCAGAAGTTATTTACACTGTTGAATTGATCTTAATGCTTAGTTTTGTGTTTTCATGTTGTGAACCACCCTGTGATCTTTGGATGAAGGGCTGTAGATAATAATAATAATAATAATAATAATAATAATAATAATAATACTACTACAGTGGACTCTTGGGTTGCGAATGTGATCCGTGTAGGATGCACATTCATAACCTGCAGCGGCACGTCTGCGCACACACGGGTTGTGATTCAGCGCTTCTGCGCATGTGCGACCGCCGAAACTTGGAATTAACCCATTCCGGTACTTCTAGGTTTCGGCGGTCCGTAACCCAAAAAAACGCAACTTGAAGCGTCTGTAACCCGAGGTGTGACTGTAATAATAATAATAATAATAATAATAATAATTATTATTATTCCTGGAGTGGTTATTTGCTTCTTTGTGTGAATGATAAATGTGTGGGATAGATGCCTGCTGAATAACATCCTGCTCTCCCAGGTGCTCATGGGAAGCCTGCATGCTAGATTTGACCGCAGCAGCAGCAGCTGCAATCCCCAGGACCTGGTATTCAGAGGCATAATGTCTCTGGCAGTGGAGGTAGAACATAGCCATTGTGCCTTCTCCTCCGTGTATTTGCCCAATCCTCTTTTAAAGTCATCCAAGTTGGCGTCCATCACTGCCCCTGTGGCGGTGAGTCCCACAGTTTAACTCTAAAATCCTTTAAGCTGCCCTGGACCTTCCAGCACTTGGCTTGGCTGCTTGTAAGTTATAAGAAGAAGAAGAGGAGTTTGGATTTGATATCCCGCCTTTCACTCCCTTTAAGGAGTCTCAAAGCGGCTAACACTCTCCTTTCCCTTCCTCCCCCACAACAAACACTCTGTGAGGTGAGTGGGGCTGAGAGACTTCAAAGAAGTGTGACCAACCCAAGCTGCATGTGGAGGAGCGGGGAAGCGAACCCGGTTCCCCAGATTACGTGACTACCGCTCTTAACCACTACACCACACTGGAGTTCATTTTATAAGCTTCCATCCTGTCACCTCTTAAACACATACGACTTGCTCCCACCCCAAAGGAATCATGGGAACTGTAGTCCCCCCCCCCCCGGAGCTACCATTCCCATCACCTTTTTATCTGCAGGGAATCTGCCCAGGGTCTAATCCAGTTACTCAGCTGGTCGCACTGAGCATCCCTCACTCTCCTCTCTCCCCGTAGGCACATGCCCTGGAGGCCGACATGGAGCTGGAGTTCCTGGAGACGGCCTGCGCCTGCAAAGCCGTCATCTGCTGCCGTGTCACCCCCTTGCAGAAGGCACAGGTGGTGGAGCTGGTGAAAAAGTACAAGAAGGCCGTCACACTGGCCATCGGCGACGGGGCCAATGATGTTAGCATGATCAAGAGTGAGTCCCGAGGTGGCGCTTGCGTGAGCTTTCGTCTTTTTAGTTCTGCGGATGCATTGTTTTTTTTAATGTCATAGCACAAAAGGAAAACATGTTGGAAGGGAGGAGGAAATAAGCAGACTTCCGTGATGAAGGCCTTTGCAGGGTGGGAAACTTCCAAAGAGAGGCAGAGCCAATTGGCTGCCCTGATGGATTGAGGCACCTGCTTCCCAGCTCTGGCCCTGCCTACCACTGAAATGTGGTCTCTTGGAAGGGAATGTGGTCCTCTATATGGGAAAAAGAGGGATGCGGGTGGCGCTGTGGGTTAAACCACAGAGCCTAGGACTTGCCGATCAGAAGGTCGGTGGTTCGAATCCCCGCAACGGGGTGAGCTCCCGTTGCTCGGTCCCTGCTCCTGCCAACCTAGCAGTTCAAAAGCACATCAAAGTGCAAGTAGATAAATAGGTACTGCTCTGGTGGGAAGGTAAACGCCGTTTCCGTGTGCTGCTCTGGTTCGCCAGAAGCGGCTTAGTCATGCTGGCCACATGACCCGGAAGCTGTACGCCAGCTCCCTCGGCCAATAAAGTGAGATGAGCGCCGCAACCCCAGAGTCTGTCACGACTGGACCTAATGGTCAGGGGTCCCTTTACCTATATGGGGGAAAGGCTCCTCTCTCCTGTTTTAGAAACAGAGAGAACCACATGTGCTTTGTCCTTCCTAAGATGGAAGGTGGGGGATCTGAGCTTGGGGTGCCTTAGTAGCCTGACTTCCCCTTACCCCTCTTTCCGTTTCCTGTGTTCCCGCCAGCCGCCCATATCGGTGTTGGAATCAGTGGCCAGGAGGGTATCCAGGCAGTGCTGGCCTCAGACTACTCCTTCTCGCAGTTCAAGTTCCTGCAGCGCCTCCTGCTGGTCCACGGGCGCTGGTCCTACCTGCGCATGTGCAAATTCCTTTGCTATTTCTTCTACAAGAACTTTGCCTTCACCATGGTGCACTTCTGGTTCGGCTTCTTCTGCGGCTTCTCTGCCCAGGTGACTCGGCTGGCGAATAGGAGGGGTGGGTGGGGCGGGGGTCCACGGTGGCAGCTTCCTCCAGGCTCATGCTTCGTCCTGCTTCCTGGATGAGCCGCACGTTGAGTGAGCGTAGCCTATCAGGGTCACGGAAAGCAGGGGGTGGCTTCACAAAAGCTTTCCGGCCCAGTTAATTTGGCTACCTGATTGTCATAGCCCAGGGGTGGCCAACTCTCAAGAGACTGCAATCCACTTTCAGATTTAAAAGCTGGCAGTGATCTGGGGAGTGTCTCTACATCGGTCTTGAAAGACCTACATTGGCTCCCAATACGTTTCTGAGCACAATTCAAAGTGTTGGTGCTGACCTTTAAAGCCCTAAACGGCCTCGGTCCAGTATACCTGAAGGAGCGTCTCCACCCCCATCGTTCTGCCCGGAGACTGAGGTCCAGCTCCGAGGGCCTTCTGGCGGTTCCCTCCCTGCGAGAAGCCAAGTTACAGGGAACCAGGCAGAGGGCCTTCTCGGTGGTGACACCCGCCCTGTGGAACGCCCTTCCACCAGATGTCAAAGAGAACAACTACCAGACTTTTAGAAGACATCTGAAGGCAGCCCTCTTTTGGGAAGCTTTTAATGTTTAATAGACCACTGTATTATTATTATTATTATTATTATTATTATTATTATCTACCCACATTTTTTTGGGAGTTCAGCTCAAAGTTGTTGAGCTTTTTGGGTGAAAACAGCAGCACAGAGAACACCCCACCTTCCAGAGATCAAACAACAATGGAGGGCGGGGCAAGGGGGTGGCACAGGAGTCAGTTTTAGCGATGCTAATGAAAGGGAGCCAGAGATCAACCGTGATCTACCAAAACCTCGCGGGGATCGACCAGTAGATCACAATCGACCTGTTGGACATCCCTGCCATAGCCAAATGAATTAAGCTAGGGTTGTTGTGGGGATTAAACGAGGAGGGGGGGAAACCACTCATCGTACCCTGAGCTCCTTGGAGGAAAAAGGTGGGGTGTAGATTTAGTAAGTCGCTAAATGCATTGCTGAAGGCAGCAATTTCACCCCGAGAGAAAGGAGAGTTGTCGTGGATTAGCCACACCAGTGATCCCAGCCTATCAGGGATCACGCAATGAAGGGGATCATGCCACCCTGCTAAGTAGCCAGTCTTCTTTGTTGACGACCTTCACCGTAAGGTCACAGGGAATTTTACAACAACTGAAACACAAACAGTTTAAAACAACTTGCAATCAGGATTAATAATAATAATAATAATAATAATAATAATAATAATAATAATAATGCAGTGCATCTTCAGAATTCTCCAAAAGCTGGGTAATAAAGTTGTCCGACGCACCTCTGTGGAGAGGAAGGCCCACAGCTTAGGGGCTACCACAGAGAAGGCCCTGTCCTGCCACCCCTCAACCATCTAAGGCAGGGGTCAGCAAACTTTTTCAGCAGGGGCCCTCAGAGCATGTGGTGGGCCAGACTATATTTTTGGGGGAAAACAACAAATTCCTATGCCCCACAAATAACCCAGAGATGCATTTTAAATAAAAGGGCACATTCTACTCATGTAAAAACACGCTGATTCCTGGACTGTCCACGGGCCGGATTCAGAAGGCGATTGGGCCGGATCTGGCCCCCGGGCCTTAGTTTGCCTACTCATGATCTAAGGGCAGTGAAATAACTAGGAGGGCCTGGTTTTCAGCTATTTGGGTCCCGAGTTGATTAGGGACTTGATGTGGTTGAGGGCTGATGAAGTTGGAGCTTTGAAAATCCTACTCCCCGTCCCCCCCCCCCAAAAGCTACTGTAAAATGCAGCAAACTTCAAATTCTAGCTGAGTGACTGGGTTTTGTTTTACACCAGCAGGCCTGCAGGGGGCAGCAAAGACTCCTTTTGTTCTCCTCTCCCTGGTCTCTCAATTTCTCCCTCTTATCTTTTCAAAGACCGTCTATGATCAATATTTCATCACGCTGTACAACATTGTCTACACCTCGCTGCCAGTGCTCGCCATGGGTGTCTTTGACCAGGTCAGTCATGTTAATTCCTCAGTGTGATATAGCGGTTACAGGGCAGCAGATTGGCAAAGGCTGCTGTGAGCCAGATGGACAAGTGGCAGGGGCGGCGAACCGATGGCTGTCTCAGATGTGGGCCCCACATGTTTTCCCCACCCGTCATGTCCCAACCAATCAGGGATCCTAGAATTGTAGAGTTGGGAGGGACCACGAGGATCATCACGAGGACACTGACAAACTGGAACGTGTCCAGAGGAGGGCAACCAAAATGGTCAAAGGCCTGGAAACGATGCCTTATGAGGAACGGCTAAGGGAGCTGGGCATGTTTAGCCTGGAGAAGAGGAGGTGAAGGGGTGATATGATAGCCATGTTCAAATATATAAAAGGATGTCACATAGAGGAGGGAGAAAGGTTGTTTTCTGCTGCTCCAGAGAAGCGGACACGGAGCAATGGATCCAAACTACAAGAAAGAAGATTCCACCTAAACATTAGGAAGAACTTCCTGACAGTAAGAGCTGTTGGACAGTGGAATTTGCTGCCAAGGAGTGTGGTGGAGTCTCCTTCTTTGGAGGTCTTTAAGCAGAGGCTTGACAACCATATGTCAGGAGTGCTCTGATGGTGTTTCCTGCTGGGCAGGGGGTTGGACTCGATGGCCCTTGTGGTCTCTTCCAAATCTATGATTCTATGATCTTCTTGTCCAACATAATCTTTTGCGCAATATGGGGCTCAAACCCACAACCATGACATTAAAAATTTCATGCTCTTCCTACTGAACTATCAAATTCAAATGTAATTACAGGGGGGTAAGGTGGTGGTGGGCATTTAGATGTTGCCGGACTCCCAACTCCCGCCGGCCCCAATGGTCAGGGACGCTGCAAGTCCAGCAAGGGCCACAGGGTTAGATCGGTGGGTTAGATCCTTAGCTTGGGTCAGTGGTTCCCAAACTGTTCAAGCGACTGCCCCCTGGTTCTATATAGACCAATCCCCCAGTGCTCCCTACCCTATAAAAAGCATTACAGTGGCACCTCGGGTTACAGACGCTTCAGGTTACAGACTCCGCTAACCCAAAAATAATACCTCGGGTTAAGAACTTTGCTTCAGGATGAGAACAGAAATCGTGCAGCGGCAGCAGCAAGAGTCCCCATTAGCTAAAGTGGTGCTTCAGGTTAAGAAGAGTTTCAGGTTAAGAACGGACCTCCGGAATGAATTAAGTTCTTAACCCGAGGTACCACTGTACTGAGAACGGCAGTTTTCATGACCTACCAGGGAAGATAAAAGTTGCATGATGGCACTTTTATTAAAAATCCAGTTAGAAGTATTTCATTTAATTCAGCACAATGAATGGGCTTGATCCAGCTTTTCAAAGTCCTTTACACCTCCAACGTCCCCATGCCTCCTAACACCCTTCCCCAGGTAATCCCACTATCCCCCCAGGGGGGGCAGTGTGGTGTAGTGGTTAAGAGCAGTGGACTCGTAATCTGGGGAACCGGGTTCGATTCCCCGCTCCTCCACATGCAGCTGCTGGGTGACCTTGGGCCAGTCACACTTCTCTGATGTCTCTCAGCCCCACTCACCGTACAGAGTGTTTGTTGTGGGGGAGGAAGGGAAAGGAGAATGTTAGCCGCTTTGAGACTCCTTTGGGTAGTGATAAAGTGGGATATCAAATCCAAACTCTTCTTCTTCTTTCGGAACCCCTGGGTTAGATATTGACGGAGCAGTGCCCCCTTTGACTGAATGGCCAACTTATTCTTCTTTGTGTCTCTCTGTGCGTGTGTGTCTATCCCCTCTGGCGAGTCTGCTTTGAGTGTGCGGCACCCAATTTTTGTCCCTGTCTGTCCCTGGCCTGCGTCCCCCACTTGGTGTGGTCCTGTCCTCAGGCCTAACGGCTTAGCCCTGTCCCACTCCCTTTTCCTAGGATGTGCCTGAGCATCGCAGTTTGGAGTACCCCAAGCTGTACGAACCGGGGCAGCTCAACCTGCTCTTCAACAAGCGGGAGTTTTTCATCTGCATCGCTCAAGGGATCTACACCTCCGTCTTCATGTTCTTCATCCCCTACGGGGTCTTCAGCGACAACTCCCACCTGGCTGACTACCAGTCCTTTGCCGTCACCGTGGCGACCTCCCTCGTCATCGTCGTCAGCGTGCAGGTAGGACAACAAACCCACCCACCCCAACAACAACATGTATATCTATATATCTAGATATCTATATATATAGATATTTTTATATATATATCTCCCACAAGTCCTGGCTTTCTAGTCCTTATCTGCTGCAAATAAAACAGCTGTTCTACCCAAGGTGTATTTGCATCTGCATGAGCCCAGGGGGCTAAGGGTGGTGCATTCTGGGATATTTTTGCTAGGGGGCTAAAGGCAGTGCATTCTGGGAGATTTTTGCTCGGTGGCCAAGGGCAGTGCATTCTTTTTTTTTCCCTTCAATTGTTTTTATTAATTTTCCAAAATTTGTAAACAAACAAACAAACATAAATCCTAGCTGTATTTAATCCACTCTTAGTAACATTGTTAAGTGACTTCCTCAAATCCCCCTGGCTGAATATATATATATCTATACATGTATGTATGTATATATGTGTGTGTGTATATATATATATATATATATATATATATATATATATATCTCATTGTAACAGTTTTCCAAAACAAATTTCTCATAAAATTTACTTAATCACCATCTTTCTTTCTTTTCATCTTTACTTCAAGCATATTATTCTATAACTTCACATATTTAAATCCTAAGTCTATCTGTTATTTGCAAGTATTTCTATTTAAATTATCTTAGCATATTTAACTAAATAGTCTTTGAATTTTGTCCATTCCGCAAGGGCAGTGCATTCTGGGAGATTTCTACTAGCCCTTGGCATTGGTGAAAGGGGATCATTGCAACGCATCCCCAATTATAATTATTGCGTTATTATGAGTTTACTGTATAATCTGGCAAGGAGGCATGGCTGCGAGGGCGTGTCACTGTGAAAATCAGGAAGGGACCCTGCGCTTCTGAATTTGCTGCTGCCCCGCTGGTGGTGAGGGGAAAGCACTCCACATATGCTCAGTGGAACCTTTCTCCGCTGTGGGGTGGCAGGAAGCGCCTGTGCCGTCCCTCGCCCCACAGGAAGCGCCTGTGCCGACCTTCTCTCCCCCCCTCTCAACAGATTGGCCTGGATACAGGATTCTGGACGGCTATCAACCATTTCTTCATCTGGGGCAGCCTGGCTGTTTACTTCGCCATCCTCTTCGCCATGCACAGCGACGGCCTCTTCCAGCTCTTCCCCAACCAGTTCCGTTTTGTGGGTGAGTCTGGAGACTGCTTCTCTGTTTGGGTCTACAACTTCCTCTCTCTCTCTGCCCTGCCTCATTTTTTTGCCTCGTTGCAGAACTATTATTGACAAAGGTGGTGCATTCTGGGAGATTTCTACTGGGGCCGAAGGGCTGTGCATTCTGGGAGATTTCTACTGGGGCCGAAGGGCTGTGCATTCTGGGAGATTTCTGCTGGGGCCGAAGGGCTGTGCATTCTGGGAGATTTCTGCTGGGGCCGAAGGGCTGTGCATTCTGGGAGATTTCTGCTGGGGCCGAAGAGCTGTGCATTCTGGGAGATTTCTGCTGGGGCCAAAGGGCTGTGCATTCTGGGAGATTTCTGCTGCATGGCCAGCAGCCGTACATTAATAATAAGAAGAATTAATTTTTATTTATACCCTGCCCTTCCCGGGTTCAAAAACCGGGCTCAGGGCAGCTAACAACAAATTTAAAACACTTGATGCAACAAAAAACAGCATAAGATACAGTATAAAACACGAATAACGATAAATTCAGAATTCAAAAATCAATTTAGGGGGGAAATCCATCCAGTAAACATCAGGTGATCACCAGGGCTAGCTGGCTAAATTAGTCCTATTTGGGCCAGCATGGAGACCAGGGGAGAATTAGCTGTGGGATCCCAAAGCGGGTAATCTTCAAAAAATTGGGAGGGGGACAGGGAAGGAAGGGGAATAAAAAATCAGGCTAAGTTCCAGTTGAAAGCCAGGCAGAATAGCTCAGGCCCTGCCGAAGGAAGTTAAATCTTGCAGGGCCCTGATCTCATGGGACAGAGCATTCCACCAGGTCGGAGCCATCACTGAGAAGGCCCTGGCCCTGGTGGAGGATAATCGAACTTCCTTAGGGCCCGGGACCTCTAAACTATGATTGTTCATGGACCTTAAGGTCCTCTGCGGGGCATACCAGGAGAGGCGGTCCCGTAAATACGAGGGCCCTAAGCCACAAAGGGGACATTTCTGCGAGGTGGCCAAGGTGCATTATGGGAAAGTTCCTTTACACTTTTGTACAGGGGAGGGGATGGCAGAGGGACCTGGTGTCCAGGCTGTCGTAAGCTCCCCTGTTTCCCAGATCAGAGGTGCCTCTGAATCTCTCCCTCTCTCCCTGACCTCTTGCTTTCCTTCCTCTGCCCAGGCAATGCCCAGAACACACTAGCTCAACCTGCCGTGTGGCTGACCATTGCCCTCACCACCGTCGTCTGCATCATGCCAGTGGTCGCCTTCCGGTTCCTCAAGCTGGACCTGAAGCCTGAGCTCTCGGATACGGTGAGTTTGGGGGCAGAGGGATCCCAAATGAAAGATGGGGGGGGGGAGGCTCCTCCTTCCTTCCTCCCCCCCCCCCCAAGGTAGACACCTTGTCTGTCTGCCAGTCCCCACTCTCCCTGGCAAACTCAGGTTCTAAATTTCCTTCTCTTTTTAATTACTGTCTCTTTCATTCTATAAGACGCACCAGACCACCAGACCTAGTTTTTGGAGGAGGAAAACAGGGGAAAAAATATTCTGAATCCCAGAAGCCAGAACAGCGAGAGGGATCGCTGCAGAGCGATCCATCTCACTGTTCTGGCTTCTGGGATAGCTGCGCAGCCTGCATTCGCTCCATAAGACGCACACAACATTTCCCCCTACTTTTTAGGAGGGAAAAAGTGTGTTTTATAGAGCGAAAAATACGGTATTGTTTTTTAAAAAATGAATATGTTTTGATGCAAGCAAAAAAAAGAATGAGATAGTTCAGCAGGTAGAGCATGAGACTCTCAGGGTTGTGGGTTCGAATCCCACATTGGGCAAAATATCCTGCGTTGCAGGGTGGGGTTCCCTGGATGACCCTCGTGGTCCCTTCCAACTCGATATGATTCTCAACACCTGTCGAGCATAACCAGAGCGCAGAGAGGTTGGAATAAAACAAGAAGTGCCCTTCTTGCGTTCGGTTGTTATCTATTATGTCGACAGTGGCTATTCAGGGTTTGTTTCGTACAGCATCTCTCTGCGATTTAACACGGGACACTGACGTAAAGCAGGGCATCTGTAAGGTTTTGGATCCAACTATTTTTGTGACCCGCCCTTGCCAATCCATCGTGGCACATCAAGGGTTCTGACGACACTCTTGCCCAGGTAGCTACATGCAGAAAATGCCCAAAGGCTCTTCCAACCAGAGCATAAAGCATTCTATAATCCCACATTAAAGCTTCTGCTTCTAGCAGGTCTCATCTGTCTGCCCTTTGAGGTGCCAGTTCACTTAAGTCCGCAGCCCAAATCCTTGGGATATTGCTGGCAGCCATATTGGGCAAGGCCAGCCTCGGCCAACCATAAGTTTTGGACTACATTTCCCATCACCCTCCCTGATCGGCGTGGCTATTTTGGACTACAACTCCCATCAGCCCCAGCCGGCACGATCATTTCTGGACTACAACTCCCATGAGTTTCTAGCCGGCACGCCCATAGAGTTACAGACACAATGGCCTGGGGCTGATGGGAGATGTAGTCTGAAACAGTAAGTGGGATAGCTCAGTCGATGGAGTAGGAGACTCTGAATCTCAATCATCCCGGCGCTCTTCAGCTTGAACTGCACATTTGGAAGGGACCACAGGGGTCATCCAGTCCAACCCCTGCAATGCAAGAATCTTTTTGCCCAATCTTTTTGGGGTTCAAACTCATAACCCCTGGGCAGTTGCCTCCTGCTTCTTAAAAGAGTACAGACCGTCCCAGCCTAGGCCTTTAACCTGGCATAGTGGTGAGAGCCACTGGTGAGAGCCAGTGTGGTGTAGTGGTTAAGAGCGGTAGTCTTGTAATCTGGGGAACCGGGTTCGAGTCTCCGCTCCTCCACATGCAGCTGCTGGGTGACCTTGGGCTAGTCACACTTCTGTGAAGTCTCTCAGCCCCACTCTCCTCACAGATTGTTTGTTGTGGGGGAGGAAGGGAAAGGAGAATGTTAGCCGCTTTGAGACTCCTTAGAGTAGTGATAAAGCGGGATATCAAATCCAAACTCTTCTTCTTCTTATTTAAAAGTCTCAGACTAGAACCTGGGAGATCTGGGTTCGAATCCCCACTCATCCCCAGGTGTGATCTTGGGGCCAGTCACTTTCTCTCAACCTGACATGCCTCGCAGGGTTGTCGTGAGGAATATGGGGACGGGGAGACTGATGGGTGCCCCCACGAAGGAGGGGGGAGGGGAAACAGATTTCCTTGCTGCCTCTGATGACTCTCCCCTCCTCCCTGCTTTCTCATTCCCCCCCCCCCCCTCAGGTGCGCTACACCCAGCTGGTGAGGAAGAAGCAGAAAGCCCAGCACCGCTGCATGGGGAGGGTGGGCCGGGCGGGCTCTCGCCGCTCCGGCTATGCCTTCTCCCACCAGGAGGGCTTCGGAGAGCTCATCATGTCCGGCAAGAACATGCGCCTCAGTTCCCTCGCCCTCTCCAGCTTCAGCGGCCGCCCCAGCGCTAGTTGGATCGAGACCTTGCGCAAGAAGAAGGGCAGCGGTGGCGGCGGCGACAGCAGCGTGGCCAGCAGCCCTAGTGGGGGTGGGCCTGACAAGACGCTGAAGGTGTGAGGAGGAAGGTCCCGGGACAGACAGACACACGCAACGGACGGAACTCCCTGCCTCAGGAGGGGCTGGGAGGGCTGCCCCACAGGCCAGAAATGGGCCCCCCCAGTAGCCGCAGAGATGCGGATCTTACCGGATGGATCGAGGAGGCCTAGGAGGCTTGCGGCCGTATAACCAAAAAGATGATGATAATAATAATCATAAGAAGAACTGACTGCTTGGCTTACAGTGGCAAACAGGTCACTGGCTGGCGTAGGGGGTGCACAGGTGTAACCCCCAAACACACACACACACCCCTCAGACTGATGTTACCCTGAACTGTTGTGCAAAAGGGAGTCTTTTTTTCTTCTTCCAAGAATGAAAAACCCAGTGACATCTCCCTGAACCGCACATGAATGTATCTGGCTTGGAGGCGCAAGAAGGTTGGGGGCGCTTAAAGGTGCGTCGGAGGCTGGAGCCTCGTGTCAAGAGGCGGCGGGCGAAAGATTGGGGGGGCCGTGCACCCCGCTTTCGACCCGCTCTCCATGCCTTGTCCTCCTATCATCTAATCGTGTCTTTTTAATATATATATATATATATACAGATCTATATGAAAGAAAACGATCCATGTTTACAAAAAAAAAAAAAAAGGAGAAAAAAAAGATTATTATTTTTTTCTATTCCACATTGGCATTGGAAGTTCTCTAGGGGTGCCTCCCTCAGGCACTGGGCAGCGGTGCTTAAAGGACAAGGTTGGACTGGCACGGCTTGGAGCTGTGACACCCAAAGTGCGAGGGAGAAGAATTCGGGCACAAGAGGTTGCTAGCCTCCAGCAAGATGCCTGGAGCATGGATTGCCTTTTTTTTTTCTTTCGGGGGAAAGAGATTGCGGGGGGAGGGGAAAGCTTTGAAACACATCGGCTATTTTCTCTCGCCCCCCCCCCCCCCGAAGAACCCGCTTGGTTTGCTCTGTTTTGCCCTCTTGTCTGCACCCCAGAGAGTCTACACCCTTGGGTCTGCTATCCCCAAGGCAGGAAATAGTTTAAGAAAAAGAAAAAGAATATTTTTATATAACGTAGGACCTCGGCTTGCAAGCAGCTCCCTCCTCTTAAACACCCACCCAACCAACCACCTTTGCCGATTCTCTGGTTTCCACCAGCAGAAGCCCACCCGTCACAGCAGAGCTAACTGGACTGGGCAAATGTTGAGCTGAGAATGGGACGGCAAGGGACTTCGCCTGTTGTGGTCCTGGCCAAGGGGCTTTGCTACTGCAGCCCGCGGAGGATGTGAGAGGGCGTCAAGCCCTTGGCACCCAGTTTCCTCACCACCCTCCCACAAAGCAACATCTATTCTGGCAAACGTCCCGATGGCTCACTTGTCCTGCAAAAGTTCATTTTTTAAAAAAACCAGGCACCTGCGGCAAGTCGCTGCTGTGTGAGGACGCCCCTCGTGGAACTGTTCCAGAGATGTGCTAGGAACTGGGGAGTTGTATGCAAGGATAGCCCTACTCGGAGTAGACCTACTGAAGCGAATGTTTCTGACCAGCTTGGGCACATTTCAGTCGGTCTGACTCTGGGAGTGGATACAAAGAGAATCGCCAGCCTCGTACGCACATGAGCAGGGCCTGAAAGTCAGGATCTGATAGCCTCAAATTCTGCTTCGAGCATGTAATTCTCTCACTGGCTTGCACTTCAGTCCTAAATGGCAAATTTTAAAATACAAACACCTCTATCTTGTCTATATAGACACACACAGTCTTGAGTTTGACCCAAACAACAGTCCCAACAGCCTCGCAGGCCAAAATGTTGGGGCCAACGAGGCCTCAAGGTTCCTTGCCACTGTCAGGATAAGGAAAAGCCAGTAAATTTAAGATTTCTCTGTGGGTGGGTTCCTCCATTACTCTGCTGTGTGACTTTGGGCCGCCCCCTACCCAGTTTTTGAAGTTTCCTGGCATATCCCCCAAATTTTCTTTCTCCCCCCCATCTCAGAGGCACAGGAAGGGGGCTATTTTTTGCAGTGGCAACATTTTAGGTCTGCCTCTCACCCGTCCCCCTTCTTGCCTAAAACCCGACTTCGATACCAAAGAGAAAAGTTCATTGGGAACCGGGGGGGGGGGGGGGGTGTTGCGGATTGCCATGGACTACCTTATTTTTATTGTGTGTTTTCTTTGGGGGGGGGTGCAGGGTGAGAGGGGCTTTATAAGCAGGGCAGCCGTGCCGTGCAAGGACCGAGGGACATTCCATATAATTTATTACATATTTCTATACTTGGCAGAATTGTATCATTTTATGGGTATAAAGAGAAATTGCATTTTCTTAAAAAAGACCAAAAAAAGCTATCGTCATGTCTTTTTGTGTTTGTTGCTTAAATGACAGGAAGTCCAGAAAAGGCACATCTGCCCAAAATCCCAGGCGGTCACTGTTTCGACTGGCTGTTGGCATAAACTGGTGGGGGGGTCATTTGGCAGTCAATGGTTTGTGCTAAATGCTGTCAAGGGCACATTTCAGTCAGAAACCCAGAAGGAGAGTGAGATACTGTGTGGTGGAGGCCTCAGGAGAGTCCTGAGGGCCGGGTGGGGGCCTTGGGGGGGCCGGAGGTTCTCCAGGCCTGCTCTGGGTGCAATCCAATGTGCGTGGCCCTGGCACCAAATTTTGTGGGTGCCAGGCACCTTCGTGAGGAATTTTGTGGGTGCTTGGGGCACCCAGGGAGCTGGCACCTATGTCCCAAGTAGACCCACACACATACGGAAACCCTGAAGAACTATTGAATCTGGACATTCACGATTTCAACTGTGGATTTCAAGATTTCAACTGTGGGTAGGCTACTTTGCCAGCTCTCCCACCCACCCTCCCATCTCGTAGCAAAGTAGGTTGGAGATTTATTACCGCACTGTTCCTGCATGTTGGGCTACTCGAGAGGAGGAGGGAGAAGCGCAAGGGAAACCCCCGCCAGGATCAGGCCAAGTTTATACAGTGGTATCTCAGGTTAAGTACTTAATTCGTTCTGGAGGTCCGTACTTAACCTGAAACTATTCTTAACCTGAAGCACCACTTTAGCTAATGGAGCCTCCTGCTGCCACTGCACCGCCGGAGCCGAATTTCTGTTCTAATCCTGAAGCAAAGTTCTTAACCTGAAGCACTATTTCTGGATTAGCAGAGTGTTCTTAGTTCTCCCTCCCATTTTACCTGCCCTGCCCAATATTTTATTCAAGTTGGCACCGCTGCTCGCTTCTGGGAATTGTAGCTCTGTGAGGGGGAATAGGGGTCTCCTAATGCGGGTGGCGCTGTGGGTTAAACCACAGAGCTTAGGACTTGCCGATCAGAAGGTCGGCGGTTTGAATACCCGCGGCGGGGTGAGCTCCCGTTGCTCGGTCCCTGCTCCTGCCAACCTAGCAGTTCGAAAGCACGTCAGAGTGCAAGTAGATAAACAGGTACCACTCCTGCGGGAAGGTAAACGGCATTTCTGTGCGCTGCTCTGGTTCGCCAGAAGCGGCTTAGTCATGCTGGCCACAGGACCCGGAAGCTGTGCACCGGCTCCCTCGGCCAATAAAGCAAGATGAGCGCCACAACCCCAGAATCGGCCACAACTGGACCTAATGGTCAGGGGGCCCTTTACCTTTAACAACTCTCAGCGCCCTTAATAAACTACAATTCCCAGGATTCTCTGGGGAGGGGGAGCCGCGACTGTTTGCATCACAGTTGCAAATACCCCTTGCACTTCCACTCCCAGCAAATAAGCCTGTGTGGAGGTACACTGCTGCTGCCCAAGGAGGCTTCACATAGGGCAAACCTGCGCCTTTGGAAAGCAGGCAGCTCAGTTTTATTATATGCAGCTGCCCTCTTCTAGGTGGATTGAGTTCAGTTAATAAAGCTGGCAGGAAGCTCTTAAAATCTCAGGGTTTGAACGCCCTATATTAAGTAAAAGATTCTCTGCCTTGCAGGGGTTGGGACTAGACCATGGGTAGGCAAACTAAGGCCCGGGGGCCGGATCCAGCCCAATCGCCTTCTAAACCCGGCCCACGGGCGGACCGGGAATCAGCGTGTTTTTACATGAGTAGAATGTGCCCTTTTCTTTAAAATGCATCTCTGGGTTATTTGTGGGGCATAGGAATTCGTTCATTCCCTCCCCCCCCAAAAAAATATAGTCCGTCCCCCCACAAGGTCCGAGGGACAGTGGACCGGCCCCCTGCTGAAAAAGTTTGCTGACCCCTGGACTAGACGGCCCTTCTTTCAAACTCTGGTTCTGGGCGGCAGGGTCTTTTCCAGATTTCCTCCATGAGATCTAGCGCCTCTCCTTTCAAATTTAAAAACAGAAGTTAAAAATGAAACGCTGAGCCAAGGGGTTTGGGGCGGCCTCTCTTGCGGAGGGTTCTTCCCCACCCCATCGCTGTCACTCTGCCCCCCAGCCCTGCTTCCCCTTTCAGCTCCACCCCATTGCACAACCCACCTCCCCGCCCCGGCTTGCACAACCAACCAGAGCAACCCTGCCAGGCAGGCGGCAGGAGCAGCAGCAGCCTCCCCTCGGGACAGTTCCTCAAACGCTTGGCTGCTTGAGCGAGGATGGTGCCAAGGCGAAGGTGGCACAGCAGCCCGGGGGGTCTGGCTGGAAGAAGCCGGGGGGGCGGCAGCAGCAGCTGGCACCTGCCTGGCACCATGTGGCTGCTGGGGGTCTCCTGGGTGGCGCAGCTGGTCGCGGCTGCAAGCGGCTTGGTGGATCAAGAGCAGTTGTGCCCGAAGCCGGGTGAGAAAAAGAGACCTGTTTCGCCCATTGCATGCGCGGGGCTGGTTGGCACGGGTTAAATATTTGCGCGACGCTGTGGAAACGAGCCAGCCCCCCAGTCCTTTGCCCTGCAAAAATGCGCTTCTTCCAACGATTGCGCCCAGCGATCTGTTCCCTTTGAGCCTCACAGCAACCCTGTGTGGTAGGTTAGGCTGAGAGAGAAGGGAAAAAAATAAAGGGAAAATCTCCTTTAAACATAAATCGTGGAGGCATCTTTCGAACGAGAGGTGCCTGCCCTGTAAGGATGAATTTTTAAATATTTTTTCTATGTTTTCCTTCGTTTGATCCTATCAACAACCCTGTGAGGTAGGTTAGGCTGAGAGAATGAAAAATTAGGGGGGGGTCTCCCTTTTTTTTATCCTGGGGGCACGTTTCAAACAATTCCTCCTGTAAGGAGGAAATGTATTAAATTTATTTATTAGATTTATTTCTCCTTTCATTTAATCCTCACAACAAGCCTGTAGGTAGGTTAGGCTGAGAGAGTGAAAAATTAGGGGGGGTCTCCCCTTTTTTTTTTTACCTTGGGGGCATGTTTCGAACAAGAGGTGCCTGCCCTGTAAGGAGGAAATGTATTAAATTTATTTATTAGATTTATTTCTCCTTTCGTTTAATCCTCACAAAAGCCCTGTTAGGCTGAGAGAAAATGGCATTTTAGGGAAACGCTAACAGGGGGTATGTTTCTTCTTAAGAGCAAGAGATTGTCTGCCTTGTCAGGATGAACTTAATTAAATTTATTATGATCGATCTCTCTGTTCCTTCTCCCATCATTTGACTCTCACAGCAAGGAAGTACACAGGCTAAGCTGACAGAATGAAATTTTTAAGGAAGTGCCTCAAGACACTTTTACCCTGGGGTCAAATTTCATCTTAAGAACAGCCAGTTAAAAAGAGCCCAAAATCCAGAAATATTCAACAAATTGTTAAAACCAACGATAAGCTAAAAACCAGATTCGAACTCGTGCATCAGTGTTCTGTGTTTCTAGGCAGGCTTGACTAAAACAAACATGTTCATAGCAGGTGCAGAAAAGAGGTAACATCAATAGGCAGGGAGTTCCACAGTTCAGACGCTGCCAGGCTCAAATATTGATTATATGACATATGAAATATTGACATATGAGTTGAGTTGCAGCTTTGGTATATATGGAAGGTGCCCCCAGGTTTCCCCCCATCGCTGCTCTAACCACTATACCACGCTCCTTCAACTGGGCTTTCTGTCAGTGGACATTTATTGGGATAATAAGGCAGTGAATGGAAAGGTGAAGCCTCTGCAATTTCAGTTTGGCACATTTAATCTGGCAAATTGTGCGCCTGCAAATTGTGTGTGCACCCACCCCTCAAAAGTTTGGAGAAACTGAATTGTTGGTTCTCTATTTTCTTTTTCTTCCTATAACTTGTCGTTGCGCCGTGTGGAAGGGGCTGGCGTTTAGGGGTCTGGGTGGAGGGGACGGCACAGATGTGGCGCCTAGTGGTTAGCGCTTGAGAGCGGAATGGAGTCCGGGGATCACCTTTGGGAAGGCCACACACCTCTGAGTTTTCGGTCTGTGAGAATAGGCTGGATGGAGGGGAGAAGTGGTTTGAGATTCTTGAATGATCGCGCCGCCGGCTCCGAATGGTGGTTGCAGCAGGATAGAGGAAGATAAGGGCTATCTTATCTGTGGTTGCGGGCGCACCAAATATCTAAACCACATAGCATCCCCTGCAGAACCCCGGGATTGCCTCTGACAATGCTACAATTCCCAGCGCCTTAAAACTACAGTTCTCCAGATTATTTTTCTTGGGGGAGATTTGTGTTGTATGCCGCCTTGCCTGCCTTATCTATAGAACAATGAAACTACATTAAGGACAGGCGGAAGCTGGTGGATCTCAGGGCAATTTGCTGCAGAACCAGCAATGGGTTTTCTGACTCCTAAACCGTTCAGACAGCTGAACAACTTTCTCCAGCACTAATTACATTAGTTTAACTGACTCATCCATATTCCAGTCGTCAATGGAAAGTGACCTTCTCTGCTTCCAGAGATGACATGTGTTCAGACCTGCTGCTCTTGAGAATTATTTATTATTATTTATTCTCATTATTATATTGATATGAACCATTTTTTTAAAAAAATGATCAAATCATAGGTCCATCTCTCTCTGCCTGCATTGATTGGCAGCGGATCTCTAGGGTTTTAGAGGTCTTTACCTAGTCCTACCTGGAGGTGTCGGAATTCGAACCTGATACCTCCTGTATGCAAACCAGATCTTTTAAGTTCTCAAGAAAGAAAACCAACAGCAGGAAGAAGGCAGGAGGCTCGATTTAGAAACCTTAAAAAAAAAAATCTTTCTGTGTGGCTCCTCTTCCTCCTAAGTTGATAACGAAACCGCAGTTGTGTTGTCTTTCTGTAGCTAATATGCCATTTGGTAAGCCAGGATCAAGCCCCAAATCATACTGTGAAAACCGTGCTGCTTCTGCTGCTATTACAGTATATTTATTCACATCCTTCCCAGTCCCGGGACTCAAGGCCGCTTACACAAATTAAAAACAACACGGATAAAAACATGTAGAAGAGGTTCGTTTAAAAAGAATTAAGCCCTAACAGAATTAAAACGAAATAAAACTAAATCTATTAAAATAAGAAGAGGTGTCCAAACAGTTCAGCACTACTTTAAAACCTTTTTCTTTTTTTTAAAAAAAGGCCTTTGCTTTAAAAGAAGGCCAACATTGTTAATAGCAGGGGATGATGGGAGTCGTAGTTTAGGCACACCTGGAGGGCCCCACACCTGTTTGATATTGATCATCATAGAATCATAAAGTTGGAAGGGACCCTGAGGGTCATCTAGTCCAACCCCCTGCAAGGCAGTTGTCCCTTATGGGGATTGAACCTGCAACCTTGGCATTATCTCTAGATATTTATTTATACACCGCCTTTCCCCCAGACTGGAACTCAAAGTGGCTTAGGCAAATTAAAAACAATACAGGTCAAAAACCAAAAAGGTACAAACATATAAAAGATCATCATCAAAGTGTAATAATAAAATTAAAGCAATATTTCTTTTTTAAAAAACCACCCAAATCTTATTAATATGTGGGCAGTGAAAACGGGACAGCACTGTTAAAAGCACATTCACGAGTCCTAGTGGAACAAAACAGCATTTGCTTGCTGGCAGGGAGACAGCAAGGAGGGAGCCAGTCTAGCTTCCTGAGGAAAGGAGTTCCACAGTTTGGGGGCAGCCACTGAGAAGGCCCTGTCCCGCGTCCTCACCATTTGGGACTGTGGGGGTGATGGAACTGAGAGATCTCAGAGCCCTGGCAGATCTGTATGAGAGGATACGATCTTTCAGATAGTCTGGGCCTAAGCCTGGTTGTGGGCACCGTGTCTCTCTTCCCTGAATCCATGCGATGAAAGCTCCCGGATTAGCAGAGCGCCGTGATCTTTCCGTGGCCAAGTACCGGCTGTTCTTGGCAGAGGACCAGGAAGGGCCAAGAGGCCAGCCCAGGGAGGTGAACGGACTGTTTGCTTTGGGCTGTTGACATTTCGTTGCGTCCCGGGTTTCGGCAACGCAGCAGGGAAAGTCAGAGGGGGTGCGGGCCGTGTTGCCCACTCAGCGATAGATACACCCCCCCCAAATGACCTTTCCCCCAAGATGCTAATCACTCCCCCCCCCCCCGACAGCCCAGCCGGGTTCCCAAAAAGCAGATTAATTCGACTCGAGAGCAACGGGAGGAGAGACTGCAAGAAAGGGCAAGGAACCCACCTACTGTAGAACTTACCTGGATAGCGGATTGACAGCTGCTGCAATTCTTCCAGCGATAGTCTGTTGTTTGTTAATGGGCTGGGAAGTGGAGCTCTGTGCAGAGTAAACTTTGTTGTTGTTTAGTCGTTTAGTTGTGTCCGACTCTTTGTGACCCCCTGGACCAGAGCACGCCAGGCACTCCTGTCTTCCACTGCCTCCCGCAGTTTGGTCAAACTCATGCTGGTAGCTTCAAGAACACTGTCCAGCCACCTCGTCCTCCGTCGTCCCCTTCTCCTTGTGCCCTCCATCTTTCCCAACATCAGGGTCTTTTCCAGGGAGTCTTCACTTCTCATGAGGTGGCCAAAGTATTGGAGCCTCAGCTTCAGGATCTGCCCTTCCAGTGAGCACTCTGGGCTGATTTCCTTCAGAATGGAGAGGTTTGATCTTCTTGCAGTCCATGGGACTCTCAAGAGTCTCCTCCAGCACCAGAATTCAAAAGCATCCATTCTTCGGCGATCAGCCTTCTTTATGGTCCAGCTCTCACTTCCCTACATCACTACCGGGAAAACCATAGCTTTAACTATACGGAGTATATGCAGACTACATTTTCCAAAATCCCTTTGGGGAAGCTATGTGCACGAAATGTGCTTGGGCTGTATGCTGTGGATGAGGGCCTCTGATGTAACCTGGGTACCACTCATGCTGAGTGGTGGATTTCGCCATTGGAGGGGCCTCATAGAGCAAGGTGAGGGGGGTGCTTTCCCCCCCGCACAGCGTGTCCTTTCCTGTTGCTAGGATACCACTCCTGGAAAGGTGAAGGTAGCTTTTGTCAATATTTACTGGGTGGGCAAAGCAGTGCAGAGGTGACTGTGCCCCCCTTCCCCCCCCCAACACACAAACAGGTTACCAACCAGCCAGAATGAATTAATCTGCCTGGCCTGTTTATGTAACTGTGTGGGAAAGTGGGGTTTGCAACAAAATGTTGCAGCATATCCTCCTGGGACAGCTTCTGCTTCATTATGGCAGCTGCCTGCTAGCCGTGCCCCTTTCTCCAGCTGAGAAATAGGAAGAAGAGCTTGCAGGATCAGGCCAGCAGACCATCCGAGGCCCGCGTCCTTTTCTCACGGTGGCCAACCTGACGTCTACAGATGTAAACAGGAAACAAGCGCAACAGGACTTTCCCCACTCGGTTTTTTTTAAATATAAATTTTTATTAGTTATTTAACATACCGTTTTCAACAGTAGTTAAACATACTTTTACATCTTATTCAATTTTTTGACTTCCATCAGTCCTGTCTGAAAATTTTCCAGTCTAATCTCTGAGTATGCATTTCTTATTTTCCCTATTACATTTCAAACTCGTAACCAATATCTCTATCTTTTTCTACTTTATAACAGTTCGTATATTTCTCCTTGCAAAACTTCTTGTAGCCCTACTAGCGCAATTTGTTGATTACAGTTGCTCTTCAAGTAATTCATATACTTCTTTCAATCTTCTGTAAATCTCTGGTCCCGCGGGTTTCGAATCCTTACTGTCGTTTTGTCTAATTCTGCATAGTCCATTATTTTCGTTTGCCATTCTTCTTTCGTCGGAATTTCTTCTTGCTTCCATTTCTGGGCTAACAATATTCTTGCCGCTGTTGTTGCATATAAGAACAATTTAACATCTTGCCTATTAATATTAATATCCTATTGCCTATTAATATCCTATTGCCTATTAATATCCTATTGCCTATTAATATCTTGCCTATTAATATCCTGGCCTATAGCACTTTTAACGCTGTACTGTTTTTGACACTTGATTGGGAGCCACCCAGAGTGGCTGGGGAAACTCAGCCAGATGGGTGGGGTATAAATAATAAATTATTATTATATTATTATTATTTACCCACTCGTGATTCCAAGGAGCTGAGGTTCAGAGCCCTGATGGTTTGGACTTCATAAAGGCCCAATCAGTCCAGCATCTTTCTCTCACAGCGGCCAACCGGATGCCTCAATAGGAAACCTTCAAACAGGACCTGAGCACACTGGCAACTCTCCATCAGTGGCTCTTGTGGCAGAGAGTTCCATAGTTCAGCCATGCGCTGTGAGCAGTCATACCTTCTGCCCGCCCTGACTGTCCCAACCTTCAGCTTCGCTGAATGACCCTCCTGGGTTGTACTATTAGGGGGAAATGGTCTCTCTCTCCATCCACTTTCACAACGCCACACAGAATTTGATACAAGTGCCTCTGTGGGTTAAACCACAGAGCCTAGGACTTGCTGATCAGAAGGTTGGCGGTTCGAATCCCCGCGACGGGGTGAGCTCCCATTGCTCGGTCCCTGCTCCTGCCAACCCAGCAATTCGAAAGCACGTCAAAGTGCAAGTAGACAAATAGGTACCACTCCAGCGGGAAGGTAAACGGCTTTTCTGGTTTGCCAGAAGCAGCTTTGTCATGCTGGCCACATGACCCGGAAGCTGTATGCCGGCTCCCTCGGCCAATAAAGCGAGATGAGCGTCACAACCCCAGAGTCGGCCATGACTGGACCTAATGGTCAGGGGTCCCTTTACCTTACTTTACTTTTTAAAAACTTTTATTATTTCTACAAAATGCAGCATGTGCTCTGAAAAGCTAAAATAATGTAGATCCAAATTGATATATAATGTTTTTAATGTTGTATTTTAAATTGTTGGGACCTGCCCTTGACCTTATGGGGAAAGGCAGGTATTATTATAATAATAATAATAATAATAATAATACAGTGGAGCCTCAGTTGTCGAACATAATCCGTTCCGGAAGATGGTTTGACTTCTGAAACATTCAACAACCAAGGCACAATGGGAGGTCGGAAAATTCAATTGAGAAAATTGAGAAATGCACCTCGGAAGCCATTCGACTTCCGAGGCGTGTTCAAAAACGGGAGAAATTACTTCCGGGTTTTTTGCGTCTGAAAACCGAAACATTCTGCTTCTGAGACGCTCAAAAACCGAGGTTCCGCTGTACATTTGTACACACATGACATCCTTAATCTCTTACTCTACCAACCATAACTACTTCCCACAATGCAAAATCCTTCATCATACAAAATATCTATTATATTGTATTTTATATATATTGCATTCTTAAATTTTATCTCTCTCCCTGTATCTTTCCTAAGATTTTGACCCTGTCCTCCAAGCTTAGAAGCCTCCAAGCCCCGCAACCCAGGAATGGAGTTGTGGCCCCCCAGACTTTTCCCTCTGGCCCTTGACACTGTCCCCAAGCCACAGCCCCTCTCCCCAAGCCTGGCCTCGCTTTGCCTGCTGAACATTTCCTTCCTGACTGGGATGGCATCCTTGAACTCTGACCGTGCCTCTGCCTTGCTCAGATGGAGGACAGACAGAAGGGGACCTGCGAGGGAGGGTGTTGAAACTAATCTACTGACAGTAAGAGCTGTTTGACAGTGGAATTTGCTGCCAAGGAGTGTGGTGGAGTCTCCTTCTTTGGAGGTCTTTAAGCAGAGGCTTGACAACCATATGTCAGGAGTGCTCTGATGGTGTTTCCTGCTTGGCAGGGGGTTGGACTCGATGGCCCTTGTGGTCTCTTCCAACTCTATGATTCTATGAGAGGCGGGAAAGACCAAGCGCGCGTACTCGAACGGGTGGAAAAGGTGAGAGCACATGGTTCTTCCTGTCTAAGTGCAGAACCTGACATTTGTCCCTATGGGAATTCATTTTGCTAGCTTGCGCCCGGTTCTCCATCGCTGTGTGGGACGGCTGCATATTCATGAATTAGACCATCCTCAGGGTCCCTTCTAGCCCTGCAATTCTATGATTTCTGTATACACTGGACGCTCGGGTTGAGAACGTGATCCGTGTGGGATGCACATTCGCAGCCCGCAGCATTCGCAACCCGCAGCAGTGCATCTGCGCACGCGCAGCTTGCGATTCGGCACTTCTGCACATGCGCAAAGTGCGATTTAGCGCTTCTGCACGTGCGCGGCCGCCGAAACCCAGAAGTAACCCGTTCCAGTACTTTCGGGTTTCGACGGCCCGTAAGCTGAAAAAACGCAACCTGAAGCGTCTGTAACCCAAGATATGACACTACAGTGGTGCCTCGCAAGATGAAATTAATTTGTTCTGCGAATTTTTTCGTTCTGCGAGTTTTTTCGTCTTGCGAAGCACCACTGTGTATTGACGGTTTCCCATAGGAATGCATTGACGGTTTTTTAAAAAAGGCGCAAGACATTTCGTCTTGCGAAGCAAGCCCATAGGGAAATCCGTCTTGCGAAGCAACTCAGAAAACGAAAGACTCTTTCGTCTTGCGAGTTTTTCATCTTCCGAGGCATTCGTCTTGCGAGGTACCACTGTATTTGGTTCAGCTCAGGGAAGAGAGGATAAACGACTCTGGGGAAATAACCTGACGGCCATTTTTCTCTCTTCTTTCCTCATTTTTTCCGCCCCCAGCTGTGTCTCCCAATACGATTCTGGTTCAGCCTGGGATGAACGTCACCCTGCCCTGCCTGGAGGGGGAGCTAGAGAACATCACTCAGGTGCACTGGATCTTCAATGGAAGGAACCTGAGCGCATCCGCCGGCAGGCAGGTGATCCCTGGACCCAGCCTCTTCCTGCCGTCGGTATATTTCAGTGACTCCGGCCGCTACGCTTGCTACACCGACAGCCGGCGCCTCCTTTGCTCCCTGCGCCTGATGGTAGAAGGTGAGGGAGACGCTTCGAGAGGGTTAGGGCCCTTTCTGCTCAGCTGCAGCATGCCTGGGTTTTGTTGTCGCCCGGCTGGGTCATTTACTGCCCTCCCTCTTCCTTGGAATGGATTTCCCAGGGCCTGAGCCAGGGCAGGGGAATCTCAGGCCCAATGTGGCCCACCAAGCCTCTCTACCTGGCCCTCGGGATTCCTCGTGACCATGCCCCCTCTCCCCAGGACACGCCCCCTCCTCCGCCCCACCCCCATTGCACCCTCCTCGGGCAACGGTATCATCACTTGTTATTCGTGTTCTGTTCGCCTGGGAAGGATGGGAGATGCTTCCTGGTGTGGCTCGGATGTTTTAGGGGATATACGATTTGTTAACTAATAATAATGATAATGATAAATAGCGCAACACAGCAAAGAGAAATAAAAGAAGAACCAGACATTTAAACCGTAAAACGCCACAGCCTGGAAAGAGAATTACAAAGATACAGCAGAGCTCCAAAGGGATAAGAAAGTATATTTGTATTTGTGTGTGTGTGTGATTTACAGATAAATTGCAAACAGAAAGAAACATTGGCAGGATTATTGTAATAACCTGCAGTGTCATAAGAGTTTATATTTAAAGTAGATAATGAAACGAGCAAATAAAATGAATTTGGTAAGGCAGAAGATATTTTTTTAAAAAAATATTTAAGGAACCGCAGAAAGAGGGGGAAGGAAGTCAAACATTGTAATGTTAAAATTATTGTAAAATGAATGAAATGTATACATTTGAAAAAAGCGTGGACTTTTCCAAAGATTCCATTTCCATTTAATAAATTTATATTATATTATATTATATTATATTATATTATATTATATTATATTATATTATATTATATTATATTATATTATATTATATTATATTATCTATCAATCAATATGTATTTTGCTTTTATATTTGTTGGAAGCTGTCCAGAGTGGCTGGGGCAACCCAATTGGATGGGCAGGGTATTATTATTATTATTATTATTATTATTATTATTATTATTAAAAATAAAAGTGTTCTATACCTGTGAGTTCCATCATTATAGAGAATAAAGCTTCTATATAGACAAATTGGGACCCTGACTGCCTCCAGCTACAGAAGCTGAGGCTGCTGAACTGACACTTGGGCTGGGCTATTATAGAATCATAAAATTGTCGAATCGGAAGGGACCCTGAGGGTCATCTAGACCCACCCCGTGCGACTAAAGCATCCATGACAGGTAGCCATCCAACCACTGCTTCAAAAATCTCTGATGAAGGAGAGTCTGCAGCCTCCCGAGGGAGACGGTTGTTAACCGTTGCTTTTTCCTTTTATTGATACACTTTATCTTGGATCTTACTGTGATTCATGTGCAAATTGTTGGGTTGTACACTTTTTGATGGTTGGTTTGTTCTTTAGGAATGCTTTTGTAATTTTGTAAAATAATAATAATAATAAATCCCGTAGGGTAAGCAGCCTTGCGCATGGTTTTAGCTTTGAGAAGGTGGCGCATGCAAGTGAAATGAGGAACGAAACAAGCCAGACCTTTGTATATACAGAGGGAATCCGGTGAACTTTGTTAAACTGAACTAACTAGCCAGCACCGGAGTTCCTGAGCATATGCGGAAGGCTGCGTATCCTTCCCTCCACGTAAACAGTCTCTTCCCTCTTTTCAGAACCGCCAGAGGCACCAAACTTCACCTGCTTCCGAAAGAGCTTAGCCAAGGACATTTTCTGCGAGTGGAAGACGCCACGTGGGATGTCCAGCCACACCAAAGCCAGGATGTGGGTGCAGAAAAAGTGAGTGGAGGCTGGGGAAACATTTAAACCGTGGGAGCGGATACGATATGAGGGATGTCGAGGTTGTTGGGTTAGCAACGGGCATCCCTGTCATTCCCACCCCCACCCTGATCTTGAGTTCGCTTTTCTATATTTCCACATCAGTTTGCGCCAGTGGCGTAGCGTGGGTTGTCAGCACCCGGGGCAAGGCAAGTAATTTGCGCCCCCTAACCCGTGGATTTGCGCCCCCTAACCCGTGGATTTGCGCCCCCTAACCTGTGGATTTGCGCCTCCTTACCCTAACCCCCAGATGTTGCGCCTGGTGCGGCTGGCCCCCCCTGCACCCCCCACGCTACGCCACTGGTTTGCGCTGATAAAGTAAATCCTGATGGGAATTCTTCTGTATTCCAATGCTAATTTACCCTACTAGATATCACCAGAGAGACTGTGTGACGTTAACATATGAGAGTGCTGGAGGTGAAATAGTTAAACAGGTTACCCAATCAGAACCCAGGGGGTGGAGTCAGAGGGACTATAAAACCAGCTCTGGAAGGGGCGAAGGGGACAGTTCGTTTGGAGTTGGGTGGTTGGTTGGAGTGGGAGTGAATTGGGATAGAGTCTGGGGGTAGGTTGAGTTAGTGTAGTGAAATAAGCTGAGTCAGGAACAGTTAGGGGCTAGGAAGACAAGCAAATATCTGAGAGGTGGTTTAGTGAGTAAGAGCAGGTAGCGAAAGTTATAGGTCTGGATAGGCACCCCATGATTGTAATTGACCAATACCGTTTATGAAACCACACGCTTGTTAAACTGCAATAAATAAAGAGAAGTTTATGTTCCATTTTAACCCTGACTGGACTCAGTATTGTACCAGGTAGGGCCTGGGTGGTGGCAGCGAGAAATAAAGTGGTGGCACAGGAATCAATAGACGGTGAAACGTCCGGAGAACCCGTGTGATCGCCACAGACTGCCTTATCTATCACCTAGAAGTTAGAATCATAGAATTTGTTAAAAGAAAAAACTGCTCCTTTTTCCTTATGGGGTATCCAATTGAACCCCCAACCCTGAAATTAAAAGTCTCGTGCTCTACTGACTAAGTTATTGATCGCTGTGAATCTTCAGGGAAGGAGAGTCAGAACATTTTTGTTCTGTTAGGCTTTCCCTGCTAGATCAATGGGTCTTGAATCACAAGGGCCGTTTATTAGGGTCTCCGTCTTGTTTGAAATGTATCAGTTTGAAATGCATCAGTTGTTTTGTGCTTTTAACTATTTTTAATTTATCTGATGTGTGAATCGCCTTGAGACGAAGGCGATTAATATGCACAGTATAGTGAAATTACACAGTATGTAATTTTCCTTAATAGGCACATTTTATTTTATTTTTGAGCGTACAAAGGTACAATTGTGCATGACGATTTCGCCAGTGTGTGCATTTTTTTACCCACACCTTATTGAAGTACAGTATATGCGGGGGGGTTTTGTTCCCGTTGCAAAATTTGGAGAAGTGTAAGTTTCAAAAGCATGGCTGTGTTTCAATTTGCACATTGTTTTGGGAAGTGCAGATTAGGTGGGTCTGCTGTTAAGTGCAAGATGAATAGAAAACACACACACACACACACATGTGCTTTAAATGCACAGTGCATACCAGCCTTGATCACCCGCAGAGATCTGTTGAAATCAACCGGCCTTCCGTCAGCTGCGCCCATTAATTTCAAGGCAGGGTCAGCTCATCGGCTGCTGCCATGCGCTGTAGCTGGTGAGGCATGGCATTTAAATGCCGGCTGTGCTCAACTGTGCCGAGATCCAGTGTCTTCCCTTCCTCCGGCTGAGCATTCCATGTGCTTTCTGTTATGTATTGAAGTTCTAACCCTGGGCCAGCAGGGGGATACTGTAGATAGTTATGCAAATGAAGGATCGAAAGTGACGTTCAGTGATTGGATAGTTTGTATGCAAATGAAGGATCGAAAGTGACGTTCAGTGATTGGATAGTTTGTATGCAAATGAAGGATCGAAAGTGACGTTCAGTGATTGGATAGTTTGTATGCAAATGAAGGATCGAAAGTGACGTTCAGTGATTGGATAGTTTTTATGCAAATGAAGGATCGAAAGTGACGTTCAGTGATTGGATAGTTTTAGAAAGTTGCTACAGTAACGTTGTACTGGAGCTCTATATAAGCAGGCTGACTGAGCCCTTCAGTTCAGTTCCGTTCTGGTCTCAGAATAAAGAAGAGCTGTTTGAAGAACGCTGTGTTGTCTGATATGTTCGCCCACAACTTAACACTTTCCCCCTGTGTTCTCTAGTTTCGTCGGGGTGAACCGCGTCGAGCAGCCCTGCCGCTATTACGCCAAGTCCCGGAAGTTCTCTTGCCGCATTGAAGGAATCGCTGACGACGTGCACATCCTGAAGGTGTCCGTCTGCATCTTCAACCTGGCGGGAGCCCTGAGCAGCCACAGTTTCATCAGCACTGAAAATCTGTGTGAGTAGCAGCCCCTTTACTCTGAATCGGGGCTGGTATGCCATGTGTCAGGGCGCATGTTGTGCTGGAGCTGGAGTGAATCTGCCCGTGCCCGACTCTCCTCCCTGCACATTTTTGCTGCTTGCAAATTCTCCCAAATGTTCCTGGGCGCATGAGACTCTTGATCTCAGGGCTGTGCTTTCGAGCCCTACATGGGGCAAAAATTGGTGCTTTCCAACTCCACCAATTCATAATTCTATAAAGTGTAGAATCAGGACTGGGGGAGCATCAGTCTGCGGCCCCCCAGACCTCTCCATTTGGCCCCCGGAATCCGTCCCGAGCCCCTGGTCATTCTCCTCATGTGCCGTGAATGGTTTAACATGGCTGGGAAGCGACCGTGAACTCTTATCATCTTCCTTCCTAGGATGGTCGACAGAGAGAGGTTTTTCTCACTCTCTCATAACATCTGAATTTGTGAGCATCTAATGAAGCTGAGGGATGTGGGTGGCGCTGTGGGTTAAACCACAGAGCCTAGGGCTTGCCGATCAGAAGGTCGGCGGTTTGAATCTCCACGACGGGGTGAGCTCCCGTTGCTCGGTCCCTGCTCCTGCCAACCTAGCAGTTCGAAAGCATGTCCAAGTGCAAGTAGATAAATAGGTACCACTCTGGTGGGAAGGTAAATGGCATTTCCATGCGCTGCTCTGGTTTGCCAGAAGCGGCTTAGTCATGCTGGCCACATGACCCAGAAGCTGTACACCGGCTCCATCGGCCAATAAAGCAAGATGAGTGCCGCAACCCCAGAGTCGTCCGTGACCGGACCTAACGGTCAGAGGTCCCTTTACCTTTTTAATGAAGCTGAAGGTTGGGAGATTTGGGAAGGTTTTGTTTTTATTTTAAACGAAAAGTTTATTTAAACAACAAGACGCTTTACTTGAAGGGAAAACTATCCAAGATCAAATTTTTGTTTAGAGTAATTTACCCCTACTTAAAGACAGATTGCTCTGCATGTAACAGCTACGTACAAAAAAGTTATAAAATCGTCCTTGTTTGTACAACGATAAAAGAAAACCATTGAAATTATCCAATCAAATAAGGTATGCAAGGTTTTTGCTTTTCAACAATGAGAGCAAAATAACTTACTGGAATACAAAGATAAAAGCTAGAGGAGCATGCTATGGAGGAATGGGGCATTTTCACAGACCAGTTTGTTTTTACCACCTCATCTCCATATGATGTTGATCAAAACATACCATTGGCCGTTTAGTTAAAAATAAATAAATGCATGTCTGTGCACATACACCAGTTATGTGATGTACCACAGAAGGAATAGGAAAAGAAATCAAAGAGAGAAAGCTATACTGCAGTAGTCAAGATGTGAATGAACCAAGTCTTGTTTATCTAATTGTGAATGTGTTGTCTGTGGGAAAGGGAGTTTGGTTCTCTTTTGATACTCCGGTCCACAATGAATCCAGCACAAATGCTCCAATATTACATCGATGACATTGCAGAAAACAGGAGAGAGAGAGAGAGAGGGACTTTCCTTTCTCCTTTTTTAAACCTGATTATCATAATCAATCTTTATTACAGTCCAGAGACCCCACAAATCATTACAAAGCAGTATACAATTCATACAGCCTACCTCCAGGTCAAACAAGCATTTTGTTCAGAATATAGGGATTATTCGTTCTTGCAACCACCGATAAAAACTTTGCTACTGCTACTGTTCTAGCATTTGTCCGGTCTTCCAATAGGAACCTGACATAGTGAGCCTCTGATTTTTCTGGGGAAAGTAAGGGTAAGTATCAGTTTTTTTAAACCTTTCTGGCTGATCTCCCCGCCCCCCCCCCCCCCAGTGAAGCCAGACCCACCAGTCGACGTGGAGGTGAGGAACGTGGAGCTGCACCCCCGAAAACTGTTTGTGACCTGGCGCAAACCTCCCTCTTGGGGCTCCTCCTTCTTCCGCCTGCAGTTCGAGATCCGCTACCGGGTGGAAGCCTCAACAGCATACAACAAGGTCTGCCCTTACTTTTGATTTTGGGGTGAGGAGAGGGCAGGCATTCCCTGAACCTGTACAAGTTGCAACGCTCAATTTCAGGCCGCAGAAATAATGGGCGTCCCCACCTTATTTCCTGTGTGCCTCTTGGCTGCATCTTTCATTAGACCAGAGGCAGGGAAACCTGTGGTCCGCTGGGCGTTGTTGGGACTACAGTTCCCATCATCCCCAGCCAGCATGGCCAATGATCAGGGTGATTGGATTTGTAGTCCAGCGACATCTGGACACATATCCCAACCAATCAGGGACCACATATTTAATGCACTTTAATGGATCGATGGGACGCAGATGGGATGGGACGCGGGTGGCGCTGTGGGTTAAAGCCTCAGTGCCTAGGGCTTGCCGATCGAAAGGTCGGCGGTTCGAATCCCCGTGGCGGGGTGCGCTTCTGCCGTTCGGTCCCAGCGCCTGCCAACCTAGCAGTTCGAAAGCACCCCTGGGTGCAAGTAGATAAATAGGGACCACTTACTAGCGGGAAGGTAAATGGCGTTCCGTGTGCGGCTCTGGCTCGCCAGAGCAGCAATGTCACACTGGCCACGTGACCCGGAAGTGTCTCCGGACAGCGCTGGCCCCCGGCCTCTTGAGTGAGATGGGCGCACAATCCTAGAGTCTGTCAAGACTGGCCCGTACGGGCAGGGGTACCTTTACCTTTACCTTTTAATGGATCAATGCTGGGGAGCCTGTGGTCCTTCAGATGCTGTCAGACTACAACTCCCATCAGCCCCAGCCAACCAGGCCACTGGTTAGAGAAGATGGGAGTTGTGGCAACTGGAAGGCCACAGGTTCTCCACTAGGCTGTGCTGATTTGCAGTGGCAAATCCCCAGGGTTTGAAGAACCATCCGCAGCTCTCCCTCAAGGTCCTTGGGCTTGTTGCATGCAGCCCATCTGCTGTACAACTGAGTTCTGGTCCTTCCCCTACATACCAAGTTTCCAGTCCTCATGGTACCATATTGAAGATCTGGCTTTCGCAGGAAGCTGCCTGGTACCGAATCAGATTCTGGGTCCACCCAGCTCAGCATTGCCTGCACGGACTGGCAGCAGCTCTCCAGGGTTTCAGGAAAGACGTCTTTCACAGACTCACCTGGCGGTGCTGCCGCAGATTAAATCTGGGACTTTTTGCATGCCAGGCCACTGAGCTGTGCCCCTTTCCCTTTCTCTTGGCTACAGATTCACCTTCAGGATGAATACACTTCCTACACCATCTCTGACGTGATGCCAGGTGTCCGCCATGTCATCCAGGTGCGGGCCCGGGAAGAATTCAACCAAGGAATCTGGAGTGAATGGAGCCGGGAGAGCTTTGGAGTGCCCTGGACAGGTTGGCAGTGCCCTTTCAGTTGCCCCTACCGTGCCCTTCCTTATATGGCAGGTTTGTGGGAATGTTGTGGTTAGTAGGAGAGGATACGGTATATATATATGGGGTGAGCAGAACACATACGCAAGCCTGATTCACTGATGCCTAGGCTCTGAGGAGATGGACTTGTGGGTCTAGCTTCAAAATAGATTTTTGTCCCAGCAGCCCAACAAAGCATCTCTCTCTCTCTCTCTCTCTCTCTTTCTCTCTCTCCGTGCCTCGCCCCCAGATATATTTTTTATTCAATCCCTTCTTTTTCTCCTTGGCATTTCAGAAACCAAGGACCGTGACTCAGAAACCACGCTGGTCCCTTCAGAGGTAAGTAATTTCCATGAGAAGCAGGGCCTTTTGGGTGGTGGCTCCAGAGTCCCAGCAAGCGGTCCATATATACCCCGCTCCAGTCTCCGATGTAGTTTCAAAAACAAGAGAAGAGTTCCTGCGCTTCCACTGTCTGTTGGGGGCGGCTCATAAAATCCTAACATTGGAGGGGGGGGACACTTACCATCAATGTGTTTTCCCTAAATTTCAACCCAAATCTACCCACCTGTCACCGAAGTTCAGGCATGGCCCTCCAGATGTGGGTGGACCAGGAGCTTTCACCAACCCCAATCAGTGGGGTCAGGGGTTGGGGGAGAATGGATAATCTGTTCGTTTTGGTTTCTCAGTTTTCCAAAGTTAGGCCCTGTGGCAGTACCACACCACTTGAAGCAGTTATGGCTTCCATCCAAAGAATTCTGGGAACTGTAGTTCATCGGGGGTGCAGAGAGTTGTTAGGAAACCCCCACACTATTCCCCTCCTAGGGCTACTATTTATTTTATGTACAGTGGTGCCTCGCAAGACGAAAAGAATCCGTTCCGTGAGTCTCTTCGTCTAGCGGTTTTTTCATCTTGCGAAGCAACCCTATTAGTGGATTAGCGCTATTAGCGGTTTAGCGGCTATTAGCGGCTATTAAAGGCTTAAGGGATTAGCGGATTAGCTGCTAAAAGGCTATTAGCAGCTTAGTGCCTTAGAAAAAGGGGGTGGGGAGCGAAAAAAAACCCCCAGGAATCGCAAGACATTTTCGTCTTGCGAAGCAAGCCCATAGAGAAATTTGTCCTGCGAAGCACCTCCAAAACGGAAAACCCTTTCGTCTAGCGGGTTTTCCGTCTTGCGAGGCATTCGTCTTGCGGGGCACCACTGTATTCTATATCCCACCTTTTCCTCAAAGGAGCTCAAGGGAGCCTACTGACCCAAAGTCTCCCAGTGAGCTTCATAGCCAAGGGGCAGAATTTGAACCCTGACCTCTCCCAGGTCCTAGTCTAACCCTGTTTCCACTAACACCCCACTGGCTCTTAACAGGCTTTCCCAGTTGGATCAATGGGTCTTGGCCACAAGTCTCCGCTTGTTCGATTTTTGATGCTGTTTTAAAATATCTTGGTTGTTTTCGTGTTTTTAACTCTTTCCTATTTTCTTATGTGCAAATTTCATTGAGACGGAGCTTTAGAAGGTGAATAATAATAATAATACAGTGGTACCTCAGGTTAAGTACTTAATTCGTTCCGGAGGTCCGTTCTTAACCTGAAACTGGTCTTAACCTGAAGCACCACTTTAGGTAATGGGGCCTTCTGCTGCCGCCGGGCCGCCAGAGCACGATTTCTGTTCTTATCCTGAAGCAAAGTTCTTAACCTGAAGCACTATTTTTGGGTTAGCAGAGTGTGTAACCTGAAGCGTTTGTAACCTGAGGTACCACTGTAATAATAATAATAATAATAATAATAGTAGTAATAACAATAATGCAGCCAGGACCCAATCCTCTTCATGAAGACACCCTTCTGACTCAGGAAATCTGTAGCCTCCATACCAGCTGAAATATTCTGAGAGAATGAATTTTTAAAAGGCTAATAATAATAATAATAATAATAATAATAAATTTTATTTATATCCCGCCCTCCCCAGCCGAAGCCAGATTCAGGGCGGCTAACAACAATTAAATAATCAAACAATCAAATAATCCAACATTCTAAAAACATTCCATTATAAAAATTAATTAAAATCAAATTAATGGCAACCGCAAGCATTCAAAACAGCTCCGCTAGCAAAAGACATAGGCTCCAGCTGCCCCTCTCAGCAGGCGAGACACCGGCCCCTAATAAACTCTGCTTCCTCTTTTTGACCACTGAGGGTTCCTTGTCTAAATGGAGAGATGCAGCTATTCAGAGTTGGCTGTTCTCAGCCCTTTTTTCCCCCTCTCTCTCTCTTGCAGGTCAATCTTTTTGCCAGCACCGTTAAGCCCAAGTGCACTTCTGAGCATCCTGTCGTCATGAGTAAGCCGACAGGTAAGTGCGCCACCTTTCATGGCCTCGCTTGTACAAAGCTGGCTTTTTGTACGTGCGAAGGGCTGCAAAAATACGGGGACATCGCCCGGGCGAAAGGCTGGGGGTGACGGGAGCAAGGATCTTTGGCAGGTAGGCTTCCCTAGTGGTGATAGCCGTGCTCCCTATTTGTGGGTGACCTTGGGCCAGACGCTGTCTCTCAGCTTAGTCTAACTCGCAGGGTTGTGGTGAGGATTAAAGGAAGAGGGGGAGAGTTATGGATGTCACCTTGAACTCCTTGGAGAAAAAGGTGAGGCACAAATGCCATTTTAATTGCATTTTGATTTCCCACAATGCTCCACGGCAGGCTCGTTTGGACTGAGGGCCGAATTCCCTGCTGGGCAACCTGGCTGAGGGCCAGATGGAGAGCCACATTTGAACCCTGGACCTGAGGGTCCCTGCCTTTGCCCCAGAGAGGTGCAAAGCTGGAGGCATTGTGGGAAATGAAGAGGGTGGCCTGACCTAACTGTGTTCCCTGATTGTTTGTCCCTTCTAGTGGAAAATGCTGCCTCTACGCCTCTGTACTTGTTCCTCATCTTGGCTGTAAGCGTGACTGGAATTGTTGGCATCTTGGTCGTTGGAGTCATTCTCCGGTGAGGAAGACCACCTAATTTTCAGGAGTTGGGGGGGGGAATGTTGATTACTGGGAGCGGTGAATCCACGAAACCTTGGAAGATGTTTAGTAGGGCCAGTTCTGGGGTGATTTCTAATACCTGCTTAGTTATTTTACACATTTCTCGTATGGCTGTTGTCCAGAATAGTTGGATTTTGGGACACTCCCACCACATGTGGAGGTATGTGCCTGTGGAGGTGCACCCTCTCCAGCATTTTGGTGAGGTTCCTGGGCGTATTAGCACTAATTTCCTTGGTGTTAGGTACCACCTGTAGGTGAGTTTCAGAGTGAGTCATTTCCTTTTCATTGATATGGATTTAAAAGGGGGGGTTTAGACCACATTCCTGTCCACTGAGTGGGGTTAATCTCATAGCCTATTTGAGCCCGGTCTTGGTCGGGGAGGGCGGGGTATAAATAAAAATTATTATTATTATTATTATTACTCCCCCCCCCAAAGAAAACACCAATGTCCTTTCTGTTGGGGATAATTCAGACTGAAATTCCCAGGTGTCAAAAACAGTTGTTTATGTCTGCCACTACTGCGGCCCGTGTTTTGTTAGCCCCAAAATGGAAAACGAGCGAGGTCACAACTAAAGAAGAATAGCAACTTAAGCTGACAGAATATGCGCAGCTTGCAGAATTAACATATAAAATAAGAGAACAATAAGAACATAGGTTTAAAGAAGATTGGAAAACGTTTATTGAATATATGGGGGGGAATTGTGTAGACTTGAAAACGTTGGCAGCATTAAGATAAATTCAACAGTGTAAATGAGTTTTGATGGATGCCATAATCAATGGAATACTGAATGGTTTCATTTATGTAAAAGATCCCGGGATTTATGATATGCAAAAATGAACCATGGAAAGAGAAGAAGGGAAGTCATTGATATCTTAAGGGTGTAAAGGACCCTTGATCATTAGATCCAGTCGTGGCCAACTCTGGGGTTGCGACGCTCATCTCGCTTTATTGGCCGAGGGAGCCGGCGTACAGCTTCCGGGTCATGTGGCCAGCATGACTAAGCCACTTCTGGCAAACCAGAGCAGCGCACAGAAACACTGTTTACCTTCCCACCGGAGCGGTACCTATTTATCTACTAGCACTTTGATGTGCTTTCGAACTGCTAGGTTGGCAGGAGCAGGGACCGAGCAACAGGAGCTCACTCCGTCACAGGGATTTGAACCGCCGACCTTCTGATCGGCAAGTCCTAGGCTCTGTGGTTTAACCCACAGCACCACCCGCGTCCCTTAAGGGTGTATAAATGCATTTTAAGCCATCCAAGTGGGCGGTTCTCACTGCTTCCCGTGGATGTGATGGTAGAAACGTGATCTCAAAACCTGCCATTTTTTTGTTGTTTCAGGTACAAGAAAAAATGGGGGACGTCGCCTTGCGGAGAAGAGAAATCCAGCACCGCCCCACCACACTCCCTGACCCTCATGGCTCCTGAGCCTCCTCTGAGTTCATCTCCTCTCCTCTCCCCTCCCGCCTCGCCCTTCAGCGAAAGCTCTGTGGACACCCCAAGCATCCCGGAGAACAGCCCCTACGATGTTTCAAACGCAGACTATTTCCTGATGCCGTAGTAGCCGACAGACGTCGGATTTAGGGAGGTTATTGGGTGCCGCAGCGTCCCCGCATGTGGGCACCGTATGTACCCTGAAGGGTGTGGAGCGTCAGGAGCACAGCCAAGGCACCTGGGACATCGTTGAGAGTCCCTTGGGTCGTACCGACATCAGGTAGCGCTGACGTCAAGCCGTCCGCCCACGCTGCTGAGACGTAGGGAAGGTGTCTGCTCTTCCGTCCGGAGTCGGGCCGCTCCAAAGATGCTCCACGTTCAGGATTTTGGTCGCCACTCATCAGGAAGAGCTCAAGTGTCCTTGAAACTGAAGATGGTGGTTGCAGATTTGCCAAGTCCCTGCCCGGGTTCTGTGATGGGGATGCACACGGCCGCAAGGTTTCTTCCGGCCCAGCGTGGCTGCTGGAGAAAACTGTTGGAGGCACCGACAACAAATAGTCCGTACATTTTGGAAGTTCTTTCCAGGAAGCGTCCGTCCTCCTGGATTCATGAAGTCAGGGAGGTAGCTGTCTGCGGTCGGAGGAGCTGTCACCCCCGAAGTGGCAGATGATGGAGGAAGTGGTTTTGGGTACCACTTTGATCAATTGTTGGTCCTTTTCTGTATGCCAAGGAAGGGCATCCAGGCCAGATTCCAGGGCCGGCCCAGGACATTTTGCGACCTGGTTCAAAGGAACGGTGCCTTCTGGCGAGCCAGACTGTTGCTCCGTCTGGCTCAGTATTGTCTACACTGACTGGCAGCAGCTCTCCAGGGTTTCAGACAGGGAGTCTCTCCCAGCCTAGGGAAGCAAAGGACTGGGCCAGGGGGCTTTTGCACGCAAAGCTGAACCACGGGACAAGGTGCCGTTTCGTGTCTTCCCTGATTTCACGCCAAGGAACTGATCTGTCTGGCAACTCTTTCCTGGTTGAAGGGGGCAGAAGACAGGTACTAAATCTGGGGGTTTAGTGCTGCTTCCTGCCCCCCTGGAAACTCACCCCCAAGGCAGCCAGCTAACCCTACCTTATGGCTGGGCCGGTGCAGTCAGAGTCCTATGATGTATTGGAAAGAGCGGGTGCAAAACTGCCTTTTAGCTGAGCTGGACTGTCGGTCCCAGAATTGTCCTTCTCACTGTCCTACCATGGGAAAGGCTTTGGACTGAACAACAGGAGCACCCCCAAGGCCGAGTCCAGCATCCTGTTCTGTCAAAGGCCAGCCAACTGTGCCAAGGGGGAGCCCCAAACAGGACCTGAGCACAACAGCAAAGCTCCTCCATCACAGAAAGCATGTGTACGGCCCCTGAGTCATGGGTACGTCGCACAAGGCTGTGCCGCTGGTCTTGCGCAGGAATAAACATGGCCCCAATCTGGCTGGGGGCAACAGAGATTTGGCCTTTCGAAAGCGAGGGGCTTTGTTACCCACAGTCCTTGCTGTGCATTAAAAGAGGAAAGGGAGGACTCTTTCCGCAGTGTAAACAAGTCTCCAACTCGTTGCCTCCAACGGGGAACTTTGCTGCTCTGGGATGTTACGAAACCCAGCGTTACTCTGTCTTTTTTTTTCTTCCTGCCGCAGAACAACAGAACTGATATTTACTTTTTTCTTCTAAAGTTCACAGCGTCAGACTACTTTTTTTGCTGTTAGCTGCTTTCTCTGCTTGCTTGCGTGAAAGGTGTCCCTGTGTCTCAGATGTCGCCCACGTAGGAGACGGTGATGAATCTAGAGGTTATGGGGAGGCAAAACTCCGGAGGTGATTCCAGCCAAGGAAGGCTCTGCCAAAGAGCCGTTAAGATTCATTCATGTTCGTTTCCCCAACATCCCCCCCCCAGGCAGATTTTTCGGCCTGAGGAGAGAGGGAATAGTTTGCAAAATAGCAAGCTTACCCCCCCTTCCTGCCCAGGGGAAAAAGAAAAGATATCCAGGTAGCCCCACAAGTTTAAATTTATTGCATTTCTCCTCCGTGAGTATATGCTGCCTGGGCACATTTTCCTTATATATTTCCGCAAACGAAAGGGACTAGCAACTTTGGGTTTTTTGCTTAAATTAAAGCTGCCAACTCAGGAGAGGGCCTAATGGAGCTTAAGAGGTTGTTTTGAGTATGCCTGGCATAACTTCTTCTTTCGCTTCCCTTTTTGGTGTACCCTGGGCAGATGGCATTGTGGCTGCTTAACTCTCCCACCCCACCCTGAAATTATGTTTTGCAATAAGGAGCAATCCCTCCCTTTCTTTTCCTGCCTGCTCCCTGCAAACGGTGCCTTGCTTGTTTTCCGAACCTGAACCTTCCCTGGGCGAACAGCCCGGAAATCACTGCTTTTTAAGCAATCGGCGTGACGTTCAGGTACCAGCTCAGCAAAGCGTCTGGTCCGATGCCACCAAGGTAAACAGATTTCTCATAACCCTGTGCCTAGCAAAAAACTTCAAAGGACAGTGAGTGCCAGCCCTAGGAAACTGCTGCCCTCAGCAAGTTCGATGCTACTCATTTTGGACTCTGTCTGAATCAAGGTTTTCTTTCCACATAAATGCACTACATGCGTTGAATCAGCAGGGGAAAGCTAGGGCGATGGCACGGCTGCCAATTTGTCCCTGTCTTAACCACTGCTGTGCGTAGCTTGTGTACATTTGTGTAGACACATGGCAGTATTGTGCCACTTGAGCCTCAGGGCCTTTGGACCCCACACTTGTTTACAAATTCTCTCTACTGCTGGTGCATGAGGAGCTGTATCCAATCTTTGAAAATAGCAAGCTCCTTCTCTTAAGTGCGGGTCTGTAAATAGGCACTCAGAAGTGCAAAGCATTAGCAAGCTTGCAGGAGCCCCAGGGTTTGTAGAAATCTGAAAATTATTTGGGGGGGGCTGACCTCAAGGGGGTGAAATCCCCAAATACAACAAGGGTATTCTCACGCTACACTGACTGATAACCGCCCTTTCTGGGCTCCACAAAGGGTTTGGTATATTCAATAGGCATGGCATGTTAACTGTTGAGAGGGTCAGGTGGGGGGGGGGGGAACAAGGCGAAGGAACGTAATGGAGTATTTGTAAAAGGGCATGGCCGGCACACACTCCACCTTGCAACATTGCTTTTGCATGGCCCTGCCATTTGCATCATCTGCCAATTTAGGCATCTGCTGATGTTAAGTTTTAATCCGAAAAAGCTTGTGCCACCATAAAACTGTTTATACTTTTAAAGGGCTGCAAAAGTCTCCATTTTGAAGGTTAATTTTATTCCTGTCTGCTGCTTTGGTAGCCCCTCAGGCCCCAAAGACATTTATAAATGTGTTAAATGGATTCCATGAATAAAATTAACAAGCTAGCATAACAGCCTCCCATGGGAAAATGAAAGGAAAGACGGTTTTTTTTAAGGCTTAGCTCATTGATTTTCAGAATGAGTGACTTTTTGAGACACTCCAGGAATATTTGAGCTGCACCCTTGCCGTTGCGTGTCGATTTCTTGATGCCCCGCTCCCTGCACAGAAGTGGTACGGCCACCCTTCTAAATCAGGACTCTGCCAATTCATTCTGCCACCGCAGGAAGAGAGCGAGGCCGCAGTGCAGAAGGGAAAGGGGTGTTTGGTGACGATAACGCTTGCAGTCGAGGAGCGTTTCCGGGTAGTCTAAGAAACCAAAAACACTCTGCAGTTTTGAAACCGGCGGTGAAAATCAGGGCCATTTTGAAATTGGTGGCTAAAATCAGGATCCATTTCAATGGCTCAGTCGGCCATCAAACTGGTGTCCAGAATTCTATCCAAACATGGGGGATTGCTCCTTGGTTTCGGGAACCGTTGTGCCAAATGCGGTTATGATATCTTGGGTGGTGTCTCATAAAGAAGCCACGTTCCAAAATTATATAGGTAAAGGTAAAGGGACCCCTGACCATTAGGTCCAGTCGCAAACAACTCTGGGGTTGTGGTGCTCATCTCGCTTTATTGGCCGAGGGAGCCGGCGTACAGCTTCCGGGTCATGTGGCCAGCATGACTAAGCCGCTTCTGGCAAACCAAAGCAGCGCACGGAAACACCATTTACCTTCCTGCCGGAGCGGTACCTATTTATCTACTTGTACTTTGACGTGCTTTCAAACTGCTAGTTTGGCAGGAGCAGGGACCGAGCAATGGGAGCTCACCCCGTGGTGGGGATTCGAACTGCCGACCTTCTGATCGGCAAGTCCTAGGCTCTGTGGTTTAACCCACAGCACCACCTGCGTCCCATAGCTTAATGTAGATAGTGTCAATAGTGTCAAATAAATTCATCTTTACAGTTGGTGGCTACCTTGGCTATATAATTTGCTCTAATTCTTCTAGCGCCAGTTGCAAAGAGTGCTACACGCCAGGTCACATACTTATCTGTGTCTGCAAGGAGATATAAAATCACGCCAGAGGGGTTCTGGCCTGGGGACCTTGTCATTATAAAAGGTAAAGGTGCCCCTGCCCGTACGGGCCAGTCTTGACAGACTCTAGGGTTGTGCGCCCATCTCACTCAAGAGGCCGGGGGCCAGCACTGTCCGGAGACACTTCCGGGTCACGTGGCCAGCGTGACATCGCTGCTCTGGCGAGCCAGAGCCACACACGGAAACGCCGTTTACCTTTCCGCCGGAGTGGTACCTATTTATCTACTTGCACTTTGACATGCTTTCGAACTGCTAGCGGACTAATAACTGCATCCCCTGGTAAAATACGGCCTTTTCAAATGTGTGCTTTGTTTGGGGCCCAGCTTTCCTTTTGTCTCTCTCTTCCTGGGGTAGCCTGGCTGTTCTGGCCCGTGAGAAAGAAAGAGAGGAAGAAAAAAATGTTGAGCAATCTTGAGGGAAGAGGGGGGCCTGCGGCAGGTTCGCAGCACAGGAGGAGGAGGGCTGGTGGTGAAACCCCCGGTCCAGGCAGCTGCTTCCCTCCATCTTCCAGTTCTCCTTTTCGGTCCCTCCTCACCGATAAACAGCTCCAGAGGAAGTTCGTGCCCCGCTAAGGGACAGAGGAAGTGAAATCCCAGGGGCGTTTGAACGCCCCCTTTTCTGCTCTCGGGGCCAACTGCCTTGTCTCCTCATGTTACACCTACCCCATGAATTTGCAGACCCTCCAAGTGTCCCTATTTTCCAGGGGTGTCCCTGATTTGGAGAAGCCATCCCAGTTTCTGGCTTGATCCCAGAATGTCCTGCTTTTCCTTAGGACGTCCCTATTTCCTTTGGAGAAATGTTGGAGGGTAGGGCGTTATCTGACCCCCGAGCCATCTTTTTTTTTTTTTAATATAATTTTTATTCAGTTTATAAATAAAACAAATTAGTACAATTCATACAATTTTTTAAACCATTCTCACTTTTTGACTTCCCTCAACTTGGCTGGTACTCCTTCCCTTCTTACTTTCCCACACATTTCTGAAATCTCATCTAATTTATAAATTAAATCTTATTTCACCCCAATTTTAATTTTTCTTTTTTACAAAGCTTCATTAAAGGTTACAAGCGTTATTTGTTTTTCACTTAAATTATGCATATATTCTGAAACATTTTCCCATTCTTCAGTAAATCTCTGATCTCGTCGATTTCGAATTCTTCCTGTCATTCTATCAAGTTCTGCAAAGTCCATCATCTTCATTCTCCATTCTTCCAGTGTTGGTAACTCTTCTTGCTTCCGACCCCCGAGCCATCTAAAGGCAATCCTGTATAGGGAAGTTTTAAAAAATGTTTAATGTTTTATTATGTTTTTATAGACAGTGGTAAGGGATGTGGGTGGCGCTGTGGGTTAAACCACAGAGCCTAGGACTTGCTGATCAGAAGGTCAGCGGTTCAAATCCCCGCAATGGGGTGAGCGCCCGTTGCTCAGTCCCTGCTCCTGCCAACCTAGCAGTTCGAAAGCACAAAGTGCAAGTAGATAAATAGGTACCGCTCCGGCGGGAAGGTAAACAGCATTTCCGTGCGCTGCTCTGGTTCGCAAGAAGCGGCTTAGTCATGCTGGCCACATGACCCAGAAGGTGTACGCCAGCTCCCTCGGCCAATAAAGCGAGATGAGTGCCGCAACTCCAGAGTCGGCCACGACTGACCTAATGGTCAGGGGTCCCTTTACCTTTATAGACAGTGGTACCACTGGTTGCAAATGGGATCCGTTCCGAAGCCCCGTTCGCAACCTGAGCATGTGCTGGTCGTGATTCGCCGCTTCTGTGCATGCGCGTGACATCATTTTGCATGTCTGCGCATGTGCGAGCGGCGAAACCCGGAAGTAACCCGTTCCATTACTTCCGGGTCACCGTGGGACGCAACCTGAAAAGATTTAACCTGAAGCAAACGTAACAAGAGGTATGACTGTACAGTGGTACCTCGGTTTTCAAATGTAATCCATTCCAGAAGACGGTTCAACTTCCGAAACGTTTGGAAACCGAGGGGCAAAGGGTGGTCTGCAAATTCAATACATAACATTGAACTCAGCGGAAGCCGTTCGACTTCCGAGGCGCGTTTGAAAACGGAAGCATTTACTTCCAGGTTTTCGGCGTTCGAGTTCTGAAACGTTCGTCAACAGAGACGTTCGAAAATCGAGGTACCACTGTATGTTGGAAGCTGTGCAGAGGGGCTGGGGCGACCCAGTAAACCGTAAAATTATAATTATGGAATGGGGCGTCCCTATTTTCATCGGAGAAGTGTTGGAGGGCATGCATTTGAAGCACTCTTCTACTACTCTCAACAGCCATCATTGCTTCCCCCGTAATAATCCCCAAAACTGTAGTTTCCGAAGGGTGCTGGGAACTATAGCACCATGAGGGGCTTTGATTTGTTTTTTTAAGAAGTCATTTGCTTTAAATGTGCATCAGATGTGTTTTTAATGTATGGCATTGATAAATAGGGTTAGGAGAAGTTATATGGTTTTAGCAGAAGTGTTATTAAGAACTATATGAATATTAATTCTCAATGTGTCAAAGTGGAAAATTTAAGGTTAAATTGTGTTAGGATAAATTATGGAACAAAAATTGAAGAAGAGGGAAAGGATTTGTCGAACCAGCTAATTTGAACTAGAATACAAAAAAAGGGAGATGCGAGGAAGTCGAGGAAATAAGCAAATGAAAGATATGGATATGAAACTTGGATGTGTGTTTAAATGTTTTGTTGTTGTTGTTGTTGTTGTTGTATTGTTGTATTGTATCTTTTTCATTGTTGATGTATTGTCTGTGGAATCTATGTATTTTTTTCCCCTATCTTTTTTCTTTCTATAACTATAAAACATTTAATAATTTTTTTTTTTAAAAAAAAAGATAAATAGGGTTAGGAACTGAGCTTTAAAAATCACTCAGCACATGGAAGAGAGGCGTTTATACAATTTACAATGCAGATTGGTAAGCAGGAAACCCATTTTATTGTTCGCTTTTCTCCTCCTCTTTTTCTGTATTTTTGCCTTATTTTGGAAAAGTAAGTGCTTTGGACACGACACAAAGGCGCACAAACCTGTATTAAGTTATTGGTGAAAGTGCAAATCAAAACCTATCTACCTAGTTCAATGTAAGATTGCATCATTATGTATTGCTAAAACATATTACTTGTATCATACCCTCCGAAGACCCAGTTTTTTATATATAAAAAGAATATTTATTTTGTCTAAAGCTTAAAAGTTTTGCAAATGTTTTATGACTGATTTTGTAATAGAAAACCAATAAAAATTGAATTAAAAAAACAAAGCAAACACCTTTGCATTTTTGTTTAGACCTGTGTTTTCATCTGCTTCAAGTGTATAGTTGGTTTAATTTTTTTTTTTAATGTTCTTAATAGCTGCTTGCATTGATAATTGTTCTATTATTTTTATAAACCACTTTGAGGTTTGTTTTCCCCCTGTGAGAACAGGATGCTGGACTTGAATAAACCGTTGGCCTGATCCTGCAACCTATTCTTGTATTATTATGATCCATAAACATGAGCACTGGCTTGCACCCGACGTCACTTGATGTCGCCGCCAGATATGGAAGGGCCTCAGTCCCCAGTTTAAAAGCTTTGCGGCGGCCAGAGAGTGCTCCACCCCATGAGCTGGTACATAAGATTATTTTGGTACATAAGATTCTTTTCTTTTCTTTTAAATATTTTTTATTAATTTTCAATCACAAAAATCCAATATGCGCCATATTATCTTAACACCAAATAGCAGTACCAGTTCAAATGCAAATCAGTTACATAGCCAATTACAGTGGTGCCTTTGGATTAGAAACCCTTTTTTTTTTTTTTTTGGATTACGAACAAATTTTTTGGAGGGGAGGCCCCATTGGCAAAAGCACGTCTTGGGTTACAACCTGTTTGGTGTACAAATGCACCTCCAGAATGGATTATGGTTGTAAACCAAGGTAAAGGTAAAGGGTAAAGGGACCCCTGACCATTAGGTCCTGTCATGACCGACTCTGGGGTTGCGGCGCTCATCTCGCTTTATTGGCCGAGGGAGCCGGCGTACAGCTTCCGGGTCATGTGGCCGGCATGACTAAGCCGCTTCTGCCGAATCAGAGCAGCGCACGGAAACACCGTTTACCTTCCTGCCAGAGTGGTACCTATTTATCTACTTGCACTTTGACGTGCTTTCTAACTGCTAGGTTGACAGGAGCAGGGACCGAGCAATGGGAGCTCACCCCGTCACGGGGATTCGAACCGCCGAGCTTCTGATCGGCAAGTCCTAGGCTCTGTGGTCTAACCCACAGCGCCACCTGCGTCCCAAGGTACCACTGTATAAATTTTGTGTGGCTTCCCACGTGCTGTACTTCAGGGTCCGATTCCCTTTAATTCTGCCTCCAGACCGTTGCTGAAACCAGATACAATCCATTCTTGATAAAATCCCTTATACCACAGCTACAAAAATTAACTTCAGTTCGCATTAACGCATATCATAATCTGTAAATTCGCAGCTGTGCCCCCTTCCTTTGAGGGGTTTTTTCATACAATCAAGGGATGTGGGTGAATACTTTTAAGATGTATTTTAAGAAAGAAAGAAAGAAAGAAAGAAAGAAAGAAAGAAAGAAAGAAAGAAAGAAAGAAAGAAAGAAAGAGAGAGAGAGAGAACAGTCTGACAAACAACACCCAAGGCAGAAAGACATAGGGGATCCCTCGCTGAAATCTGGTACCACCTGGCTGTGGTTTTCCTGTGACAGAATCACCCTCTGAGGCAGGGAAAGCCCCTGAGCCCTCGTTCTCAACCTGGCTGACTCAACTTTCGAGTTGAGCGAGATAAGCAGGGACTTTTTTCAGCCTCTCTGTCTCTGCCTCTCTGCGAAGCTACACGGCCGGCCATCTATTAATAGGTGGAACAACCCGAAGTGCCATCTCAGGTGCGTAAATTCTTCCTACTGATTTCGACGCTGGCCCACTCTTCTGCAAGCGAGGGAGCGGAAATGTCAAACCGCGGAACCCACCACCAAAAGCGGAATGGAAAAGCAGCAGTGAAGAATGAAATAGGTGGAAAAAAACAATCTCTGCAGGAGAGGAAACCAGAGGCAATGTTGATATCGGTACAGGACCGGCCTTGATGATGGTTGGTCCAGAATATGAAGAGGGCCTCGTTGGTTGATCTGTTTCTCGAGCGGCCGCCCCGGTTTGCTCGCATAATTCAAAACTCACGCAGCGGAAAGTTAAGTCATGTCCGCAGCAGACATTCAAAGCTTGTGGCCTCCCGCAAAGAATTGGGGAGCTGCCTTAGACTGAGTCAGACCTACTGGTATTTCTGCACACTGACTGGCAGAGGCTCTCCAGAGTTTCAGACAGAGGGTCTCTCCCAGCCCCTACCTGGGGCCTTTACATGGATAGGTAAAAAGGTGGTGCTGTGGGTTAAACCACAGAGCCTAGGGCTTGCCGATCAGAAGGTCGGTGGTTCAAATCCCCGCGACGGGGTGAGCTCCCATTGCTCGGTCCCTGCTCCTGCCAACCTAGCAGTTTGAAAGCACGTCAAACTGCAAGTAGATAAATAGGTACCGCTCCGGCAGGAAGGTAAACGGTGTTTCCGTGCGCTGCTCTGGTTCGCCAGAAGCGGCTTAGTCATGCTGGCCACATGACCCAGAAGCTGTACGCCGGCTCCCTCGGCCAATAAAGCGAGATGAGCGCCGCAACCCCAGAGTCGTCCACGTCTGGACCTAATGGTCAGGGGTCCCTTTACCTTTATGCCCTTGTAATTCCCAGCAGCTGGCATTCAGAAGCATCGCCACCTCTGACTGTAGCCTTTGGTAGCCTCACGCATTTGTCTAAACCTACTGTACATAACTCCTGCCAACCTAGCTGTTCAAAAGCACATCAAAGTGCAAGTAGATAAATAGGTACCGCTCGAGCGGGAAGGTAAACGGCGTTTCGCTCTGGTTCGCCAGAAGCGGCTTAGTCATGCTGGCCACAGGACCCGGAAGCTGTACGCCGGCTCCCTCAGCCAATAAAGCGAGATGAGCGCCGCAACCCCAGAGTCGGCCGCGACTGGACCTAATGGTCAGGGGTACCTTTACCTTACTGTACATAAGAAGAGAGCCCCACCGATTCAGGCCAATGGCCTGTCTAGTCCAACATCCTATTCTCACAGTGGCTCAGTGGGAAACCCGAAAGGTAGCACATGAGACTCTTAATGTCATTGTCATGGGTTCAAATCCCACACTGGGCAGAAAGATTTCTGTCTTGCAGGGGGTTGGGCTAGATGATCCTCATGGTCCCTTCCAACTCTGTGATTCTGTGACCTGAGCACAACAGCAGCACTTGCAGTTCCCTGTGACTAGTATTCTGCCTCTGATAGGGGAGGGAGAACTAGCCATGCTGACCAGTAGCCATTGTGGACAGCCTTTTTTACGATACAATAGTCTTTATTGTCATTGTCCCATACAGAACAACGAAACTGAAAAAATCTACATCAGACATTCAAAAACCAACAAGCCTGCTATCCCAACTATCCCAGCCTGCTTAGCCCCCTAAAAACTCTGATACCCCATAATTAAATACAATATGCTCCCATAGAGACTACCTTAAAGGTAAAGGGATCCCTGACCATTAGGTCCAGTCGCGACCGACACTGGGGTTGCTGCGCTCATCTCGCTTTATTGGCCGAGGGAGCCGGCATACAGCTTCCGGGTCATGTGGCCAGCATGACTAAGCCGCTTGTGGTGAACCAGAGCAGCGCATGGAAATGCCATTTACCTTCCCACCAGAGCGGTACCTATTTATCTACTTGCACTTTGATGTGCTTTTGAACTGCTAGGTTGGCAGGAGCAGGGACTGAGCAACAGGAGCTCACCCCGTCGTGGGGATTCAAACCGCCGACCTTCTGATCAGCAAGCCCTAGGCTCTGTGGTTTAACCCACAGCGCCACCCGACTACCTTACACAGCGTTTAAAACCAAAATCGCATTTGGATAGAAACTGTTTCTCCAGGAAAGCAGGGCGAGAGGCACGAGCGGTATGCTTTGGGGGCGTGGCCGTTCCCACCCTCAGACCGTTGCAGCAATTTTTTGATTTTTATTTTTTTTTAAAGAGGGTTTGTTTCGTTGCCTGTTCCGTTCCGAAACCAGCCTTCGAAAATGTGCACTCATCCTTCCTATCTCGGGCCCCATGCCTCCGCCAACTTCTCCTAAACCAGGCCGTGTGTTGCAAGAGGGCTGGTTCCCCAAAAGCACCTTGGGAAGAGAGAACTGGATCTCTGGTTTTTTGACGTTTCTTAAAGACACACGCAAAACCGGGGCAAGGGAGGTGGAGGTGCTGGGCTGGTGGTTCTGTGCACAAATGTTGCTTTGAAGAAGAAGAAGAAGAAGAAGAAGAAGAAGAAGAAGAAGAAGAAGAAGAAGAAGAAGGAGACACATTCAAGCATTTGTGAACCAACGAAGGGGAAACAAACGCATGCAAATTTCAGAGACTTGAGTGGAACCAAAAAAGACAGAAGCCAATCTGCCCACAGTGTTTAGCAGGAGGAAGTCTGTGTTGATAGAGTGGAGCCTGGCAAGGTCTCTGGCTCTGGGGGTGCAAGATTTTTTGTTTGTTTTCTTTTTAGAGACCATTCTTGGTGCAAGTTTTAGATTTCCATGCTCAGAACTTGAAATATACTCGGAGTTGAGTGTGGATTTCATGCTCTTCATTCAGCTCATAGTAGTGAGGAATGAAGTTCCCCCAAAATATCTGCTTTATATACATTATTTACACAATGGGCTGCACGTGATTGGCTAATTCTGGGATTCTCCCTTAGGCCAATCAGGTTGCGGATTCACTTCCACCTGGAGCTGGATTGGGTGGCTCCTGCGGACCAATCATACTGCTGCATTGTTCTAGGACTAATCAGACTGCTGCATTCTGAATCCTATTGTTCTAGGACCAATCAGACTGCTGCATTCTGAATCCTATTGTTCCAGGACCAATCAGACTGCTGCCTTTTGGATCCTATTCAACTCAGTACATAACAGAACTGTAAAATAAATCAGACTGAATGGACATAGGTCCTGGAGCTTTGCAGCCCTTTTATATAGATATACTTTTAAGAAATAATCATGCCAAGAATTGAACCTGGGACTTCCAGCAAGTGCCTTACCACTGAGCTCTAGACCTACACTTTGAAATAAGATCCTAGTCCTCATGGTTCGCTGAGTACACACAACGGAACACAAGAAGCTGCCTTATATCCCAAGTTGAACCATCAGTCCATCTGGTTCAATGTCAGTAGCCTGGGCCCATGTACTCCAACATCCTGTTCTCACAGTGGCCAACCGGCTACAAGCAGGACCCGAGTGCGGTTCCCGGAGACTGGTATTCAGAAGCATTACTGCCTCTGAATGTGGAAGAAGAGCACAGCCATTGTGGCTGGCAGCCATCCCTAGCCGCCTCCTCACAAGGAACTTCTCTAATTTTCTTTTAAAACCATCCTAGTTCATGGCCATCCCTATCTCCTGTGGGAAGGAGTTCCACAGTTTAACTCTGCACTGTGTGAAGAAGTCCTTTCTCCCACCTGTCCTGAAATGTTGTCTAGTGCAGCGGTCCCCAGCTTTCTGGTGTCATGCGACACATTTGGAAACCAGGAGGCCGTTGTGGACACCGAAATAGAGAGAGACATTTCACAGGATAAAACAGGCAAAGTACCTACAATTCTCAGAGTGGTTTAACAAACCGCCCCTCTTCTTCCCAGAGAACTCTGGGAATTGTAGTTCCGGGAGGGGAAATGGAGGTCTCCTAACAACTCCCAGCACCCTTAACACACTACAGCTCCCAGAATTCTCTGGGAGAAGCCATGGCGACTTAAAGTGGGATCGTAGCACTTTAAATGCATGGTACAGATGGAGGTCTTGGATAACATTAAAGTTCACTCAGGTCTTGAGTTGAGAACACCCTATCTGAACTGCATGTTAAAGAAGCTCACATATTCCCACTTTAAACAGCCACGGCTTCCCTCCAATAATCCTGGGACTGTAGCTTGTCTCTTAACCATTCTCAGCACCCTCAACTTCAGTTCCCACGATTCTCCAGGGGAAGCCATGACAGGTTAAAGTAGCATGATGCTGCTTTAAATGAATAATGCAGAAAATGCAAATGATGTCCCCTAGTGGTAAACATCCAAGTTCTTTTAAAAAGACATCACCTTGCCGACAAAGGTCCGTATAGTTCAAGCTATGGCTTCCCAGTAGTGATGTATGGAAGTGAGAGCTGGACCACAAAGAAGGCTGATCTCCGAAGAATGGATGCTTTTGAATTCTGGTGCTGGAGGAGACTCTTGAGAGTCCCATGGACTGCAGGAAGATCAAACCTATCCATTCTGAAGGAAATCAGCCCTGAGTGCTCACTGGAAGGACAGATCCTGAAGCTGAGACTCCAATACTTTGGCCACCTCGTGAGAAGAGAAGACTCCCTGGAAAAGACCCTGATGTTGGGAAAGATGGAGGGCAGAAGGAGAAGGGGACGACAGAGGACAAGATGGCTGGACAGTGTTCTCGAAGCTACCTGTGATGGCCTGGGATTCCGATTCGGAGGATGAAACAGAGGAATCCCGGCCTGCACAGGAGTCCCCGCCTCCAGGGCCGGCTGAACTGGGGCCAGGCCTAGATGCTGAAGAGCCTGCACCTGTGGCAGTGCATCAGGAGCTGGCCCCAGGTGAAGCCCTTCTGGCCCCAGAGAGGCTTGACGACTCAGTGGCCACAGGTGAGCCTCCTCCGGGGCCCAGTAACCCTTCGGCCTCTCCTGATCTGCAGAGGTTTAGAGCAGAGAGGCGAAGGGAACTGGTTGCCCCCAGGAGGAGTGCTCGCCTTAAGGCCAGAGGAGGCGGGGCTCCTGGGGGCCGGGACCGCCCCTGGCCTTAGAAGAGGATAAAAGCCCAGTCAGCCCGGCCCCAGGTTGCGGGAGCAACGTCGTTGTTGGCTTCGGACCTTCCTGCGTTCTTGATCCCTGCTCGGCCTCCTGTTCCTGACTATCCGGTACTCCTGTTCCCTGCTCGGCCTCCTGTTCCCGACCATCCGGTGTTCCTGTTCCCTGCACAGCCTCCTGTTCCAGCGTTCCTGTTCACCGCCCGGCACTCTGCCTCGGACCTTGCCCCTCTTCGTGTGGACTTTGCTACACCCAAGGTACCTTACCCCCGGGACCAGCACAGTTTGCTCCCGCCACCTCCCGCACTCCCCCTTCGTCGGGGTGCGTTCGGGAAGAGCCAGAGGCCATGGCTGAACAGGCGGCTGCACTGGTGGCTTTGGCCCAGGAGAACCAGGCCTTGTCTCACACCGTGCAGCAGCTCAGTGACGCGGTTGAGGCACTTCAGCAACGCTTGGAAGCCCTACCGGCTTCTGGGGCCGACGCCCCGGCTCCGGGCAAGTACCCAGTGGCTTTGCCTGAGAAATTTGATGGAGCCCCGGCCAGCTTTCCCATGTTCCTGGCCCAGGCCAAACTGTATATTCAGGGGCGAGCCCGGAACTTTCCTGACGACCGTACCAAGGTGCACTTTTTGATTAGCTTGTTAAAGGACCAGGCGGCCAAGTGGGCGTTGCCGCTACTCAGGCAAGACTCCCCCTTGCTGGCAGACTATACGGGGTTTTGCAATCGTTTGGAGGCCGCGTTCGGCAACCCCCAGAAAGAGAGTCAAGCCAACCGGGCGATTCGGCATTTGAAACAGGGCAAGTCCACGGTGGCCACATATACCACGGAGTTCCGGCTGTTGGCACAGGACTTGACCTGGAAAGACTCGGCACTGCGGGACCAGTATCTCGAAGGGCTTTCGGACGAGGTACTGGACCAGTTGGCCACAATGGAACGCCCCACCACGTTGGACACTCTCATTCAACGGAGTCTACAAATAGGCGACCGGTTGGAGGATCGTCGTCAGGCCCGGGGTCGCCGACACTTCCAGTTCACGGCACCAGCTTTTTCCGGCAGCCCCACGGTCACAACTGATTTAACGGAGGAGCCTATGCAGCTCGGGGCAGTGCGGCCACGCCTATCCCCCGCAGAGAAGGCGCGGCGTCGGGATGGAAATCTCTGTCTTTACTGTGGCGGAAGTGGACACTTCGCTCGGTCCTGCCCTGAGAAACGCCAGCCGCAGGGAAACCGCCAACCCCAGTAGCTGATGGCCCTAGCTACCGGGGGTCCCAAACCGTACAGAATGGGCCCGCACCAATGGACTTGCAACATCTTATGGTTTCGGTACGTTTATACCCTCCAGGTGGGCCCTGGATCCTCACCCATGCTTTGGTAGATTCAGGGGCAACCCGCTCCTATATGGACGCTGCTTTTGCCGCCCATCATCAGGTGCCACTTCGGAACAAGCCAGTACCGGTCCAGGTGGAAGCGATTGACGGACGACTTCTGCGTTCAGGTGCCGTTACTCAGGAGACCCAGCCTCTGGTCCTGTGTCTCCAGCAGCACCGGGAGTTGCGAACTTTGGACATTGCCTCTATGCCCCGCTTCCCCCTGGTGCTCGGGATGGACTGGCTGGAGGCCCACAACGTTCAGATTGACTGGGTCAAACGGACCGTGCACTTCCCAGACCCATGTTCCCATGCTCAATCCGGAACGCTGGCGGCCGCGCCCTCAGAGGAGGCAGCACCCACGCTCCCAGTCGTGTACCAGGACTACCAGGACGTGTTCGAGGAACGGGGGGCAGACCAGCTGCCGCCGCATCGGCCTTTTGACTGCGGCATAGACCTCCAACCCGGAGCGCCTTTACCAGTGAGTCGCTTATATTCCCTAACAGAGCCAGAGCGCGAGGCTTTGCAGGACTTCTTGCGCAAGAACCTGGAGCGTGGGTTCATTAGGCCTTCCACCTCGCCCACCGCGGCGCCGGTGCTTTTTGTTAAGAAGAAATGTGGGGAACTCCGCCCTTGCCATGATTACCGAGCCCTGAACAAAATTACCGTCCCAGACCGGTACCCCTTGCCCCTTATCTCGGAGCTGCTGGAGCGGGTGCAAGGGGCACAGGTGTTCACCAAGCTGGACCTCCGGGGGGCCTACAACTTGATTCGGATCCGAGCCGGGGATGAGTGGAAGACAGCGTTTGGGACCCGGTACGGACAGTTCGAATATTTGGTTATGCCTTTCGGTTTGTGCAACGCGCCTGCTGTGTTTCAACGCTACATCAACCACGTGTTTCAGGACCTGTTAGACAAGTACGTGGTGGTGTATTTGGATGACATACTGATTTACTCCCGTGACCCGGCTCGCCATGAGGGACATGTCCGGACCGTGCTGCAGCGCTTGCGTGAGCACCGTTTGTACGCAAAGCTCAGCAAGTGCGAGTTCCATCAGCGGACTGTGGACTTCCTTGGTCACCGGCTCTCTCCAGATGGGGTGCAAATGGACCCGGGGAAGGTGACAGCGGTTCAAGAATGGGCGGCACCCCGGAACCGCAAGGACCTACAGCGTTTCCTGGGGTTCGCCAATTACTACCGGACCTTCATCGCTGATTATGCTCATCGCACCACCCCGTTGACCCGGCTACTGCGCCCAAAGACGCCGTTTTCCTGGGACAAGGAGGCAGAGGAGGCGTTTCAGGGGTTGAAGGCCTGTTTCCAGAGGGCACCAATCTTACAACATCCTGACCCCTCTCGACCCTTTGTGGTGGAGACCGACGCTTCCAGTACGGCTCTCGGTGCCGTCTTGTCTCAACAGATTGGTCCTGAAGCGCCACTCTTACCCTGTGCCTTCTATTCCCGCCAGCTCCTACCAGCGGAGCGTAACTATACTGTGTGGGAGCGGGAACTACTGGCCATCAAGGTAGCCTTTGAGGTCTGGCGCCACCATCTTGAGGGGGCACGACATCCGGTGGAGGTGAGAACCGACCACCGGAACCTGGAGTACCTCCAGACCACCCGCAAGCTGAACCAAAGACAGATCCGGTGGGCGTTGTTCTTTTCCCGGTTCCAGTTCCGGATCCGCTACATCCCTAGCTCTCAGAATCAGAAGGCGGATGCCCTGTCCCGGAAACCTGACGACAACGCAGACACGGTACAGCAAGCAGAACCCACCACGATCCTACCTCCGGCTGCATTCCTGGCCACCCAGGAGGCGCAGCCACTGCAGGTTCGGGTGCGGGAACAGCAGCGGGTCGACGCTTGGGCCCAGGAACGACTCCGGGAGCTGGCTGAAGGGTCCAGCCCACAGTATCCGGGGCTGGTCCTGCATCAGGGCCTTCTGCTGCACCACGGTCGTTTGTACATCCCGCCAGGGCCACTACGGCTGGAGGTTCTCCGGATGGCCCATGATGCCCCAGCAGCGGGGCACTTTGGACGGTATCGGACCACCCATCTGGTCAGTCGAGAGTTTTGGTGGCCCCGCCTGAAGGCTGACGTGGCTCGCTACGTCGCTGGTTGTGATGTCTGCCGGCGCGCCAAGGGACCTACCGGGCGACCCCCCGGCCTACTTCAGCCATTGCCAGTTCCACCGCACCCTTGGCACACGGTTTCGTTGGACTTTGTAGTGGACTTACCCTCGTCTCGTGGCTGTACCTGCCTTCTGGTTTTCTCCGACCATTTCACCAAGATGGTGCACTGCGCTCCCTGTCCATCTGTACCCACAGCCAAGGAAACTGCTCAGCTGTACCTTCAGCATGTCTTCCGCCTGCATGGCCTACCTGAGCGCGTGGTGTCCGACCGGGGCGTTCAGTTCACATCCCGGTTCTGGCAAGCACTACACCAGACCCTCGGGACGGAGGTCTGCCTCTCGTCAGCCTACCACCCACAGACCGATGGCCAGACGGAACGGGCGAACGCGGTGCTGGAGCAGTACCTCCGGTGTTACTGCAGCTACCAGCAGGATGACTGGGTCGACCACCTGGCATTGGCGGAGTTCGCCTACAATAACGCGGTGAATGCATCCACCCAGCAGACCCCGTTCCAGGCCAGTTATGGTTATCATCCACGGCTGTTTCCAGAGGTGCTGCCGACATCCGCAGTCCCGGCGGTGACGGAGTGGCTTCAAGAGCTCCAGTCCCAGCAACAGCTTTTGGTGGAGCAACTGCACCAGGCCAAGGAAGCGTACAAGGCCCAGGCCGACCGCCACCGCCAGGTGGGGCCGGAACTTCGCGTCGGTGACCTGGTTTGGCTCTCCACTCGCCACCTCCACCCCTCTCGACCTTCGCGGAAGTTGGACGCCCGCTTCACCGGCCCGTTCCCTATCGTAGACCAAGTCTCTCCTGTGGCATTTCGTCTCCGGTTACCCGCAACCCTGAAGGTTCACCCGGTCTTCCACAGGTCCCTTTTGAGTCCGGTGGCCCCACCCGACGAGTTCCACCCGAACCGTCCCCGACCGCAGCCAGTGTTGGTTCGGGGAGAGCCTGAGTACGAGGTGGAACGCATCCTGGACTCCCGATACCGCAGGGGGAAGCTGCAGTATCTCATTGACTGGAAGGGGTACGGACCGGAGGACCGTTCCTGGGAACCAGCGGCCAACGTCCACGCACCTGCCTGTCTCCGAGAGTTCCATGCGACGTACCCCGGCAAGCCGGGTCCGGACCCTCGGTTGAGGGGGGGGCCTGGGAGGGGGGATGGTGTGATGGCCTGGGATTCCGATTCGGAGGATGAAACAGAGGAATCCCGGCCTGCACAGGAGTCCCCGCCTCCAGGGCCGGCTGAACTGGGGCCAGGCCTAGATGCTGAAGAGCCTGCACCTGTGGCAGTGCATCAGGAGCTGGCCCCAGGTGAAGCCCTTCTGGCCCCAGAGAGGCTTGACGACTCAGTGGCCACAGGTGAGCCTCCTCCGGGGCCCAGTAACCCTTCGGCCTCTCCTGATCTGCAGAGGTTTAGAGCAGAGAGGCGAAGGGAACTGGTTGCCCCCAGGAGGAGTGCTCGCCTTAAGGCCAGAGGAGGCGGGGCTCCTGGGGGCCGGGACCGCCCCTGGCCTTAGAAGAGGATAAAAGCCCAGTCAGCCCGGCCCCAGGTTGCGGGAGCAACGTCGTTGTTGGCTTCGGACCTTCCTGCGTTCTTGATCCCTGCTCGGCCTCCTGTTCCTGACTATCCGGTACTCCTGTTCCCTGCTCGGCCTCCTGTTCCCGACCATCCGGTGTTCCTGTTCCCTGCACAGCCTCCTGTTCCAGCGTTCCTGTTCACCGCCCGGCACTCTGCCTCGGACCTTGCCCCTCTTCGTGTGGACTTTGCTACACCCAAGGTACCTTACCCCCGGGACCAGCACACTACCAGCATGAGTCTTAACTTAACTCTTCTCATGAGGCGGCCAAAGTATTGGAGCCTCACCTTCAGGATCTGTATAAGACCTTAATTTTTTTTATTTCAGAAGCAAGAGGCACGGTCAGAATTCAAGGGCACACTCCAGGCAGGCAAAAAACACGAGGAGTGAATTAGAGAAGCCATAGAGGGTATGAACTGGGGAGTGGGGGGGGAGGTGGCCTGTGGAGAATCCCTTGAGTAAGACAGAGAGACCTCTAACGTACTCAGCCCCAGGGCCTGAGGTTCCCCATTTTTTATGTAAACAGGAAGCTGCCTCAGAATGAGTCAGGCCACTGGTCATCCAGAGCAGTATTGTTTGTTTTGACTGGCAACCCCAGAGACTGGTACATTGGGGCAACAGAGGCACTGCCCCCCCAGCCTCAGCCGCCTGCCTCCCTGCCTTCTTGTTTACAACCAGTCCAAGCCCCGCCTGCCAGCTTCTTCCTCCTCAATATCAAGAGGTTGGGAAGAAAACTAGCCCATCATCGGCTGTGCTCCACTTGCCATTGCCTCTGCCGCCCCCTGCTGTTGAGCTCCCTGTCTTCTGCCCTACCAGTTTCTCCCCCCTCTTTATTAATAGTCTTACAATACATTACATGAATATATGATACATCTCATAAAGTAAATTGAAGTTTCAATCATATACACACAAAAAAAGAAAAGAAAAACATATACTTTATCTTTTCTTACCTGTATATAAACCTTGAACTTCTGCTGTATTTATGTTACCTTTTATGTGATTGTTAACCAAAATTCTTATCAAAAATTATTAACAAAAAATATCCTAAGGACTTTGGAGTTCCTGTCAATTCCTGTTGTGTAATTTTATTTTGATAGCGAATGTACCTACCATTATCACTCTGTTCTTTATATATTCTCTAATACATTTTTACAACAATTTGTACCGCTGATCTTATTTCTCATATGTTTATTTATCCAAAGTCAATCAGGTGCTGTCATAGACGATAAACCACTAGCATATTTTTGCACGTATCTCTTATATTTGTCCCCCCCCCAAATTCTTGTCTTGAATTACCCCTTAAACAGTTGGTCAATTGCGCCATTTCCACATATTCTTGTAGCTTATTCTACCACTCCATTCAGGTCGGAACATTTTCCCCTGTCCAATTTTTTGCTACTAGTGTTCAGGCAGCTGCCGTGGCATATAAAAATATTTCTCTTAAGTTTTTTGGGATATCTTTACCAACAATACTTAGCAGAAACGCTTCTGGTTTTTTTAAAAAGTGTTATTCCAAAGATTTTTTCCAGCTCTTCGTATATCAGGCCTCAAAATTCTCTTATTTTTCTACACGTCCACCACATGTGGTACATGTCTCCGTTGCTTTCCCCACACCTCCAGCAATTGCTTGCAATATTTTTATAAATCTTGGAGAGCCTTGACTGTGTGATAAGAATTTTAAGGTCTTAAATATGTAATAAATGTTCATAAATGTACCAAGCAAACACATACATGAATATATAAGCCACATGTCTGAAAACCCCACAGAAAAAATGTCCTGAACAAATTGACCTCAATTATTTCTCTGCAAGGTCAAAGTGGGAAACCTCCCCATTGTCTTTTCCCTTCTCAAATCCTGTCTTAAGGGCACATTTAAGTTATGAATAGGGTGTGAGCCTGTGACCTGGCCCAGGAACTAAGTATTTATCACTACAAAAGACTGGCCAGGCTCCCCAGGCAATCCAATCAAGTAATCTGCCAGACAGGAGATAAACGACAGGAGAAAAGCAACATTTACATTTCTGTTTAGACCGCCTTTTTTGTGATGTATGTATGATGTTTCTGGGGGTGATCTTGATCTACAGGGTGGCAGTTTCAAAAGTTTTTATAAGGCCTTGCATGCCATTTTTCTGGGTCCCTCCTCTCTCCTGTGGGTGAGGGGAGCACCCTGTTGCAACAGATCAATAAAGATCAAGCTTACTAGCGGCTTTGCTTCTCAATATTCTCTGGTTGGCCTCTGTTATTCTCTCCTACCAATAGGGAACCTATGTAAGGACTCTATATGGGCTCTTGGATACCCCATAAGGGAAAAGGGCAATTTTTTTTTACAAGACTCATAAAGCTGTTCTGCAACAGGGCAAAATGTTTAGGAGCAGAACCTCCACAGTAAAGAGCATTCTACCTTTTTTTTAAGGGCAACTGAGGACCCACTCTTTCTCTATCCCTGAAAACACACACAAACAATTCCATGGGATGTGTCACAAAGTAGCTTGCTGGGTCCCATCCTTGATTTTCAGAAATCTGTAATTAAGTCAGGGTGGAGAACGACTATCCTGCAAGTCAGACGCAGACCTGGTTCCTCTCTACCTGGCGACACCTCCTCCTTCTCCCTCCTTTCCACTCCTCCTGCAATGAAGCTTGGCTGGGGGAAAACTGGGGAAAGGCTTCTATGGAGGCTAAAAACTGCAATACACAGTTGAGCCATGCAGGGGCGGCGTTGCCCCAGTTTCAAGGCCCTAGGAGTGAAGTTTTCCAGTTTGGAAGATTATCGAGCTATTCTCAAAATAAAAAAAAATCCTTCCAGTAGCACCTTAGAGACCAACTAAGTTTGTTATTGGTATGAGCTTTCGTGTGCATGCACACTTCTTCAGATACCAATAACAAACTTAGTTGGTCTCTAAGGTGCTACTGGAAGGAATTTTTTAATTTTGTTTCGACTATGGCAGACCAACACGGCTACCTACCTGTAACTAAAGCTATTCTCAATGACTAATACTAGTGTGAATGCTGCGACCCAAATGTGCACCTTATTTTGGTATGTTTAATTTAAATTTAACCGTAACTTTTTTGCTATTTCTGATATGTTTTTGAATCATGTGTTTTTGATCAAGATAGGTAAAGGTAAAGGTACCCCTGCCCGTACGGGCCAGTCTTGACAGACTCTAGGGTTGTGCGCCCATCTCACTCAAAGAGGCCAAGGGCCAGCGCTGTCCGAAGACACTTCCGGGTCACGTGGCCAGCGTGACATTGCTGCTCTGGCGAGCCAGAGCCGCACACGGAAACGCCGTCTACCTTCCCGCTAGTAAGCTGTCCCTATTTATCTACTTGCACCTGAGAGTGCTTTCGAACTGCTAGGTTGGCAGGCACTGGGACCGAACAGCAGGAGCGCACCCCGCCATGGGGATTCGAACCGCCGACCTTTCGATCGGCAAGCCCTAGGCACAGAGGCTTTTAACCCACAGCGCCACCCGCGTCCCTTGATCAAGATAAACATATATATATACACACACATATATATATATGCGCAAAATAAGGACAGACTTTGCTTGTGTGCTCAAGACATCGATTCTATAAAACATATTTTGCTGCACTATGCGAAATACGAGCAAGCCAGGGCTGAACTGATATTACCCTTGCTGGTACCTTTCCTGTGAAAATCAGAGGCTCACTATGCCAGGTTCCTATTGGAAGACTGGACAAACGCTAGCATATTTAGCAGTGGTGAAGTTTTTATCGGTGGTTGCAAGAACTAATGATCCATATCTTTTAAGTCTGAACAAAATGCTTGTTTAACCTGCAGGTAGGCTGTCTGAATTGTGCATTGCTTTGTAACGATTTGTTGGGTCTCTGGACCGTAATAAAGATTGATGATGAGCAAAATATAAAATAAGTAGGTGTATGAACAGCAGAGGAGCCTTGCTGGATCAGACCAGAGGTAGAATGCTCTTGGAGATGGAGGTTCCATTCCTATCACAGCTATTAACGTAAGGGAAGCTGAGGTGGGCCTAACCAAAAGGGCCATCTAGTCCCAGAATCCCACTTCCCACAGCGACTGAAGCCCACAGGGCCTAAGAGGTGCAGCCCTCTCGAGCCTGTTGCTTCCCCTAGAATGTTACTCAGAGGTCTGATGCCCCTGTCCATGCAGATTCTACTTAACATAAGGTTACCAGATTTTTTTCAATGAATCCGGGGACACTTTTCAACTTCAATGGATTTTGAATGGGGACTGATTTGTAAATCCGGGGACTGTCCCTGGGAAACAGGGACGTCTGGTAACCTTAACAATCATGAGAGCACAGCTTTGAGTGTGTGTATAGGAGCAGTTTTTGAATGATGGTGCTGGAGGAGACTCTTGAGAGTCCCATGGACTGCAAGAAGATCAAACCTCTCCATTCTGAAGGAAATCAGCCCTGAGTGCTCACTGGAAGGACGGATCCTGAAGCTGAGGCTCCAATACTTTGGCCACCTCATGAGAAGAGAAGACTCCCTGGAAAAGACCCTGATGTTGGGAAGGATGGAGGGCACAAGGAGAAGGAGACGACAGAGGATGAGATGGTAGGATAGTGTTCTCGAAGCTACCAGCATGAGTTTGACCAAACTGCGGGAGGCAGTGGAAGACAGGAGTGCCTGGCATGCTCTGGTCCAGGGGGTCACCAAGAGTCGGACACAACTAAACGACTAAACAACAACAACAAATAGGAGCAGCGGGTGGCTTCTTATTTACAACAACCAGGCTGGGGGGGGGGGGCGTTGACTGTCAAGATTCCTCTTCCTTCCTCTTGGTGTTGCTCTTGTAGAACTCGGTCTACTCTGCCTCCCATTGGCTCTGGTGCCCCCTAGTGCCAGTCTCCCTGCCTTCCACCCTACCAGTGTCCCAACGGCCACCAACCACTGCTGATGTAAAAGGTAAAGGTAAAGGACCTCTGGACCTCCAGTCAAAGGCGACTATGGGGTTGCGGTGCTCATCTCGCTTTCAGGCCGAGGAAGCCGACGTTTGTCCACAGACAGCTTTCCGGGTCATGTGGCCAGCACGACTAAACAGCTTCCGGCACAGTGGAACACCGTGATGGAAACCAGAGTGCACGGAAATGTTGTTTACCTTCCCGCCGCAGTGGTACCTATTTATCTACTTGCACTAGCGTGCTTTCGATCTGCTAGGTTGGCAGGAGCTGGAACAGAGCAACGGGAGCTCACCCCGTCGCGGGGATTCGAACCGCCGACCTTCTGATTGGCAAGCCCAAGAGGCTCAGTGGTTTAGACCATACTGCCACCCCAATGATGTGTAGTTGAATTGGTTCCAGGTTTAAGTGGGCCCCCTGGGAAAAGCACATTCTGGGGGCAGTCCCTGGAAAGCTTAGCTTGGCAGTGCCTCCTCACTTTGTGAAATCCGTACCCTTCCTTTCCAGCAAATGGCACTCAAGGAGGCCTGCAAAGGAAAGGATCTGATGGTTGGGAGGGGATTCCGTTCTCATCCCCTGGGAGATGTCAAGCGTGGCACCTATCTACAGGCATAGGCCCATCTTAGGAAGTGGAACCAGACACTGTGGTCAAGGCGAAAGTGGTCCCCAGACGAGATTTCCAGATGGTCGTCACCCTCGTGGAGTGGTGGGTCGCGAGTAGCCGATCTGCTGTCTCGAAAGCCACAAGCACGGCCAAAAAAACAGCCAGAGGTGTCACTCGCGAGGGCAAAAAAACAGACCCTGCCCCACGAGCTTCGGTCTGCCCTCAGAACTCACCAGGGAGGAGGAAGATGGGGACAAAAACTAGAATTTGTTTGTTTGTTTATTAGATTTCTAGCCCATCTTTTCTTCAAGGAGTTCAAGGTGGCCACATACAAGTGTTTTCCCCCTCCCCGTTTTCCCCTATGGGCTGTGTTTATATTTGGTCATCAGATCCATAAAACACTGAGGAAGGGGCACATGACCCCAGGCCCTGAGAACTTAAAAGCAGGATCAGGCCAGTGGCCCATCTTAGCCCAGCATCCCCTTCTTGGAGGATGGCACCGGTCTAGATTAAAGGTAAAGGGACCCCTGACCATTAGGTCCAGCCGTGGCCGACTCTGGGGTCCTGCAGCAGGGAGTTCCGCAGTGTAACTATGCACTGTGTGAAAAAGGACTCTCTTTTACCTTTCACGAATCTCCCAACCTTCAGCTGCATTAAAAAGGTAAAGGGACCCCTGACCGTTAGGTCCAGTTGTGACCGAGTCTGGGGTTGTGGCGCTCATCTCGCTTTATTGGCCAAGGGAGCCGGCGTACAGCTTCCGGGTCATGTGGCCAGCATGACTAAGCCACTTCTGGCGAGCCAAAGCAGCACATGGAAACGCCGTTTACCTTTCCGCCAGAGCGGTACCTATTTATCTACTTGCACTGGTGTGCTTTCGAACTGCTAGGTTGGCAGGAGCAGGGACCGAGAAATGGGAGCTCACCCCATCTTGGGGATTCGAACCGCCAACCTTCTGATCGGCAAGCCCTAGGCTCTGTGGTTTAACCCACAGCACCACCCGCGTCCCGCCGGTCTAGATTATGATGCGCTAAATTCCTCCCATATGGCTGCAGGTGTGTCTTCCCTCCGTGGAAATGAACAGTAGCTATTCATTCATATGGGAGAAAGCAAAAGAGGATCATGGAGGATAATATGGGGTCCTAAGCTCTGTCCTGCCCCTGTCGACCACAGAATCTGAGACGAGAAGATTCAGTCCCCTCTCCACAGAATCTCAGAACCGAACCTTCCTTATAACATCCAATAGAACTTAATGGGTCAGCACTGCTGCCGCCACACCCTTTCATCTGCCCAGCAGATCGGTCACACTAGATTAGGGGTGGGAAACCAGTGGGGAACTATTGGACTACAACTCCCGTCCTGGATAGCTCGGCTGGTTAAGAGCATGGGGATGTTATCATTGTGGGTTCGATTCCCGTACGGGACAGCCGCATAATCCTGCATCGCAGGAAGCTGAACCAAGTGATCCTCAGGATCCCTTCCATCTCTATGGTTCCTCCAGGCCCTATCAGCCACACTGGCTGGGAGTCCAACCACATCAGGAAAGCCACTGTTTCCCCCAGCCCTGTGGCAGAATGAATTTATTTATACATAAATTACAGTGCAGAAGGAAAGGAGGGCCGATTCACGAGAAACAGAGGGTCCTGATCCCAGAGATCTTGGGGGGAGGGAAGTGGGGGGGGGAGGGGGGAGTCCATGAGCAGAAAGGAGTAGAATGTGGGGAAGATCCGCTGCTGATCCGTGGCTGTTTCACGAGCGTAAAGGTATCCCTTCCCCAGTCCAGCGTTTCTCCAGTCAGATGCCAGTTCTCAGTGGCGTAGCGTGGGTTGTCAGCACCCGGGGCAAGGCAAGTAATTTGCGCCCCCTAACCCATGGATTTGCGCCCCCTAACCCTAACCCCCAGATGTTGCGCCCGGTGCGGCCGGCCCCCCCCTGCACCCCCCACGCTACGCCACTGCCAGTTCTGATTCCAGGTGTGTGTACAGGGGGATGGGGGGCAGGGGGGGCGCTAGTGGGTCTTGCTCGGTGTCGCGACCGGGTAGCGCAGCATCATATGCTCAGCCACTTTGAAAGGCAGCTTCTCGCTGGAGTAATAGCACACCACTTCGGGGACGCTGTCAAAGAGGCCGCCGGACTGGTCGAGCGTGTACTTGTGATCCTTGGTCTGGGCCACGATGATGTGGACGCATCCTTGGCTGGTCCTGGGCGGGGGACAAAATTGGGTGTGCGTGAACGGGATGCTTGCATTCCCCCCCGCTCCCCTCTCAATCCTTCCTGCTGGGTGCAAAGGCACCTGTGGCTTAGTCCACCTCCAAGTTGAAACTCCCAGCCCACTTGATTTATTCACATTATTCGTGCTTTAAAAGGAAATGTGCTGACTGTCGGAGAGACTGAAAATGAGAATCGTACCTTGGTTCTCAAGCGTAATCTGTTCCGGAAGTCTGTTTGACTTCTGAAACGTTCAAAAACCAAGGCACGGCTTCCGATTGGCTGCAGGAGCTTCCTGCACTCAAGCAGAAGCCACGTCAGACGTTTGGCTTCCAAAAAACATTCGTAAACCGGAACACTTACTTCCGGGATTTTTGGCATTTGGGAGCCAAATCGTATGAGTACCAAGGCACTCGAGAACCAAGGTACGACAGTACAGTGGTACCTCGGGTTAAGTACTTAATTCGTTCCAGAGGTCCGTTCTTAACCTGAAACTGTTCTTAACCTGAAGCACCACTTTAGCTAATGGGGCCTCCTGCTGCTGCTGCGCTGCCGGAGCACGATTTCTGTTCTCATCCTGAAGCAAAGTTCTTAACCTGAAGCACTATTTCTGGGTTAGCGGAGTCTGTAACCTGAAGCGTATGTAACCTGAAGCGTATGTAACCCGAGGTACCACTGTATATGTAAGCTGAGTCCCGTCAATGGAAAAGGCGGGATATATATACTGTATTTAGGCAAATCTAATGCGTCAACGAATCTAATGCGCACCTCAGTTTTTTAAAACCTTGAAACCCCAAAAAAGTATTTGCTACGTCAGCGGTGCTTTTCAAGCTTGCAATCGAATCTAATGCGCACCTGAATATTCGCAATGTAATTTGGCCAAAAAAGGTGCACATTACATTCGAATAAATATGGTGTGTGTGTGTGTGTGTGTGTGTGTGTGTGTGTGTGTGTTTGTATTCCTCTCCTATACCTGGGATTTGACATCATCCTGACTCATGTGGATGGTTGTATAGGTCGTTTGGGAATATTATTGACTTCTTATAATAAAAGGGTTTTTTAAAAATAAAAATACAGTGGTGCCTCGCAAGACGAAAAGAATCCGTTCCACGAGTCTCTTCGTCTTGCGGTTTTTTCGTCTTGCGAAGCAAGCCCATTAGCGGATTAGCGCTATTAGCAGTTTTAGGGCTATTAACGGCTATTAAAGGCTTAAGGGATTAGCGGATTAGCTGCTAAAAGGCTATTAGCAGCTTAGCGCTTTAGAAAAAGGGGTTGGGGAGCGAAAAACCCCTTCAAGAATCGCAAGACATTTTCGTCTTGCGAAGCAAGCCCATAGAGAAATTCGTCCTGCGAAGCACCTCTGAAAACGGAAAACCCTTTCGTCTTGCGGGTTTTCCGTCTGGCGAGGCATTCGTCTTGCGGGGCACCACTGTAAATTCTTATGTGTGCCAATATGGACCACTTTTCTTTTGAAGGAACAAACCAAGCCAATAAAAACGTAGCTGCAGCTGAGGCCTGGATCCCAGAACACAGAATCACTGGGATGAAGGGAGTTGCAGTTCATCAACTTTCTTGGACTCCAGCTCCCATCAGCTCCCAGCCAACGTGGCCAAAGGTCAGGGATGATGGGAATTAGGGTCCAGCAGGATAACAGGGTCCCATCTCAGCATTCAGCAAAGTAGGGGGAAAAAAAGGAAAAGAGGCCTTTTCCTTTTACGGAACCGAGTCCGGAAATGCAAAGGGGCTCAGGACCCCCAGGAGACCGGGGGTCTTATAGGTCCCTTATAGGTCCCTGGCCTGCTTCTCGCTGCCTTAGCCCTCCCCTGCCACAACTCCTCGCCCTCTCTTTTCAAATCCCCTTCCCTTCCCAGCTCCGATTGTTTCCAATCCAGGGGCTCAGCATCCTGAGGAAGGAAGTGTGGGCCGCACCCGGCCAGCGATCCTCCGCTGAGGAGCCAGTGCTGGGAAGGGAGGCGGCAGAGCTACACAGGCAAGGTCAGAAAGGCGAAAGGATTCCGGGAATCTGGGTGGGCAGGGTAGAGAACGAGGCAGGGATGGTTGAATGGATCTCCTTTTCCTCCTGCAGCCCCCGCTCCCATTTCAGGTTCCCCTCTCTCAATTTCCTTGCAAAATGCAAGGCAGAGCTGTGGCTATTTGGGCAGGTGGAGGTGAGTTAAGTAGAGGCGGCCATTGATCAGTGGTTTGGGACGCCTGCCTTGCATGCAGAAGGTCACAGGTTAGATCCCTGGCGTCTCCAGCTAGGACTGGGAATGGCCCTCCAATCTGAAACCCTGCAGAGCTGCTGCCAGTCAGTGTAGACAACACTGAGCCAGATAGACCAAAGGGATGAGGCCGGTTCCTAAGTCCCTCTTTAAACCAACCCTTTGTTCAGAAACATGAGGACTAGAACCTTGTTATATTCAAGGGAAGGGGCCATAGCTCAGAGGTAGAACATCTGCCTTGCATGCAGAAGCTACCAGGTTCGATTCCTGGCATCCCCCAAGGAGGCAGAGAGGAATGCTACTGGCCCGGGTCGACAACACTGACCCCATGGTGTGGCTTGGCAAGGGAGATCTGGGAGTGAGTTGACTTCAGATCAGAGTCTGCTTTGCCCCCATCCGGCCCTCCTGCCTCGGAGAACAGGCACTCACTTGAGGGCGATGGAGTACTTGCTGGTCGCTGTCTCGCTGGTGCGGACCAGGTAGCCGGCTTCCCGGCACGGCTGCAGCCGGCTCTCCGCCTCGGTTCGAGTGATGGCGCCGTGAAACCAGCTGCAGGGAAAGGAGAAGGGTCAGCTTCAGCGGTGCTTCTGAATACAAGTTGACGGAAACCTCAGGAGGGGAGAGACCGAGAGCTCGTGGGCACCTGGTGGGCTATTGTCAGCTCAGTTGGTAGAGCAGGCGATTCCTAATCGCAGGGCTCTGGGTTCGAGTCTCACACTGGGTGACAGATTCCTGCATTGCAGGAGCTTGGTTCCCAAACTCAATCCGTTCTGGACATGCCGACTGTCGGAGATTGAAAATGGTACAGTCGTACCTTGGTTCTCAAACGTAATCTGTTCCGGAAGTCCATTCGACTTCCAAAACGTTCGCAAACCGAGGCATGGCTTCTGATTGGCTGTTTGCTCCCCCCAAAACAATGCTGACATTGGCTTCCAAAAAGCGTTTGCAAACCAGAACACTTACCGTATTTTTTGCTCTATAAGACTCACTTTTTCCCTCCTAAAAAGTAAGGGGAAATGTGTGTGCGTCTTATGGAGCGAATGCAGGCTGCACAGCTATCACAGAAGCCAGAACAGCAAGAGGGATTGCTGGTTTCACTGCGCAGCAATCCCTCTTGCTGTTCGGGCTTCTGAGATTCAGAATATTTTTCTTCTTGTTTTCCTCCTCCAAAAACTAGGTGCGTCTTGTGGTCTGGTACGTCTTATAGAGCGAAAAATACGGTACTTCTGGGTTTGCGACTTTCAGGAGCCGATTTGTTCGGGAGCCAAGCTGTACCAGGTGTTTCTCGTGGTCCCTTCCAATTCTATGAATCTATAATCTGCTCATGACAGATCAGGATGCTGGACTAGACAGGCCTCTGGCCTGATCTAGCAGGGCTATTCTTACCACAGAGCAGTGGTTCCCAGTCAGTGAAGTACTACAGACCCTGTTTTCAAAAGCCAAGCCATGGGCCCTCTACTTCTGAGTCAGTGCTCACCAGAATAATGCCTGTTGCCGGAATGTCCATAAGTTTATGGAAGTTATTCATCCACACCAGGCACCCCCAAACTTGGCCCTCCAGCTGTTTTGGGACTACAATTCCCATCATCCCTAGCTAACAGGACCAGTGGTCAGGAATGATGGGAACTGTAGTCCCAAAACAGCTGGAGGGCCGAGTTTGGGGATGCCTGATCCACACATATATTTACATTAGTTTTTTGGGTCTTAAAATAAACAAGAAGGAAAGGGGAGGAGGAACCTGCTTCTTATTAAACTTCTCTGTCTAGTCGCCTGGACAAATTTCTTAACTTGCCATAAGTGATCAGGCAATGTTGGGACTGCGTTCCAGGGTGCCCCAGGTATACTGCTTTTAAACATGGAGGCTTCGCTTTCAGTGGAAAGCCGTCGATAACCCTATCTATCACGGATTTTTCTAAAACTGCCCCCCCCAACCTTGCTCTTTTTAAAGCGCTACTTATCCTAAGTCGCCATAGCAACATCCCATGGCAATTAACTTCGCAGGTTCATTATGCTCTCTCATGAAAAGCTTTCCCCTTCTCTGTCCTTGAAAGCTGCCTGCCAATCAGCCTATTCATGAGATGGACCTGCGCCTCCGTGCTTGGAGAAAGAAGAAGGAACAAACCCCTCCCCAATTCATTTTGCTCTCTGGCTGGGGTTCATCGGTTTATAAAACACTAAGGTGGCTTTTATTGCAGGCTGGGTTTTTCAAAAAATAATACCCCAAAGACAGTGGAGTTAAAGCACTGACTGTGTGTCTTCCCTCACCACATTGAGTTGCATCCTTTTCAAACTGCAGGTAGGAGCTCACACAGATTAACTAGAGATTCTTAAGAGTTGGAAAAGAACCCTAGTCATCTAGTCCAGCTCTCTGGTCAAGAATCTTGCAACTTGCAGCATTCCAGATGGATTCTGCCTAAATCAGGGGTGGAGAACCTTCAGCACATGGCCAGGAAGTGGAATACTGCTTCCAGTCTGGAATACAAATGGCCCCATGAGATCAGAGCAAGCTTCTAGTCCACAGTGAGGAACAGGATAGCTCTCAGCTGCTTACGAACTGAGCTGTTCAGATCCTATGATAAATGGGCAAGCTTTGCTCCAGATCTTATACATGCTCCATAACCACCAGCGAAGTCTGTCAGTGTACCTCCTGGTTCTACCCTGAGGGACAGAAACTTACTTTTGTTTTTGTTTTTTCAAATAAACAAGGGAGATTTTCAGGGCTCTGAATTTAGGTGATGCATTCCAAGGAGGGGCTGTGTACGCCACGCATAGGAGACCCCCCCAAATCTCAACGTTTCAAAAGGCTGGTAGAAGCAGGGGAGGGAGGATAAGACCACACCGTGTGTATTCTGCCCAATAAAAGCAGGACTTTTTAAATAAAGCATGCCTGTTCAGTGCATAATTCCTGAATGTATTCTGTTTCTTCAGCTGGGAAGAACTAGGAACGGTGGAACCAGAGCAGCACACAGAAACGCCGTTTACCTCCCTGCCGGAGCGGTACCTATTTATCTACTTGCACTTTGACGTGCTTTCAAACGGCTGGGAAGGTGGAAGGGAAGGCAAGGAAAATATCCACAGACAGACAGGCTTGGTGAAATTCGCAAGGAATCTTGTGCCACTTAATGAGGGCTAGCAACTTGCCTTCTTCTGTTTTAAAAAAACCACAAATGAATGCTGGGGGATGTTGAACTACAGCCGAGACTATCGGATTCTAAGAGGCCTGCAGAGGTACAGAATATACACAGCTATGGTGCTGAGGCTATCTTTGGCGGCTGAATACTTACGGCTGTTTCTCCAAGGCAAGAGAAGGATCCACACGGTCCCCATCCGAGTCTGGCTCTGCCACTGCCATGGGCTTCACCATCTTGGAGGGCCAGCTCCGCTGGCGGCGATGCTGCTGTTGCCGCGACTGTGCTGGAGCCTCATCCTTGGGCGCTGGGGGTCTCTCTGGCCCGTCAAACTGCACTGGAAGGAAAGGGGAAGAGTCTTCACGGATGCGCCACACATCCACCAATGGGAGTCCAGCGCTGCCAGTGACTTGCAAGTTATTATCAACTGCATCTGTAGTCAATCTGTGGATCATCTGGTGTCATAATTATGGCCGGCGACTGATGGGTGGGTGCCAAAGTCAGCCCTCTGGCGTAGGTTTATGGAAGTTATTCATCTACACATAGATTTACGTGAGTTAGGTAAAGGTAAAGGGACCCCTGACCTTTAGGTCCAGTCGTGGCCGACTCTGGGGTTGCGGCGCTCATCTCGCTTTATTGGCCGAGGGAGCCGGCGTACAGCTTCCGGGTCATGTGGCCAGCATGACTAAGCTGCTTCTGGCGAGCCAGAGCAGCGCACGGAAATGCCGTTTACCTTCCTGCCAGAGTGGTACCTATTTATCTACTTGCACTCTGACGTGCTTTTGAACTGCTAGGTTGGCAGGAGCAGGGACCGAGCAACAGGAGCTCATCCCATAGCGGGGATTCAAACCGCCAACCTTCTGATCAGCAAGTCCTAGGCTCTGTGGTTTAACCAAAAGCGCCACCCATGTCCCCTTATGTGCGTTATTTGGGTCTTAAACAGAACGGAAGAAGGACAGCTTCTGGTTAAACTTCTCTGCCTGGTCGCCTGGACGAATTTCTGAGCTCACCATAGGTGACCAGGCAAATAAACCTGAGACAACGCACCCCACTCCCAACCCTAATCTCCGCATGCACATACTGTCACTTACCTGAGAGAGCTTTCACGATTTGATCTTTCTTCCACTCCCAGGGCTGTTCGTACTCAGCTGGCGGCCGCTCGTCATTCTCCGGGAGTCGGGCCTCTGGCTTGGGCCCAGCTTCCGCCGGTTCGTAGGGGGTGTCATAGAGCTGTGGCGGTTTGGCCCCTTGGCGCTTAATAGTTGTAGTTGTAGCAGCAGCAGCAGCAGCAGGGGGGTCTCCTTTGGCCTCCACCGGCTCATCCAACAGCAAGATGGCTTTGACGAGAGGGTCTTTTGAACCCCGCCTGCGGATTTCTGGGAGGAAAACGGGGTGGAAAGGTCAGGGTTTCTCTGCACCCGTCAACATTTTTGTAAAAGGTACCCGTTGATTTTTCTCTGGCTACCACATTTGTGTGTGTGTGTGTGCACGCACACTCTATGCTTAGCATAGAGATCAGAAGGCTGGTGGTTCAAATCCCTGCGACAGGGGTGAGCTCCTGTTGCTCTGTCCCAGCTCCTGCCAGCCTAGCAGTTCGAAAGCACACCAGTGCAAGTAGATAAATAGGTACCGCTGTGGTGGGAAGGTAAACGGCATTTCCGTGTGCTCTGGGTACCGTCACGGTGTCCCGTTGCGCCAGAAGCGGTTTAATCATGCTGGCCACATGACCTGGAAAGCTGTCTGTGGATAAACGCCGGCTTCCTCAGCCTGAAAGCGAGATGAGTGCCACAACCCCAAAGTCACCTTTGACTGAACTTACCGTAATCATCCAGGGGTCCTTTGCCTTTATTATGCATATGTGTGAGTGCGAGTGAGTGAAAAAGAGCAATTTCTCTGTGTGTATGTACCCCATTCAATCTAATGGGTCCTTTGCTGTCAGTCAAAGTAGACAAAAGGTTTTGTTTTGTTTTTTTAATAAATTTTATAGCAGAGATACACTTCGTTCCAGGACTGCAGGGTGAACAAGCTAGCAACCCTGTTAGGTTTCTCTTATGCATAATTCCACAACATGAAATGGGTTGTGTCGCAGGGAACAGCTAGAACAATGCCTCGTGGGTTCTCATTCCATGATACTTTCCACCCGATTCTGATTTTTCCTAGAACAAACATTGCTTCCGTTTTGTGACCTGCCCGCTTATGTACTCTAGTACAGTATTCTAGTAAAGATTTTTTAATCCCTTGCTTCCGATTCATCTGGTTTTCTCCTCAGAATTCAAAACATGGGTGAGGCAAAGTTGAGTTAAGAGTCTGACTCAGTATGAGGCAGATTCACAGAATCTGGGAAGGGACCCTGAGGGTCATCTAGTCCAACCCGCTGCAATGCAGGAATCTTTTGCCCAGCGTGGGGCTTGAACCCACCAGCCTGAGATTAAAAGTCAAGTGAGACAAGTTTCCCACGTTCCTATTTAAACCAACCCTTTATGGGTTTTTTAAACGTATTTTTTATTAAAGATTTCCTGGTTTGCAAAAGTATGTGCAATGTCTCTCTTTTTCCAAGTTACATTTTCTACAGATCAGTTTCGTTTGTTGAGACGTTAGTGCAGGGCTCGGCAAGGTTGATCATGCCCGGGCCGGTTCACTCCTGCGGAGATCGGCTTTATGGGCCGGATCACGTCTGCACATATGCAATTTTCAGTGTCTGAGTCTGCGCAGATGCGATTTCCGGCGCAGCGGAAGCGAGTCCCTGCTCTGCGCTGCTCCGCTTTAGCGCAGCGCGCGGGGACTCACTGAGCGGACGGCTCAGTTTGGGGGTGACTCGTGGGCTGTTTAAACGACCCCCGAAGGCTGCTTGTGGTCTACGGGCCGCAGGTTGCTGACCCCTGCATTAGTGTTACATTAGGAAGAAAAGGGGGAAAGAGGTGGAGGGGGTCATGGTGAGTGGGTTGGGGTCCGTTAGCGATGTTTCTATTTTATTTAATGTATGTGTGGGGTTTTGTGTCAGCATCGCTTGTGCAGGTTTTTTTTACTATTCGCTTGTGATCCTTTGGTGGCGAGAGAGGTTGGGGTTGGCCTCAGGTGTGGTTGTTTGTTTGTGACCGGCTGTGGTGAACTTTGTTTCAGTGTGTGAGTGGAGCCCGGTTTTCTGAACCGCCAAGGGCGGGGTATAAATAAAGAAATATTATTATTATTATTGAATCAGGTTAGCCATATTGTGTGCGGTTGGTGGGTTCTTGTCGTCGTCTTGTTGGGCTGTGTATGTGATAAAGGGGAGCCATAGGCGTCTTCTTCCATCTGTCCCTGTGTCAGTTTAAAGTTTATTGGTTAGTTTTTCTAATGAGGCTGTTTCCCATACTATTTGGTACCATTCGTCCATGCTGACAGATCTCTCCAGTGTCTGGCTATGATGTTAAAATCAACCCTTTATGTGACGCCATGAGGACTAGAAACTCCCCTTATTTCCAGGGAAAGAGCCATCGTCCAGTGGGAGAGCATCTGCATTGCACGGTCCCAGATTCAAATCCCGGGAGCATCTCCAGGGAGAGAGATACAGACTCCCTGCCTGAAATCCTGGAGAGATGCTGCCAGTCAGTGCATGCAACATTGAACAAGGTGGACCCAGGTTTCAGACTCGGTGCAAATCAGCTTCCTCTGTTCTTGACAGGAAAGATTGGACTGTCTCCTATCCTGCGGTGGGTCAAAACCAGAAGCGAATGTAGGATCTGGGAAACTCTCGCACTCGAAACCAGCATCTGAGGTAAAAGCGCCCATATCCTGCGCACGGACGCCACCTCCACCAACAATGCCCCACATCGCCTCCGGCTTCCGGCGCTACCATTTCCTGTTATTCTGTGTCAGCTCCGGGTGGGAACGCCACGGGCCTGAGAGCCCAGGGCAGGCATCCGGTGGTTGCTAGGCAACCGGCCACGTTTGAGGCCTGTTTGTTTTTACAAAATGGCAGGGGTCCGTCAGGGCAGGGCCTGGGGTGGGGCGGGGTGGGGCAGAGGTCCAGGGCCCCACGCGGCAGAATGAGGCCCCTCAGGTGCTAACTGACTCGAGCAAGTTAGAAATAAGGCCCCGAATCACACACTTGAAGCAGTAAATTGTACCAATTTAAATTGTCATGGCTTCCCCCAAAGGATCCTGGGAAATGTAGCTTGCGATGGGTGCTGAGAGTTGTTAAGAAACCGTTCTCCCCGCTCACTGCACAGAGCTACCATTCTCTGCGTGCTTTTAACATACCCTCCAACATTTCTCTGATGAAAATAGGGATGTCCTATTCTATTCTTATTCTTATTTTATTATTTATACCCCGTCCACTCGGGATGGCTTCCAACGTATATAAAAACATAATAAAACCTTTATAAACTTCCAATCCCAGAGCTACCATTCTCAGCGTGCTTTTAACATACCCTCCAACATTTCTCTGATGAAAATAGGGATGTCCTAATCTATTATTATTATTATTATTTTATTATTTATACCCCGTCTACTCAGGATGGCTTCCAACGTATATAAAAACATAATAAAACCTTTATAAACTTCCAATCCCAGAGTTACCATTCTCAGCGTGCAATTTAACATACCCTCCAACATTTCTCTGATGAAAATAGGGATGTCCTATTCTATAATAATAATAATAATTTTATTATTTATATCCCGTCCATCGGACTGGGTTGCCCCAGCCACTTGGAGCGGCTTCCAACGTATATAAAAACATAATAAAACCTTTATAAACTTCCCTACACAGGGCTGCCTTCAGTTTTCTTCTAAAGGTTGTATAGTTACTTATCTCCTTGGCTCGGGGGGGTCGGGGGTCGCATAATTCCAACATAACTCCAACATTTCTCTGATGAAAATAGGGAAAAGCAGGACATTCCGGGATCAAATCTGAAACTGGGACGGCTTCTGTAAATACAGGACTGTCCCTGGAAAATAGGGGTACTTGGAGGGGCACTCAAAGTAAATGACTTTTCTCAGGATTTTCTCCAACATTTTACCAATCAGAATAGACACATCCCCTCCAACATTTCTCTGATGAAAATAGGGATGTCCTAAAGAAAAGAGGAATATTCTGGGATCAAATCAGAAACCGGGATGGCTGCTATAAACCCGGGACTGTCCCTGGAAAATAGGGACAATTGGAGGGTCTAGTTTAACAAGCAACCCTTTGGGAATTGTAGTTCTTGGTTAGGTGACCCCCTCTTCCCCTCAACAGAGCTACAATTCCCAGAGTTCGTAGGGGCAAAGGTCCCAGTATTCCCTGGGGAGGAAGCCATGATCTTTAAACACACGCTGCAGATGCGCTCGAAAAGCACCATAATATTCCATCACTCTCTCTGCCCTTGCAAAGCGACCTTGCAAAAAAAGATGACCTGAGATAAAAGTTAGCTACTGTAAAACAAGCATGCTGCTTTTAATTTGAGAAAGCAAATTTCTGGCACAGCTGGGAGACAGGGCAGAAATCTGGTGGCGGCTGAGGGGCAGGGGAGGGGGGTCTAACGGGAAAAAGAAATCTGGGTCAGGAAACCAGCTCTCTCCTTTCCTGCCTCTCTGCTGGGAGAGATAAGGTTGTGGGGGAGTTGTTTTGTTTTGTTTTAATTTTGGTGGGAAGAGAAAAGGAGCAGCTGGGGTGCGAGTGACCCCCAGCAGGGTGGGTCAAGGGGTCCCAACCTCACACTGACAATGTGGGAAATAGGGGATCGGTGGGGGTTCAGGCCGCTTGAAATCTGAATTTAATAACACGAAACCATGCCCACATTGGCTGCTTCTAGGTGCTGTAGTCTGGGAGTGGGGGAGATTTTTCAGACCTAGGGCCACATTCCCTTCTGGGTGACCTCCTGGGGGCCGCATGGCAGTGGTGGGTGGGGTCTGGGGCAAAAGTGGGTGGAGCAAGAGGTTTAAATTTTGTACAGTAGACTAGCTTCTATACACACCCCTGTATCTAAATCAGGGCTAAATCACTGCCCCACCTTGTAGATGGAACCGCTTCTTCCGCACAGCCAGAGCTTAGCTTGTGGGACTCCCTGCCACAAGATTTGGTAACTGACCAGGCACTCGAATGATGGGAAGTCGGGAAATAGGAAGTGGTGCAGTGGTTAATTCTGACTCAGTGGTCTTATGGGATGTGGGGGAGATCTTTAGATCATTGGTAGGAAAACTGAAAATTGGTAGGAAAATTGAAGCTGAGGCTCCAATACTTTGGCCATCTCATGAGAAGAGAAGACTCCCTGGAAAAGACCCTGATGATGGGAAAGATGGAGGGCACCAGGAGAAGGGGACAACAGAGGACAAGATGGTTGGACAGCATGAGCTACCAGCATGAGTTTGACCAAACTGTGGGAGGCAGTGGAAGGCAGGAGTGCTCTGGTCCATGGGGTCATTAAGAGTCAGACACAACTAAACGACAACAACAACAACAACAACACAGGAAAACTGATGGCCAGGGATGATGGGTGCCAGGGTCCCAGCCACCTCCAGACAGCCATGGGTGCCCCACCTTTGTTCTAGGGTGCAGCCTCTGTCCTCACAGGGAAACTATGAAGGCCAACTTGGTCCTGGCCAAGAACCTGCATGAACCCTAAAGAAAATGTCCCAGAATTCTTGACAACAACCAAGGTTCCCATGACAAACTTGCAAGGATTCCTCAGAAAACATCGTGACAAGAATTTTCCTCCAGCGAGACACCTCAAAAAACCTTGCATTTGACTGATCAGTCAGTCGTGAGTGAGGTGGTGGCGTTGGCATTTAAACAACTGGGCTGGCAAACCAAGGCCTGCCAGGTTTCTTTGCCTCCACCCCTCGGAGTGTCGAGAAAGGAAACGTTAAAAAGATGACCTTTCTTTGGAACAATTAACGGCGGCTCCAGTTTTCCAAACTGCTAAGCTGTCTCACGCTCCGTTCGGTGTCGCCAAGAGGGCATAGACGGACGGACGGACGGACTCCAGAAAGGGACATGGGCAAGTGATGCCAACTCTCCCCTTGTCTCGGGATTTTGAGGCTGGCGTGGCCGCCTAATGCCCCCCCCCCCCCCGGCAGACGCGCCCAGACACTTACCGGTGATCATCTGCTGGGCATCGTATGGCTCCATATAGCCGTCATTTTCTCCTAGCCTCTCGGCGTCTCGCTGACCCTTGGTGCGCTTGGCATCGTACGGGTCGGCGTAATCTTCCAGGATAATAACCTTGACGGCAAAGGGAAGCGTTAAGCAATCAGGCGAGGCTTATTTCACAGAACTGTCAAGCTGGAAGGGACCCAAAGGCTCATCTAGTCCAACCCCTGAAATGTGTATTTGTGTGTGGCTCCTCTCATGTGGCTAACATCCTACCCCTGTCTGCACATTACGTTTTAAGCACTACAATAGTACTTTAAACAACCCTGGCTCCCCCCACCAAGAATCCTGGGAACTGTAGTTTGTTCAGGGTGCTCAAAATTGGAGACTCCTGCCCTCGTATTTCCTCCCCAGAACTACAATTCCTAGAGTGGTTTAGTCATCCATCCCTCTTCCCCGGAAACTCTCCTGAGGCCACACCTTCTCAGCCACACCCCCTCCCCAAGCCACACCTGCTGGTCTGGGAAAAGGTTGCCCTCTTTTAAAGGACGGCACTATTTTATGGGTTTGGTGGTTTCCTTGTTTTTCATTTACGTGCCTTATTGTAAAGCACCCTGTCGCTTGCGCAAATGGCAGTGTATAAATCACCTTAAATTACAAATAAATCAATAGATAGCGGGGCCTGCAACAAAATGTTGCGGTATGGAGTGTGCTTTTTCTGGGTTCCTGCCAGCCAGCCAGCCATGTCCCCTTTCAGGTGCTCCATTCCGTTCCCCCTCATGTTTTCAGGTCTTCTGCGGCCACTGAGCATGCTCAGTCCTCATTCAGCAGTTTCTGCCTCTTCCCCACCCTCTTTTTCTAAATATTATTGTGTCCTTCTGCAAAGCTCGAGACCCCCCTCCAGGTAAACCTGCTACCACCGTCCTGCTGTGTGTGGCTCTTGCTGTTTTGGCTATGCAATGATAGGCACACTTCCCTGAACATTGTAAACAGAAGAACCAACGACAATTGTACCCCCCCATAAATGACAGGAGCACCTCAGAGTTTAAGTAACAACAGTGATTTTTACATAAAGTAGAAGTTCTGGGGAGGTTGCTTATCAAATTCTGTATACTGATGGTGCTGTGCAAACAAAGAACAGAACTATTTATATTTCTATATACGGGATTAAAAACCGCAGGAGTTTCTCCTTTCATATAAAGTGCTGTTCGGACGTCCTTCAAAACGGAACCCCAGAAAGCAGATTAATTATTTTAGGCTTTTCGTTTTGCTTTTAAGGAGCCCTTTTATAATTTCCCACCACGTTCTATCTGCAGCTGACAGCCTGAGCCCATCCCTGAACTAAGGACGCCCTTCTCTTCAGACGTCGGGCAGCTCAAAGAGCCACCCACTCTCTTCATCGCCTCTTATTCTCACTCTGCATAACAAGAAACATGGTGGTTTTGAGACCAGCTAAATTAAGCGTAGCATCAAGGCTCTCACAAATCGAGCAATGGCTTATATCTCTTTTTTTAAAAAAAGAATGTGATTAATTAGCTGGTGCAGGGAGTGGAAGAGAGGCAAAGGAATTACAGAAGGAAGCACGTCCACGGTAGATGAAAGATGCAAGGGCGAGGGGTGCCCGCGAGGTTAATTGGGTAGCAAAACCAAAAGTGGCATTAAGTGGTGTCAAGTTGGTATAGGCAGAGAGTCCTTAGAAGGTCATCTTCTTTTGGCAACTGAGAAAGGGCACGGAGAATGAATGCGGCCTACCCATTATAAGCCTGCCCAATGGGAATACGCTGGCACCACCATGGAAAGGGTATCGGAATGAGCAGGATCCTTACCGTCTCCTGTTTAGCCTTCTCTGACTCGGGAGCTGCAACCAGGGTGGGACTTGGGGCGCTGCCAGGGTAGTTCTTTCCATTTTTCTCATGAGCATCCACTTTGATGAGCCGGTTGATGTAGGTCCCGCAGCCGGCGTTGCCTTTGGGCGCCCCCCGTGCCGCTTCGTCCGCGGGGGCCCCATCCACCCGCGAATTCTTGCGCATCTTCCCCGCGGCGGCTTGCAGCAGGCCCTGGAGGTTGTCCCGCGAAAGCCGGCCGCTTCCGCCATCTTTCCCTGGCAGAAGCAGCGTCCGCGGGCCGCCCAGCTCAGTGGCAGAGTTTTTCCGGTTCTTCCCGGGCAGAGAAGCCGCCGTGCCCGCTTCAGGAGGACCTAGGCTCTTGCGCGAGGCACTGCACAGCTTCCCAAGGTTGGCAGCGCTGCCCGGCTTGGCTCTCTCCGAAACCGTTTTCAGGCTGGACGGAAACTCTTTGAACCACTTGGCGGCCATGGGGGGCAGAGGGCACCAGACGGCAGCAGGGGTCAAGGAGAAACTGAGTTTGGGGTACCGCTGGGGAAAGGACGGAGGCCTGCGCCAAGGCTGGCACAGGCTGTCTCGGGAGCCTGAGATGGAGGCCTCAAATTGGCCACGCGCCCCCTGACAACCCAGCCACGTAACTCTGAGAAGGGCAGCCAGAGGCGAGGGGAGGCCCAGCGCCCAAAGGATAGGAAAGGCATTCCCTGGGCAAAGGAGGTGAGGAAGTGGCCAGGATTAGGGCCAATACCTGGTCACCTTGTCCCGCCCAATTCCTCTTTCTCCCAAGGGATTAAAAGCCACCACTTCCAACTGAATAGTAAAGGAGTTTAAAAGGAAGCAGAACTGGCCAGCGGAGAGGGAAGCATCAATTTGGGTGGATCGGTAAAACAGTTACACCTACGGAAATATAAAACTCATCCAACAATATGAGCAACTGGGAGAGCGCATGGAGGTGGAGGACCCCCGGGTCCCCCTTTTAATGCCTCATTTGCCCAGCTCTGTAGCCCCCCCCCCAAAAAAGTGGGTAGACAACTTTTCTCTCTATCTGCCAACAAGGAGGTGAGCTGGCAGTCAGAGTAGTAAGAATTTTAAATTGTAACTATGAGGGGCTTTGGAAGGAAGGGCAACTAGTGCTTCCCCACTTTTTTTGGGGGGGTGGTGAGATCAAACAAGTTATATCTCCTAAACGCTTTGCAGCAGACAGAAGGGGTCTTAAATTTTCATTTTTGGAAAGGAAGAAAGACATAGACTTTTCCTAATAAGAGGCAGGGGAGAGACATAGACTTTTCCTAATAAGAGGCAGGGGAGAAAAATCTTTTGTGGGAGATCCAGCTAGCAGGCAGAACTGGGGCTTCTTGGTCCTGGGGGTGGGAGGGGGCCAGAAAACAAGAGGCGGGTGCCTCTCAAGGCATGGAAAGGGGTCTTTCCAAGAGGGGGGGTCCTTTTACACAGCGGGAAGGGGGCGGCAAAGGATCATCCCTCCCTCTCCTTTACCCAGCCCTGGGGTGAGGTCGCCCCATGGCGCCCTCGGGCTCCGCTGTTTGCTTTTGCTTTTAGTACCTGCTTTTGCTCGACGGGACCCCCGGCCGCTGCTTTTCCACGCCGTCCCAAGGCGCCTCTCCCGCTGCTGCTGCTGCCGGACAGGGAAGGCGAGAGGGCGGCTGGCTCTGGCAAGAAGCCTCCCCGCCCAGATCCGGAGGGGGCGGCCTGGAAAGCCGCGAGGGGTCCGGCCTCTGGGCGCGGAAGAGAGAGGCGAGGAGCGGAGCCCGGGCGCGCAACTTGCGCGTTTTCACGGGGCTTGTACGCCAGCTTTTCTTAAAGGTTTAAGATTTAGTAAACATGCACTTTACAAAAAAAAAAAAAAAAGGTTGCGTGGTGAATTATAAACATTTACTTCTCCATCCTCCCCTTTCTTCCTCCTTTTCTATAGATTGTCTCCAACTCAAAGTAAACCCCTTGAAATTAATGGATCGGGTTAGTCATGCCCATCAGTTTCTTTTCTTATTATTTTCATTTATGTACATTTATATTATTTTGCAGTTCCTTACATCCCCTCCCATCTTTTCCTGCATGCTCCAAATTATCTTAACTTATTCTTTTATTCGTCTATTCTGATATAGATCTCATTCATATATATATATATATATATATACACACATACACACACACTGCAGGTTTTCGCAATAATCCTGCCAATGTCTTAATCCGTTTACAATTTGCTTGTAAATACACAATAACCCACTTCCATTCCTTTATAAAGAGTTTGTTTGTTATCTTTATTTGTTATTCTTCCAGTAAATTTCGCCGTTTCTGCGTACTCCATTAATTTCTGTATCCAATCTTTCGTCGAGACCTCTTCACCTTTCCACTTTTGGGCAAATCACATTCTTGCGGCTGTAGTAGCATGCATAAAAAACAAACAACTATACTGTTTGGGTAGTTCTAATCCTATAATGCCCATCAGTTCCAAGGGGTTTACTCTAAGTAGTTGTAACACTGGAGACAGGTTCTTTCTGTCCATCCACCCATGAATATTTTCATCCATCACTTCATGTACAAATATTCATGTGTTCTTCCATACAGATATATTCCATCCATCCACATATACCGTATTTTTTGCTCTATAAGACTCACTTTTTCCCCTCCTAAAAAGTAATCTGTGTGCGTCTTATGGAGCGAATGCAGGCTGCGCAGCTATCCCAGAAGCTAGAACAGCAAGAGGTTGCTGCTTTCACTGCACAGCGATCCCTCTTGCTGTTCTGGCTTCTGAGATTCAGAATATCTTTTTTCTTGTTTTCCTCCTCCAAAAACTAGGTGCCTCTTGTGGTCTGGTGCGTCTTATAGAGCGGAAAATACGGTATATTTCATCACGCTCATATATATCTACACTTTCTTCCTTTCGTCTGCCTAAATGCAACATGTCTGCCTCTTCATCATCCCCCTGTTTGACTTTCTGTCTATTCACCTGGTCCAGTCATGTTTATACAAGTCTGTCTATACATCCATGTCCCCCCATGTCCATGTCTGTCGGTCATCCATATATGTATCTCTTTGTCTCTCTATCCATCCATGTCTGTGTCCGCACATCCCTCCATGTCCAGGTCTGCCTCTAGCCGTCCATGTCGAAATTGGTCTAACCGTCCGTCTATGCCCATTGATCGAGGTACAATACCAATTCATCCATCCCATCCAGCGACAGACAGATTCGTACCTGCCCATCCATCCACATACAAATCTACCTCTCCAGTCTTCCATTTCCATTCATTCAGATGCATGTGTCTGTTTATCCATATAGAATCATAGAATCATAGAGTTGGAAGAGACCACAAGGGCCATCGAGTCCAACCCCCTGCCAAGCAGGAAACACCATCAGAGCACTCCTGACATACGGTTGTCAAGCCTCTGCTTAAAGACCTCCAAAGAAGGAGACTCCACCACACTCCTTGGCAGCAAATTCCACTGTCGAACAGCTCTTACTGTCAGGAAGTTCTTCCTAATGTTTAGGTGGAATCTTCTTTCTTGTAGTTTGGATCCATTGCTCCGTGTCCGCTTCTCTGGAGCAGCAGAAAACAACCTTTCTCCCTCCTCTATGTGACATCCTTTTATATATTTGAACATGGCTATCATGTCACCCCTTAACCTCCTCTTCTCCAGGCTAAACATGCCCAGCTCCCTTAGCCGTTCCTCATGAGGCATCGTTTCCAGGCCTTTGACCATTTTGGTTGCCCTCCTCTGGACACGTTCCAGTTTGTCAGTGTCCTTCTTGAACTGTGGTGCCCAGAACTGGACACAGTACTCCAGGTGAGGTCTGACCAGAGCAGAATACAGTGGCACTATTAATAATAATAGTCATTTTATTATTTGTACCCCACTCATCTGACTGGGTTGCCCCAGCCGCTCCAATGTATGGGGCGGGGGGGGGGGAGAATGGACTGATTTGCATGTGTCCACACATCCACGTACAGATCTGTCTTTCCATCCATTTCCCAGTTCTTAGTCCAACACACTTGAACCAGTAAACCACAAATGGCTCCCATTTGTTTGTTTGTTGTTACTTACGTATTTGCTTAAATTGGAAATTTTCATTTTTGACACTGTAGTTTTGCTTGTTTACCTTACGACAGCACGGTTATTTTTGTCTTTTATTGGATCCATCTTACATACTATCAAAAGTTTTGCATATTGCCATTCCCACCCCCACCCCTAATTTTTTAATACTTTCTTCCCTGCTCTGGGATTGAAAGGATTCAACGAAGAGCAAGCTATAAATATTGTTTTCTTTTTAAATCCCTGTCTATACCAGCCTGTTAATCTCTGTAAAAACGCATCCATCTCTAGCCATTGATAATCACCATGGTAAAGGGACCAGCATATTAATTTCTTTCCTAAGTGGTTTGTGTTTTAAAATATGCATATTTATTCAAAGCATTGTACATATTCATTCTTCCTGGCTGTCGCCACAGACTGTAATGCAGAAAGATAAGAAGGAGGGAGCTTTTGCAAATGACCCCCGACTGGGGACTCCAAAAATGCAATTTAAAAACAAAATGTTGCCATCCACTCCATACATTTAAAGCACACCTGATGCACATTTAAAGGACATTACATTACTGTAGTTTGTTAAGGGTGCTGGGAATGGTAGCTGTTAGGATTTTTTGTGGAAACTCATGCTCACGAAATGCACGTTGAATGCACTTTATACAGAACTTGCTCACGAGTAAACAAGAGAGACAGGGTGGGTCTGCATGGGTGAAATATGACACAACATGTTTTCTTGTTATAAATTCCACCGTGCTGCTGAATTCTGGATCCTGTCTTGGAAAGCCACGATCCTATGCATGGGTTTATTTGGGAAACTCAATTGGGTTTCGGCACAGCGACGATCTCAGGAGCAAATCCCACTGCCATGCATGAGGCTTACTCCCGAGTAAAAGCATGCACCGACCTGGGACATGCATCCATCATCTGAGGCCCTTCTTTGTGTGCCTCCTCTGTGAGAGGTCCAGAGGGTGGTAACATGACAACAGGACCTTTTCTGCAGTGGCTCCCTATATGTGGAATGTTGTCTCCAATGGGGTTCACTTGGCACCTTCATTACATGTCTTTAGGCACTAGGCAAAAACTTTCCTCTTCTCCCAGACCTTGGGCTGCATAAACAATCTATGGCCTTTTAATGTGTGTGAGGATTATTGTTTTCATTTGTTACCATGGGATGTATTTTTGTGTTTTTATATTGCAAAGTGCCCTGTGACCCTTGATTGAGGTATAGAAATAATAATAATAATAATAATAATCCTTTGAGCAGGGCTGGGTTTAGGTCTGATGAGGCCCTAGGCTACTGAAGGTAATGAGGCCCTTTATATGTCCAGCTGTTCTTGGTCAACAAGAAATTGTCACTGTTTTTTTGTGTTGAATGTATGCTATATGGTAATTTATGGACCTAATAAGTATCTACACAACACAAAACACTGCTGCTGCAAGGTTTTACTTTATTTATCTTATATTTTGGAAATGTGCATCCAGTTTCCCCCCCTTTAATCTTTTTGGGGGGCTCCCAAGAGAGTGGGGCACAGCTGTCAACGTTTTCCTTTTTTTTAAGGAAAATTCCCTTATTCCGAATAGGATTCCTTGCAAGAAAAGGAAAAAGTTGACAGCTATGGAGTGGGGCCCTAAGCCAGGCATGTCCAAAGTTCGTTTTGGGGGCCTAATCTGGATCTGGCCCCTTTGGCAGTTTATTTAGTGGGGTAAAATAAAAAAAAACCCTCAACTTCAATCCTAAAAAAGGTCAAAAACTTTGGTTGGCACTTTGGTTGGCTGTACCCACAGCCCTTCATCAAGACTGGCCCTCTTTGAAAAAAGTTTGGACCCCACTGCAAACTGGAATTGTGCTCTGCATGTTTTACAAGCCAAGCTATCTGGGCACAGGCTTCGCTCGTTTGCTTTGATTTGCTCGGCTAATTAGAATCGCAGAATTGCAGAGTTGAAAGGGAGCCCCGAGGGTCATCCAGTCCAACCCCCTGCGAAACAGGAATCTTTTACCCAACATGGGGCTCCAACCCATGACCCTGAGATTTAAGCGTCTCATGCTTTCCCGGCTGAGCGATCCCAGATCTGCCCCGCGAAATGATTTCACTGGATCCACGGCGCGTTTGCAAAAACCTCCATTTAAGAGTTTTTAAAAGCCACGCGTCCCTTGCGCAAAAAAAATCGAAAATTGCCCTGGCGAGCGGGGAGGGACTTTTTCCTTTTCCTTTTTGCAAGCACGTCTCTCGTTTGCAAAAAAAAACAACACAAAACACCGCCTAGTAGCTCTTCCTGCACGAGAAACTCCGGCGCGGAGAAACATTCCCGCCTCTGCAAAATAAAAACCGGCGCACCGCAATCCATTACAGCTGCAAGATCTGTGGCGCCACTATTTAAATTCAATAAAAGGAGCGGCGTGGTGGTGCATTGCATGGCGCGGGTGCTGCAGGTGCGTTTTAGCCAGCGAGGACTGGGGGACCTGCTGGTAAGAGCGCTAACAGAAACGGCACCTTCGTATCCGTGTTTTGCAACTCTCCCTTTCCAATAAAAGTCCTGCGGGAAGGAGGAATGCGGATTGATTCCGGATTCGAAGCGCGGACGGCAGCTGCGTCCGCACGCCGCCCTGCCAGCGTTGCTGCGCGCTCAGGTATGGCCCCAGAGAAAGTGTGGGGAGGTTGCCTTGGCCCTTGACGCTGCGGGTTCCTCTTCTTCCTGAAATAGCTAGATATCTCTATTTTTAATTCGCCTTGGAAGGGGGGCGGTCATGGGGAGTCTTCCTTCTTGCTTCCTGCTCTTTCTCCAGTCCCTCCCCCACCCTATTTCTCCCTCCCTTTCCTCCTCTCTCTACTGCTTAGTGTGGGGAACCTGTGACCCATTAGAGGTGTTACTTTGGCCCCAGAGGGAGTTGCAACACTGCAAAGTAAAAATGCAGTTTTGAGCAACAGATTCCTGTTTTGCAGGGGGTTAGACTAGATGACTCTGGGGGTCCCTTCCAACGACAATTGTGTTATTCTGCTATTCTAATTAGCTGAGCAAAAACAAGCATCTGAGCTAAGGCTGTGCCCAGATGCTGGGCTTGTAAAACATGTGTACCATGATCCCAAACCACAGCTTTTTTAAGGGATTTTTAAAAAAAATTATTATTACTACTACTACTACTATTATTATTATTATTATTACAATTTGCTATATAAACACACACACACAGGCCATGCTTCCTGGGGCAGATGGGAATTGTAATTTTTTTTTCTTTTAAATTTTTGAAACTTTATTGTGACATAATGACTGTTAGTAACCACCACAAGGTTAACTATTCTTACCTAATTAGCCCTTCCCCCATAGTATTTAGAAAATGCTGTCTTGTTTTTTGGGTGGCTCCATTTTGCTCCCAAAATGATTGGCACTCACATTTGCTCTTGGAGGGGAAAAATGATGAAATGCCATTCCAGTAACTTTATTTCTTCCTGGTGGTTGCTGTTGTCGTTTAAATTGATAATAATTACTCCTGGTCTCCTTTTCAGGTTGATGTCTCCATGGACCCTTTGAAGATGTGAGTATTTGGAGTAGAGGATAAGCTGTGGCTCAGAGAAGGCCTTAGATATCCAAGCAATGGCTGAATGCGAGCTAGTAGGATTACAAATAAACGTGGATTTTGTTCCTCAGCCTGAAATAAGGAGGTTGGCTGTCATTGCCTTTTTAGTGGTGGCTCCCAGATGGTAGAACGACCTTCCCCAGAGAGGCTCACCTTTTGCCTATGAAGTCCCCCCCCCCTTTTGGTGTCAAGTGAAGTTTTTAAAAAGAATCCCAGCCCTTTTAACATCATCCTAGGCATAGTTCCATCCTTATTTTCAGACCGTGATACAGTGGTGCCTCGCAAGACGAAATTAATTCGTTCTGCGAGTTTTTTCGTCTTGTGAATTTTTTCGTCTTGCAAAGCACCACTATGTATTGACGGTTTCCCATAGGAATGCATTGGCGGTTTTTAAAAAAAGGCGCAAGACGTTTTCGTCTTGCAAAGCAAGCCCATAGGGAAATCCGTCTTGCGAAGCAACTCAGAAAACGAAAAACTCTTTCGTCTTGCGAGTTTTTCGTCTTCCGAGGCATTCATCTTGCGAGGTACCACTGTATATCAATACATCACAACGTTTAGCCGGTGATATATTGCGATGTTGAAAACCAGATACAGCCCAGCCCTATTATCGGGATGTTAAATTTCTGCCTTTTATGGTGGTTGAGAGTGCAATTTTATTTCTGCGGAGTTTTCCATCTCTCTGTGTGATTGTATCAGGGCTGAGGAACCTTTGACCCTCCAGAGGCTGTTGGGCTCTACAGGAAGCTGCCTTAGACTGACTTGGACCAAAGTTTGTAAGCCAGCAACAAACCATGGTTTCAGATGATTAAACAAACCACAGTGAAGCTGCTGGGGCAGAGTTGAAACATATAATACTGAGTCGTGATTTAATAAACCATGCGCGAGAAAGGCCAAATTTTGCTGCGATGAATGTGTGTTACCCTATTTCTTTCCCTTTCGGAAATAATTCATCTATCAACAAACATGGCATCTAAGGTTTCTCTGAACTTACTTCTCAGGTCAAACTCTGGCAACGAGAGGAATAATGGCAAAACTCTGAAGAAGCATGTCAAAGCAGCCCCGCCAAGGCATCCTGGTAAGTTTGTGCTGCTCAGTTTTTGAAAATGTTTGGGTTGGGGAGTAATAAACAAATGGCATCTGCAACACAGTGTTGCAGCGTGGAGGAGTTCCTTAATTACTGCCTTTGGGTGGCGCTGTGGGTTAAACCACAGAGCCTAGGACTTGCCGATCAGAAGGTCGGTGGTTTGAATCCCCACAACGGGGTGAGCTCCCGTTGCTCGGTCCCTGCTCCTGCCAACCTAGCAGTTCGAAAGCACAAAGTGCAAGTAGATAAATAGGTACCACTCTGGCGGGAAGGGAAACGGCGTTTCTGTGCGCTGCTCTGGTTCGCCACAAACGGCTTAGTCATACTGGCCACATGACCCGGAAGCTGTACGCCGGCTCCCTCGGGCAGTAAAGTGAGTTGAGCGCCGCAACCCCAGAGTTGGCCATGACTGGACCTAATGGTCAGGGGTCCCTTTACCTTTACCTTTACCTTTATAGCCCAGCTCTCCTCCAAGGAGCCCAAGAGTTCTCCTCCCCATGTGACCCTCACAACAACCCTGTGAGGTAGGTTAGGCTGAAAGTGAGTGACTGGCCTGTGGCCCCCCTAATGAACTCCATGTCTGAGTGTGGATTTGAGTCCTGGTCTCTTCCAAGTCCTAATCCGACGTTCTAACCACCATACTGCATTGAGCAGAGAATGGTGCAATGTTTAGCGTTCCTTTTAAGGTTGATTCCTGCCAGCCATGCCCTCTGCCAGGATGCTCCATTCCATCCCCTCTCCCTGACTTCCACTGGCTTCTGAACATAGATAAGTCCTCCCTGGGTTTTTCTGCTTTGCTTCCTTAGCTCCCGGACAGTGGTGTAGCGTGGGGGGTGCAGGGGGGGCCGGCCGCAGCAGGCGCAACATCTGGGGGGGGGGGGCGCTCGCACTCGCAGCTCTCTGCCCCTACCTGGCTCACTCACTCTCTCTCACTGCAGTGCTGGCTGTGCGAATCCGATCCGAGCCGCCGGGTCGCCGCCCACTGTGGAGGGGAGGGTGCCAGGCGTGCGGTGCAGTGCGGAGAGAGAGCGAGGGACTATCTGGGGGAGGGACAGTGCAGCGGCGGGCGGGGGGGGCGCAAATTACTTGCCTTGCCCCGGGTGCTGACAACCCATGCTACGCCACTGCTCCCGGATTCAATCCCCTTAGGTGGGAGGTAAATAAAGAGATTTCTCCCTCCCCTCCACTTTAAACAAATAAAATGAAAGAACAAACCTTCCCCGTGCGTGTATATATATATATAAATACAGGGAAGGAAGGGGAAGAAAACACCTTTTACCTTTTCTGCTTTACAGAAACTTTCCTTAACATTTTTATATGTTTATAATTTTTTTGACAAAGTAATAATAATTAATTAATTAATGTACAGTCGTACCTTGCAAGTTGAACGGGATCCATTCCGGAAGTCCGTTCGACTTCCAAAGCATTCGAAAACTAAAGCTCGGCTTCTGATTGGCTGCAGGAATCTCCTTCAGCCAATCGGAAGCCACATCGGACGTTCAGCTTCCAAAAGAACGTTCGAAAACTGGAACACGCACTTCCGGGTATGGATCGTTTGGGAGCCAAAACATTTGAGAACTAGGCTATTCAAAAAGCAACTAATCACTGTATTTCAAAAGAAGGGGCGTGTGCAAATGGGCCAGCGTAAGTTTGAGATTAATCGGGAAATAATGGAGAATGGGAGGAGGAAAGGGTCTGTATGAGGGGAGGTCAGAGTGGCTTTTCTGGAGGAAGGGAAATCTCTCCCAGATGGGAAGTGGGAAGATTCAACTTCTCTGTATGTGTGAAGATTAAGATAAAATGCTGACCGAGGGCCACATAGAGACATTTGTAATTTTGTGTTTTATGAGGATCATTAATGTATTTTACTTTAGGATTTTTCTGTTGTTACCGGAAAAATCCGAGGGCTCCCTTGGACAAAAAGTAAAGACACCAACCAGAGTAAATTGGAGCAAATCAGCAGCCTGTAGGCTTGGCCTTTATTGAACTGTTGCAGCAGGGTGTTCCCCTCACTCGCAGGAGAGAGGAAAGACCCAGAAAAATGGTGTGCAAGACCTTATAAAAACTTTTGAAATTCCCCTCCTCTAGGTCAAGCCCACCCCCAGAAACATCATGCATACATTACAGAAAGGAGGGGTTGAGGGAGGAGTTGTGTTGGTAACCTGAGTGTCCTGTCACCTGGCTGGCTCCCTTCTACCCCTCCCCATGAGTCATTTTCTGAAGACAAAAGGTAGTCGCAGTTTCCTGCCCCCTGAGGGAAGATCCGATCACTGTCCTCTGCCGAATCCACTCCCATATGCAAGTTCTTTGTGATCCTGATTGTTCTCTGTCTGGGATCATCAGGGTTGGCATAGCAACTGGGCAGGGCTCCTGTGGATGTGCTGGGATGGTGAAGGGATTATGGCGCCCTGTATCAAACCTTCCCCATTTTGTAGTCTTTCCTTCATGGAGTAAAATAAAAGTGGAACAGTGCAAATCCGATGTATGGTTGATTTTCTATGAATTTATAACAGAAGTGTAGCGTATGTAGTGTGTGAGTGTGTGTGAAGTTTGTACAAACTGAATGATTGGGGGGGGGGTTTGCTGCTACACTGTTAGATCTATTTTTTTATTATCATTACAGTGGTGCCTCGCAAGACGAAAAGAATCCGTTCCGCGAGTCTTTTCGTCTTGCGGTTTTTTCGTCTTGCGAAGCAAGCCCATTAGCGGATTAGCGCTATTAGCGCTATTGACAGTTTAAGGGCTATTAACGCCTATTAAAGGCTTAAGGGATTAGCGGTTTTGCTGCTAAAATGCTTTTAGCAGCTTAGCGCTTCAGAAAAAGGGGTTTTGGAGCGGGAAAAAAACTCAAAAATTTTCGTCAATTTTCATCTTGTGAAGCAAGCCCATAGGGAAATTCGTCTTGCGAAGCACCTCTGCAAACGGAAAACCCTTTCGTCTTGCGGGTTTTCCATCTTGCGAGGCATTCGTCTTGCGGGGCACCACTGTATTCCCTTTCATTTAGTTTGAATTTTATGGCATGTTCGGTTGAAAACCTTTAATAAAACTGATTCAAAAGAGAGAGAATGTGAAGCTATTAGCATAATGAAGAGAGATTTGCATGCATTGCCCAATATATATAACTTCTCTGTCTGGCCCTTGGGACTCCCTCCAGGCCGTGCCCCACATTTCCCTGTTTGCACCCTACTTAAGACTTTCTGCCTGCCTTGCCAAATTTTGATAATGCTTCCTGATTTGCCTGGATGGAGGATAGAGGGGGCTTTGTTTGTGTGGAAAGTAGCCTACCGTACGGACTGACATGTGGCCCATGAGAGATTACCCGGAACAGAATGTGGCCCTCAGGCTGGAGAGAGTTCTGCACCCCTGAAATAAAGGCACATAAGAAAAAAACGTTTTGAAAAAATACAGTTCCGGAACTGGAATATTATTAGATAATGTGTAAAACGTGCAGGAAATAATAAAATAATAAATTGAATAATTATTAAACTACAACAACACAACAAGATGGAAGAAGTAAAATATTGAGATCACACATGGGGGAAGGGGAGTGGGGGGTTTATAAAAATTTATAAAAATTTCTAATATAATATTTCTAATCACATTGCATTTATATACAGTAAAGGGAAGTCTATAGCAATTAGATATACAGTGGTACCTCAAGTTAAGTCCTTAATTCGTTGTGGAGGTCTGTTCTTAACCTGAAACTGTTCTTAACTTGAAGCACCACTTCAGCTAATGGGGCTTCCCATTGCTGCCGTGCCAACAGAGCACAATTTCTGTTCTCATCCTGAAGCAAAGTTCTTAACCTGAAGCACTATTTCTGGGTTAGCAGAGTCTGTAACCTGAAGCGTATGTAACCTGAAGCGTATGTAACCTGAGGTACCACTGTATTTTAATTTACTCAACTATGTAGTAGGCTTATGTTACAAAACGAATATGGATTTCGAATTAGATGTTTGTAATTCTTTTAAAAAGAAGTTTAAAAAAGAAAAAGGAAAAACATTTTGGTTTCCCTGCAGAGATTTATGCCCTGTTCCCTGCCCCAAACCAATCTGGCTGCAAAATCTTGGGCTGTTTTTAAGGGTTGTGTGTGTGTGTGTGTTTTTTTTTTTCTTTGGCACCCATTTCAGGAAAACGGCAACGGCGGTGCTCCTTTCTCCTCCCAGCCCTCTCGGCTGGGTTTTCTTTCCACACAATGTGCCTGCAGGCTTCTGAACAAGGGCATAATCCTTTACGGCCAAACATTTCTCCCCTCGTTGGGGTCAGAAGTCAGAAAGCCATTGTCCGGTTATTTATAGCTGTGTCCTGTCTCTGAATTATCTTTGTTCGTTTGGGGCAGGCAGGTTGGAAAGCAGCCGACAAGTGGCAGGCAGGCCCCGGCTGGAGGTTTTGTGCTTGTGCCGGAGCCATTTTTGCTGGGCGAGGGGGTTAGTGTGCTCAGCTGCGCAACATCCAAGTTCTTGCCCCACCCCACCCCAACATCCTAGGGGTAGATGGTGCGGTGTGATAGGAATTTTGAGGTCTTCGATATATGGTAATGTTCATAACTGCACGTACAAAGATCGGCACAGGAAGACTGACCTGAAGCCATTTTGATTCCTAAGCTGAGCAAATGTTTTCTCTGCAAAGTGAAAGTGGAAAAGCCTCCCCATTGTCTTTTCCTTCACAAATCCTGTCTTAAGGGTATGTCTGTGTTTGAATAGGGTGTGAGCCTGTGACCTGGCCCAGGAACTAAGTATTTATCATTACAAAAGATTGGCCAGGCTCCCCAGGGTATCCAGTCAAGTAAGCATTAACAGGTAACCTGCCAGACAGGAGATAAACCAAGACTGGAGAAAAACAACATTCAAATTTCTGTTTTAGACCGCCTTTTCTGTGATGTAGGTGTGATGTATCTGAGGGGTGGTCTTAGGTTACACCCCTTCTGTGATGCATGTATGATGTTTCTGGGGGTGGTCTTGATCTACAGGGTGGCAATTTCAAAAGTCTTTATAAGGCCTTGCCCAGCATTTATCTGGGTCCCTCCTCTCTCCTGCGGGTGAAGGGAGCACCCTGTTGCAACAGATCAATAAAGATCAAGCTTACTAGCTGCTTTGCTTCTCAATATTCTCTGGTTGGCCTCTGTTATTCTCTCCTACCAATAGGGAACCTATGTAAGGACTCTAAATGGGCTCTTGGATATCCCATAAGGGAAAAGGGCAATTTTTGTTTACAACAGAGTCACAAGGCAAGGAGCCCAAATGTGGGTGGAGCGAAAGCTGGCGATTGGTGGAGCCAGAGCCCAACAGAGGAAGTGCCAGTTTAGGCCACATTCACAGCATAATGCGCATTTACAGCGCATGGCTTCGCCCCAGAGAATCCTGGGAACTGACATTGCTGGCACAGCTACAATTTCCAGAGTGGATTAATCAGTCAATCCCTTTTAACGGGGGACTATGGGAATTGTAGGGACGCGGGTGGCGCTGTGGGTAAAAGCCTCAGCGCCTAGGGCTTGCCGATCGAAAGGTCGGCGGTTCGAATCCCCGCGGCGGGGTGCGCTCCCGTCGTTCGGTCCCAGCGCCTGCCAACCTAGCAGTTCGAAAGCACTCCCGGGGGCAAGTAGATAAATAGGGACCGCTTACCAGCGGGAAGGTAAACGGTGTTTCCGTGTGCGGCTCTGGCTCGCCAGATGCAGCTTGTCACGCTGGCCACGTGACCCGGAAGTGTCTTTGGACAGCGCTGGCCCCCGGCCTCTTGAGTGAGATGGGCGCACAACCCTAGAGTCTGTCAAGACTGGCCCGTACGGGCAAGGGTACCTTTACCTTTTTATGGGAATTGTAGCTTGGGGGAGGGAATAAGAGGGTCCCCTAACAACTCTCAGCAGCCTGAACAAATTGCAGGTTCCCAGGATTCTTTGGAGGAAGCTGCGTCTGTTTAAAGCGGTATGATACTGCTTTAAATATGTATACTGTGGTACCTCGGGTTAAGAACTTAATTCGTTCTGGAGGTCTGTTCTCAACCTGAAACTGTTCTTAACCTGAAGCACCACTTTAGCTAATGGGGCCTTTTGCTGCTACGGCGTGATTTCTGTTCTCATCCTTAAGCTAAGTTCTTAACCCAAGGTAATATTTCTGGGTTAGCGGAGTCTGTAACCTGAAGCGTATGTAACCCGAGGTACCACTGTACTGCAGATGGGGCCTTAGGGTGTCAAACTAAACCCCTTATTTGTGGGGAGTGGGAGGCATCTCTCAAAAATTCCTTTGGTTTTCTCCTTCCAGGGTCCTTCAAGAAAAAAGAATCTGAACTTTTTGTTGGCAATCTCCCGTTGGATATCAAGGAGGTGAGGCTTGGTGCTTTCTGTTTCGGAATATATTTCTTGCGGACACTTCCCCCGACTGCCTTTTTCTCATGATGTATATTAAACTGTGAAAAATTGGCCTGTGATATGGTCTAGAAAACCCTGTTTTGGTTTTCACCTAAGTTGTCATCTACAACCCTCCTCTTTAAAACTAACACACCCATCATAAATGTGTCTCTCTTACAAGGATGTATATTGGGCAAGGGAAATGTCCAGCGAGAAGGTGGGACCCAGGCATGGGTTACCTCTGTCTACAACCCAGGACATGCGTGGTCATGTGACACAGTCATGTGGTATAGCTTTGTGGGCGTAATCTGGCTCAGAAGGCTCCACCCACCCCAGTTTCTAGCCCACCTTCACCCCGTCCATCTGCACTATGTACTTAAACACTACCATGCCATATTAAAGGGTCACGGATTCCCCCAAAGAATCCTGGGAAATGTTGTTGGTTAAGGGTGCTGAGAGTGTTTAGGAGACCCCTGTTCCCTTCGCAGAACTATGCACAACTGAGCTATCCCCTGGGATAGCTCAGTTGGTAGAGCAGGAGACGCTTAATGTCAGGGTTGTGGGTTCAAGACCCACGTTGGCCAGAAATATTCCTGCATTGCATGTTGTGTGTGTATATATAAATGTATGATGATATGTAAAGTAACACAGTAGCTTACAGCTAGGAAGCTAAATAACTCTTCTAGGTGATTGGTAACTTCTTTGTAAAGACTATACAATGTCCAGACTCTTTATATTCAAAAGAACTCTACTTTTATAAACATACAACCGAGAAGAATACATTTGCAATCTCATGCTTATTCACTTTGTTCCTTATCGAGAGCTCCTGTGCAGGTTTCTCCCGATTAACGTTTCTGTATTCTAGCCGTATCACTTGGTCCAGTCCGATGTCCATAGCAATGTATCACGGCCACTTGGTTGGGTGCCCATACTGCATCATGAATGGAGATTGTTTCTACCAACATACGTGTGCAAAACTCGTGAGGCTGAATCCCTGGGAAAGGGATGGGAAAGAGGACCTGGAAAATAGATATAAACTCTTTGTAAAATGCTTTCAGGTGTGCTTGCTGTGAATCAATCACGCAGGTGATGCAATTCTGGGCTGCATCAATAGGAGTATAGCATCTAGATCAAGGGAAGTAATAGTGCCACTGTATTCTGCTCTGGTCAGACCTCACCTGGAGTACTGTGTCCAGTTCTGGGCACCACAGTTCAAGAAGGACACTGACAAACTGGAACGTGTCCAGAGGAGGGCAACCAAAATGGTCAAAGGCATGGAAACGATGCCTTATGAGGAACGGCTAAGGGAGCTGGGCATGTTTAGCCTGGAGAAGAGGAGGTTAAGGGGTGATATGATAGCCATGTTCAAATATATAAAAGGATGTCACATAGAGGAGGGAGAAAGGTTGTTTTCTGCTGCTCCAGAGAAGCGGACACGGAACAATGGATCCAAACTACAAGAAAGAAGATTCCACCTAAACATTAGGAAGAACTTCCTGACAGTAAGAGCTGTTCGACAGTGGAATTTGCTGCCAAGGAGTGTGGTGGAGTCTCCTTCTTTGGAGGTCTTTAAGCAGAGGCTTGACAACCATATGTCAGGAGTGCTCTGATGGTGTTTCCTGCTTGGCAGGGGGTTGGACTCGATGGCCCTTGTGGTCTCTTCCAACTCTACGATTCTATGATTCTATGATTCTAGGTGCCTTTCTGCTACTCCGGATAGCAGGAATAAAGACTTTCTCTGAATTAACCCCTTCCCCGGGAGCAATGCTCTTCCTACCCGTGAGAAAGGCCTTAAAGGCTACAGTTTCACTTCAGACAGATCACACGGACACACACTGTCCTCAGCAGAGCAGCCATTCTCCTCACATACGCACAGAGAGGAGCAGAAAGCAGTTTAAAAAAAACGACAGTTACTGGAATAACAGTCACAACGGAATGGAATGCCTCTCTCATGTGACTCAGCCAGTCACACGAGGGCTACTGCCAAAGGGGAGAAAAAACCCATGTTAAAAATACACAGTAATTTAACATAAGTAAATATACCCATTTAAGGAATTTTTTACCATTATCCTTAACGTTGCATTACTGTGGATAGCTCAGTTGGTTAGAGTGTGGTGCTGGTAATGCCAAGGTTGCAGGTTTGACCCCTGTAAGGGGCAGCTGCATATTCCTGCATTTCGGGGGGTTAGACTAGATGATCCTCAGGGTCCCTTCCAACTCTCCGATTCTGTGAGTAGCCGAGTGATCAGTCCTTTGCAAGGGACTTTGGGAATTGCAGCTTGGTGAGGAGGGGTCACCTAGCACTCAGCCCCTTAAACAAAAACTCCACCCCCCCAGGATTCCTATGGAGGAAGCCATGACTGTTTAAAGTTCTCGGTACTGCTTTAAATTCACCGTGCAGGCAAGGCCTTAGATTTGAAACTCAGGGACTTGTCTTTAAATATACCCCTTTGTGTGCTGTAATTAAACTGCAGGGATCTCTCTTGGTTTAACCCGGGAGTGATTTTCGGGTTGGGGTGTCAATCCTGTTGTGAATTTTCCCCTCTTGTTTCTATCTTAGACAGAGTTAGCGGTTGCGTTCAGGGAGTTTGGCGTGAAGACGGTCAAGAAGCACAAGACAACTTTTACCAGGTACACCCTGCGCTTGGAAGAAACCTTTGATAACCCTCCATTCAGGGATTGGGGGACGTCCGCCCTCCCGCGAGGGTGATCCTCTTTGGCCTTGCAAGGTCTTCCCATTATGGGCGGATAGCCTGGGGGGCTGAATGCATTCCCTTCCACCTGTGTTGATGTTCAGATGAAGGATGGGGACAGGGAGATACTATGCCTTGCCTGCTTGGGGGGTCTTTGTCTCCTTTTATCTGGCTCCACCTCCTTTGACTTGGACGCCTCCTGCTGCTCCCAGTAGGTTGCTGTTGCCACTTTCCCCCAAGAGTGGGAGGACTGTGGCCCCTGAGGCCGACCGATCTGGCCCTCGCAGCTCTCCCTAGACCACGCCTCTCATACCACCTGCTTCATACAATCTATGCTTGCCTTTGTCTGGCCGGGATTTGTAAACCATACAGTCATACCTCGGGTTGAAGTCGCTTCAGGTTAAGCCTTTTTGGGTTGTGCTCTGCGGCGACCCGGAAGTAACGGAGCACGTTACTTCCGGGTTTTGCACATGCGCAGATGCTCAAAATGACGTCATGCGCGGAAGCGGTGAATCGCCAGACGCGCGTTGCGTTCGCTTCAGGATGCGAACGGGGCTCTGGAACGGATCCCGTTTGCATCCAGAGGTACCACTGTATATACTCGGTGGCCCCTCCCACTTTTGCCTCTAGCCCCGCCCACCACTGGCGTGTGGTCCCGGAAGGGCATGTAGCCCATGTCCTTAGCCCATGCTGAGTGTTTCTCCTTCCCTGGCTGTTTTTTTTTTTTTTCTGGAGAGATTGAAATGCCAACATGGCGCAACAGCTGACGTCGCTTCTCCTTCTCCGCAGCTTTGGGTTTCTGGAGCTGGCGTCCGCCGACATGGTCAAACTCGCCATCAAGCGGATGAACGGCAGCATGGTTCATGGGCGACGCATAACAGTGGCCGTTGCGGAGGACAGGAGGGCCCGTGAGCCCACAAACACGGACACAGAGATGCCGGTAAATATTCCTGCCTCCCTTTTAGCGGGTGGCACTGTGGGTAAAAAGCCTCAGCGCCTAGGGCTTGCCGATCGAAAGGTCGGCGGTTCGAATCCCCGCGGCGGGGTGCGCTCCCGCTGTTCGGTCCCAGCGCCTGCCAACCTAGCAGTTCGAAAGCACTCCCGGGTGCAAGTAGATAAATAGGTACCGCTTACTAGTGGGAAGGTAAACGGCGTTTCCGTATGTGGCTCTGGCTCGCCAGAGCAGCGATGTCACGCTGGCCACGTGACCCGGAAGTGTCTCCGGACAGCGCTGGCTCTTGAGTGAGATGGGCGCACAACCCTAGAGTCTGTCAAGACTGGCCCGTACAGGCAGGGGTACCTTTACCTTTTATAATGACAAGGTCCCCAGGGCAGAACCCCTCTGGCGTGATTTTATATCTCCTCACAGACACAGATAAGTATGTGACCTGGCGTGTAGCACTCTTTGCAACTGGGGCTAGGAGAATTAGAGCAAATTATATAGCCAAGGTAGCCACCAACTGTAAAGGAGATGAATTTATTTGACCCTATCTACATCAAGCTATGGGACGCGGGTGGCGCTGTGGGTTAAACCACAGAGCCTAGGACTTGCCGATCAGAAGGCAGAAGCTTTCTCCTGGTTTTCAGCCAGGGTCCTTCTCTCCCAGCCTTACCTAAAAATGTCAGGATTTGAACTTGTGACCTCCTGCTCCACCCACTATAAGTGCTTCTCGATAGGTGTTAGGTGTTTTTTTTCCCTTTTCTGAATGACGGGGCTCCAAACGTCACATTTCATTGCAGGATTTGGAACCCATCCCTTGGGAAGAGACCGGACCCAAGTGTGGTATGTTGCACCCGTGGGGTTTTTTTCCTCTTTATTTCCTCCCTGCTATATACTGGGGGCTCAGGGAAGCTTTCCACTCTCCCCCACCCACCCTGCAAAATGACAGTGATTTCCTCGCTGGCTGAAGAAATCAAATTTTCAGGCCAAATGAAATGAGAATGATATTGTAAACGTAAAACCCATTTAACTTAACACACGCTTACCTGGACACACTTTTTTACCCTGGCTTTTGGCACTTGATGCATGTGTTTTTAGGACCCACCTCATTTGGAGGATTGTAGCAGGTGGAGCTGTGGGATAAACCACAGAGCCTAGGACTTGCCGATCAGAAGGTTGGCGGTTCGAATCCCCGCGACGGGGTGAGCTCCTGTTGCTCAGTCCCTGCTCCTGCCAACCTAGCAGTTCGAAAGCACCTCAAAGTGCAAGTAGATAAATAGATATCGCTCTGGTGGGAAGGTAAACGGTGTTTCCGTGTGCTGCTCTGATTCGCCAGAAGCGGCTTAGTCATGCTGGCCACATGACCCGGAAGCTGTACGGCGGCTCCCTCGGCCAATAAAGCGAGATGAGCGCCGCAACCCCAGAGTCGGCCATGACTGGACCTCATGGTCAGGGGTCCCTTTACCCTTTACCTCCTTGATCCTAGTCCCAATGTTCTCATCCATTCAGATAGACTGCTGCTGCCCAAAGTTGTTTGATTGTAGCAGGTGGAGCTGTGGGATAAACCACAGAGCCTAGGACTTGCCGATCAGAAGGTTGGCGGTTCGAATCCCCGCGACGGGCTGAGCTCCCGTTGCTCGGTCCCTGCTCCTGCCAACCTAGCAGTTTGAAAGCACACCAGTGCAAGTAGATAAATAGGTACCGCTCCAGCAGGAAGGTAAACGGCGTTTCTGTGCACTGCTCTGGTTCGCCAGAAGTGGCTTAGTCATGCTGGGCACATGACCCGGAAGCTGTACGCCGGCTCCCTCGGCCAGTAAAGCGGATGAGCGCCAGAACCCCAGAGTCGTCCGCGACTGGACCTAACGGTCAGGGTTCCTGTTACCTTTACCTTTAAGTTGTTTTAAACTGTTTTTAACACTGTGCTTTAATGTTGTGACTCACACCTCACAGGGTGAAGCGGGAGGAGAGTAATAATTAATGATAATGGTGTCTTATGGCACCTGTAAAAAAAACCCAAGCCAACAAATTTAAATATTTATTATTTGTTAAAGCCACTGATTTTTTTTCTTTACAAATGTAGCTCAAAGACTCCTGTGTCTTTGAGTTGTTTTTAAAACTGTTTTTAATTTTAACTGAAGCCGCTTTGCGATAATATAAGCTGTTTTGAATTGTTGCAACTCACCCTGGGACCTTAGGATGAAGGGCATATAGTTGTTTAATAGCAACAACGATGAATTGGAGCTCACCTTATCAGATGAAGGGCTCTGCTCAGACACCACACCACACACAAAAGTGTGTGCACCTGCATCTTTTGTAATTTTATGTTGTGAACTGCCTTGAGATCTACAGATGTAGGGCAGTATATAAATTTAATTAATAATAATTACCGTATTTTTCCGTGTATAAGACGCCCTCCATGTATAAGACGCCCCCTATTTTTTGGGACTCAAAATTACGAAAATGCACTATCCGTGTATAAGGTGACCCCTTACCTTAAACTTCAAAAATTTAGGAAAAAATATAGTCTTATACATGGAAAAATACGGTATTATTATATTAGGATCAGACTCGGGCTAAATGTGGTGGGTGGGCGGGGTTGCCCACCTTTCAATCCCATGACATCATGATGACCGTATTTTTTGCTCTATAAGACGCTCCAGACCATAAGACGCAACTAGTTTTTGGAGGAGGAAAACAAGACAAAAAATATTCTGAATCCCAGAAGCCAGAACACCAAGAGGGATCTGGCTTCTGGGATAGCCTCTTGCTGTCCTGGCTTATGGGATAGCCATGCAAAGCCTCTTGAGGGTAGCGGGAGGAAGGCTCCCCCAAGAGCCGCACTCCCTTTAAAGTGCTCGCGGAGCGTGTGTGCGGCTCTTGGGGGCAGCCCTTCTCCCTCCTTGGGAAAAGCCCCCAAGCACCACACACACGCTCCACGCGGCTCTTTAAAGGGAGCGCTGAGCAGAGCCTCCCGCCTGCATTCGCTCTATAAGATGCACACACATTTCCCCTCACATTTTAGGAGGGGAAAAGTGTGTCTTATAGAGCGAAAAATACGGTCCATCACCTTATCGGTTGTCTGTCAAACTCCCTTGCACAGGTTCCTGAGTGCCCTTACAGATGGTCGGGGAGAATTTTGCACGGACCCTCAACATTCCACGGCTACTGAGCATGCTCAGTCCTCATTGAGAGCCAGTGTGGTGTAGTGGTTAATAGTGGTAGACTCGTAATCTGGGGAACCGGGTTCGTGTCTCCGCTCCTCCACATGCAGCTGCTGGGTGACCTTGGGCCAGTCACACTTCTCTCAGCCCCACTCACCTCACAGAGTGTTTGTTGTGGGGGAAGAAGGAAAAGGACAATGTTAGCCGCTTTGAGACTCCTGAAGGGGAGTGAAAGGCAGGATATCAAATCCAAACGCCTCCTCCTCCTCCTCCTCATTGGACTGAGTGGGCCAGCCCCTTTTTGGGATTTTTTAATGGGGCAGTGTGGTGTTCTTCACCTTGGGACCCCCCTACGCATATTGAGACCAGGCTTTCTTTCTTTCTCTCTCTCTCTGTTGACTTCGTTCCAGTTCCATTTCTACTGCCACTCTCAAACCTTGCCTCTTCTTTAATTTCCCCTGACTTCCTGTCTTGTTCTCGGCAGATCTTTCCCCAAAAGCCAACACACAGACCTTGGACCCTCCGAAGCTGAAGGTCCTTTATGCCATTCCCATGGAAATGAGGTGAGGAGGAATATCTTCCAACAACACGAAGTGGCATGAAATGTCATCCGCATTTGGGTGTATATTTCTAACTCATATGCGTATTTTTTTTGCAAAGTGATTTTCCCAGTCATGTTATTTTCATGATTATATGCACTTCTACGCATGCTTTGCCTCGGCATACTCATTTTTGCATACATCACTTGGCTGAAGAACTACATTGCAAAATTCAGAGGAAAAATTGAGAAGTGCACATTTGGAAGGCTGAACATAAGAAGAGCCCTGTTGGCTCTAGTCCAGACGTTTCCCAAACTTGGGTCTCCAGCTGTTTTTGGACTACAACTCCCATCATCCCTAGTTAGCAGGACCGGTGGTCAAAGATGATGGGAACTGTTGTAACCCCATTGGGCACTTTCTTTGACTCCTTGATCATTTCTTGACGTCTGTGATTTATGTTCTCCTGCTAGGTACCGTATTTTTCGCTCTATAGGATGCACCCGACCATAGGACGCACCTTGTTTTAGAGGGGGAGAACAAGAAAAAAAAAAATCTCCCCCTCCCTGCTCAGCGCCCCTTCAGCGAAGCAGCAAGAAAAACGGAGCCCCTTCCATTTCTCCTCCCGCTTGGCTGAAGGGGCGCTGCGCAGCTCTCCCTCTCTGCTGAAGCCGGGAGAGTCTTGCTCTCCTGGCTTCAGCAAAAGGAACCCGAAGCCTGCGGAGCGCAGCGGAAACTCACGCTGCGCTCCGAAGGCTTCAGGCAGCTATCCCTGAAGCCTGGAGAGCGAGAGGGGTCAGTGCGCACTGACCCTTCTCGCTCTCCAGGCTTCTGCGAAAGCAACGCGAAGCCTCCGGAGCGCGGAGGGAGCGCTCCCTCTGCGCTTCGGAGGCTTCACGTTGCTATCGCTGAAGCCAAGGAGCCTGCATTCGCTCCATAGGATGCACACACATTTCCCTTTAATTTTTGGAGGGGAAAAAGTGCGTCCTATAGAGCGAAAAATACGGTATTTTTAACCGAGTACCAGAAGAATATTTTGATGGGTGTTGTGACTTTCCTTCCAGAACTTTGTTCTTGCTGCGGATGTTAGGAGATTGCTTTAAGGATGTGGGCTGGCTCTTCTCCATAGCAAAAGTCGTCGGGAAAGCTGCACTGCTGGTATTGGATACCGTTCCGCAGACCCCCTTCTTCTGGGCCATCCATCTCACAGAGGTTGGTGCAAACCGCAAATTCGTTTTGGTTAAACTGCCTGCCTGTTTGCCCACCGCTTCCCAGGATTGTGGCTCCATACAGCCTGGCGAAGCGAAACAGTTTAGTGCCCCCCGTTAGCGGTGAAAGCAACGTAAGTGCACAATGTGCTGCAGTGCAACAGACGGCGGTTCATTGAGCTCTAACGCACTTTGAATGGCACTGGCCTCGTTCGGGAAAGAGGGCAAATGGTAGTAAGCTGCTTTTGATGGCCTCTGCACACATTGTGTAGTGAAAGGAAGGAGGCTAGAGGAACTGAAATGTTTCTTCTTTAAATGGAGCGTCTGCAAGTGGAAATGTGAGGGGTGAGGGATGTTGTGCTGCCCGTCAGGCAATGGCTTTTTACACCTGCCTTGCCCTATCCTCCAGCCCTGGGAGCCTTTTCCAGACCATGACTTTGAAAACAGCAGAAGCAGCTGGAAAGTGATTAGTTCAGGGATAGTTTTAAGGGTTGTGTGTCCTTGTTTCTCCATTTGATCCTTTTGCATGGCTTTGAATGTTTTGTGATATTTTGTGCATTGTGATTTGCTGTTATTTTTCTTGATTATAGTTTAGCACGACGCAATACAAATCTTTATTACGGTCATAGACCAGCATAAAAGGGTGAGACACAGTCATTTAAAATCTGAAAAGCGTTTTGGAAAGCTAAAAGGTATTCATAGAAGGTGAATATAAAAGTCTATAAGAATTTAAAAGAAGGGATAGGAGCATTGGGCGAATATGGAAGAGCATAAAAGTTTGCTATATAAAAGAGTTAACTATATTAATTTACAGAGCACTCTGATATGTTCATTGAATCTAGTTTGTGGCACAGGTCATCCTCTGACAAATTTTGAGCTCTGCTGTGCAGAATCTAGCAGCATTGCATGTTGTAGTAGGATTGGTATCTGAGAGCAGCAGGGAGGTATAGAATCGCCCTGTGGGGCAAGGCCACGGGGAAATAGTTGAAGCCAATAATTGAGTGTGATCATCCACACTCCAGCCTCCACTTCTGTGAAGCCTGTCTCTAGCCTCAGAGTAGCATTAGAGACCCATTTTGGGACTTGAAGGACTGACCTTTGAAATTTGGATTGCACCATTATTTATTGTAACTGTTTAGTGTAAACTGTTGAATTATTATTTGCTGATATTTAATTTTACTGTTCACTATTGTATTCCAATGTATTATTGAATACTGCTTTAATTGATATGTCGATTATTTCAAAGTTATTGGGACTTCTTTGTATTGGATCAGATTATCAGACGTGTGTGATCGTTGCTGTCTGTTTTGTTGTTTCTTCAGCTTGTAATACCGCCTTATGTATAGTAATTCAGAAAGACGGTATGCCACTTAAAAATGAAATGAAATACTAGAGGACTTTTGCTTGTGCATGTGAACGTTCAACAGGAGCTAAAATACACCGGATACTGTTTTTGCTGTTAAAAATGCAGGAATGCCATCAGGCTATGCAGATGCTGTTCAGGGCCTTGGCAGAAAGTGAGTCTTGCGCACCCTTTCTGACAAAGCAAGAGGTTCAACAAGGGACACGTTGCTTGGCAGAGTGCATTGTGGGGGATGAAGGCCATGCCTGGAACAGGTGAGGGGATTATGGAAACAAATACACGTTGCGCGTTTGGGGTTGAGAACAAATCATGTAGTTAAGACAAATGGAGATATCTGCAGGCAGCTGTTAGTTATGACAGCTCAGTTGAGCCTCCCTGTGCCACAGCAGTATACCTTGGGGGTACTGGAGGCTGGGGACTTACAGCAGGGGAGGTCACAAGCTTCCCAGCGACCCCTGGCTGCCCCTCATTGGGAACAGAATACTGGGTAGAAAATAAAAGCGGAGGTATCTTTTTCTCTCTCTCTTTTGCCTCTATCCCTTTCTCAGGTGCTGGGTTGTGGAGAAGGTGGAGGATTTGGCAGTAGTGTTCTTTGTGGACTTTGGCCGCTCTGCCACTGTCCCGCTTAATTCCCTGCGGAAGCTGGACAGGGATGATTTCTGGGCCATCAAACCTTTGGCGCAGCCGTTTGCGCTCCAGGAAGGCAAGTGAAGGCAAAAGTTGGAGCGGTGAACGCAAATTTCATCCCTGTGCTGTAGGATAAGGTGCTAACAACGCTTCACCCCCCCCCCAATAAAAAATTTAAAAATCTGAAGAGGTTAAAAAGGTAAAGGGACCCCTGACCATTAGGTCCAGTCATGACCGACTGGGGTTGCGGCACTCATCTCGCTTTATTGGCCAAGGGAGCTGGCGTACAGCTTCCGGGTCATGTGGTCAGCAAGACAAAGCCGCTTCTGGCGAACCAGAGCAGCGCATGGAAACGCCGTTTACCTTCCCACTGGAGCGGTACCTATTTATCTACTTGTACTTTGACGTGCTTTTCAACTGCTAGGTGGGCAGGAGCAGGGACTGAGCAACGGGAGCTCACCCCATCATGGGGATTCGAACCGCCAACCTTCCGATCAGCAAATCCTAGGCTCTGTGGTTTAACCCACAGCGCCACCCGCGTCCACTGGCCAAATCCGGTACAGTGGTGCCTCGCAAGACGAAAAGAATCCGTTCCGTGAGTCTCTTTGTCTAGCGGTTTTTTCGTCTTGCGAAGCAAGCCCATTAGCGGATTAGCGCTATTAGCAGTTTAGCGGCTATTAGAGGCTATTAAAGGCTTAAGGGATTAGCGGATTAGCTGCTAAAAGGCTATTAGCAGCTTAGTGCCTTAGAAAAAGGGGGTGGGGAGCGAAAAAAAATCCCCAGGAATCGCAAGACATTTTCGTCTTGCGAAGCAAGCCCATAGCAAATTCGTCCTGCGAAGCACCTCCAAAACGGAAAACCCTTTCGTCTAGCGGGTTTTCCGTCTTGCGAGGCATTCGTCTTGCGGGGCGCCACTGTAACTGAGTGTCTGGGGGAGGCAGAGACAAAAACCAAAACCCTGGAGAAGTGGAATGGAAGGCCATGACTCCATATTGCAGCATTTTTGTTGCAAGTCCTCTTGTACTGCTTACTGAAAAATTCCTTTTGACTCGTACTTTTTTTTTCTTTTGCAGAGGTTTTCCCACCTCAACTCATGATGAGAAAAATCCTGGAAGGGAAGGTGGTCGGCCCATTGCAGACAGAGGTAAGGACAGGAGTGTCTTGCAACTGTTAACGTACAGAGGAAATGATTTTTTTTTGTCGTCTTCCAGACTTTTGATAGCCACAGAACCACTTCTCTGTCCCCTGAATCGACATGGGTGAATCCTCAAAAGGTTTATTTTGAAAGTGGCCAGAGGATGAGTGATCTGATTGCAGAGCCACAAATCGATCCACTAGATGTGCCTCCAAACTGGTAGCTCCAGAACAGCGACTGTACAGAGAATCCCGATTCATATATCACATTAACCAGGGGTGCCCAAACTTTTATCAAAGAGGGCCAGATTTGATGAAGTGAGCATACATGAGGGCCGACCAAAATTGTTCAGCTTTTTTTAGGATTAGAAGTTTATGAGCTTTTTAAAGATTTTACCCCAGGAGATAAACTGCCACAGGGGCTGGATTAAACCCCCCAAACGGACTTTGGACATGCCTACATTAAACCATATAGTGGTACCTCTGGTTAAGAACTTAATTCATTCCAGAGGTCCGTTCTGAACCTGAAACTGTTCTTAACCTGAGGTACCACTTTAGCTAATGGGGCCTCCTGCTGGTGCCATGCCGCCGCCGCCCAATTTCTGTTCTCATCCTGAAGCAAAGTTCTTAACCCAAGGTACTATTTCTGGGTTAGCAGAGTCTGAAACCCGAGGTATCACTGTAGTTGAAAATGAACCTGTGGTTCAAGGTGAACTGAAACGCATCTTCCCCTAACTCTTTGGTTGCTCTCCAAACCAACACCAGTCAAGGTTTGTTATTGGTTTGCTGGTTTGTCAAGAGAGAAAGAAACCATAAGCCCAGGTTTGGATAAGAAGAGTCCCGCTGTAGGAGGCCAAGAGCCCACCTCGACCCGCATCCTAGTCTCACAGTAGGGGAAGCCCACACTGTTTAAGGCATTTCCCCCTCCCTCTCCCCAACTGCATATTCACATCACCACCATTTAGCACATATGGCTTCGCCTAGAGCAGGCACCCCCAAAGTCGGCCCTCCAGATGTTTTGGGACTACAACTCCCATCATCCCTGACCTGTCCTGGTCCTGTTAGCTAGGGATGATGGGAGTTGTAGTCCCAAAACATCTGGAGGGCCGACTTTGGGGGTGCCTGCCCTAGAGAATTTTGGGATCTGCCATTTATAGTTCCTAACACCCTTGACAAAATAGAGCCTGGTTGCTGGATCAGGCCAATGACCCATCTAGTCCAGCACAGCAACTTCTCCCAGTGCCCAACCGGATGATGATAATGATAATTTTATTCTCCATATGCCGCCCATCAGACTGGGTTCCCCCAGCCACTCTGGGCGGCTTCTAACATATATAAAAATACAATCAAACACCAAACATTAAAAACTTCCCTAGACAGGGCTGCCTTCAGATGTCTTCTAAAAGTCAAAATAGTTGTCGATTTCCTTGACATCTGATGGGAAGGCATTCCACTGCCGAGAAGGCCCTCTGCCTCGTTCCCTGTGACTTCAGCGAGGGAAATGCCCAAAGACCCTCGGAGCTGGATGATGAGGGTGGGGACGATCCTTCGAAGCCTGCAAGGATCAGAGCACAACAGCGGCTCTTCTTGCATGCAGTTCCCAGCAGTGAACTAGCTCCAAGATTAGAACACAGCCATCATTGCTACTGGACACTGAGAGTCTTATCCTTCACATTTTCACCTGTTTGGGGGGGCCATCAGTACATCTTGCGACAGCAAATTTGCCCACAAGCTTTGCGGAAGAGCAATGCCTGTGGAAGCGAGTCCCAAAGTTTAACAATGCACTGCCGGAAGTGCTTCCATCAGTGTGTCCTTAATCTTCCAACACTCAGACTTCATTGATCTCCGAGTTATGAGAAAGGGAGAAAAACATCTCCCTGTATCCTTTTCTCCAAACCATGCAGTATCCTAGACACCTCTTACAATGTTACCACCCACCCCAAATTAATACTCCCCAAATGTTGTAACCTCTTCTCATGGGAGATCTACTCATGCCAAACTACCGTATTTTTTGCTCTATAAGACTCACTTTTTCCCTCCTAAAAAGTAAGGGGAAATGTGTGTGCGTCTTATGGAGCGAATGCAGGCTGCGCAGCTATCCCAGAAGCCAGAACAGCGAGAGGGATTGCTGCTTTCACTGCGCAGCGATCCCTCTTGCTGTTCTGGCTTCTGAGATTCAGAATATTTTTTTCCTTCTTTTCCTCCTCCAAAAACTAGGTGCATCTTGTGGTCTGGTGTGTCTTATAGAGCGAAAAATATGGTAATTAGCTGGTTTCCTGGGAGCAGAGTTGGTGTGCACTGATAACTTTTCGGTTTTGGGCTCCTCATTCATGTTAAATAAACTCTAGGTTTTAAAAACTGCTGTTTAATGCAACAAGTGAATCATCCAGAGGTGCAACAGGCATCTCCTCCCATGGTGGATAATTCTGCTGAAGCTCTGCAGAATTGGCTGACCCAAAGAAGCAACGCTTTGATCCCCTACATCCTAGCAGAGGCAAGGTCTGGGCATCATGCAGAGATGCAACGGGCACCTCTACGCTCACTGGTGCGGTTTAGCTCCTGTGTAGCACACAGAGTTAAGGGAATTACTCATTGGCCGCTTCCGGCATGTTCTGAGGGTCAATGCAAGTTGGAGATCACTGCCCTGAATCTAAATTCTGCGCCAAGAGTTCCAAAGGGTCTCTGGAAACCTAGCAATTCTATGTGCAGCTTTGGTGTTTATTTTAATTCTTCATCTACTAGGCTTGAGAAACTAAAAGCACAGCTTGGGAGTTTCAGTGGGGATTTACCAACACACTCAAGAGTTTCTCTTTGGATTATTTTAAGTTCTAACAGCTTTTTCTACGAGGGGAAAAAATCATTTAACCAGCTGGATTACAACTGAACCCCGTGTTTACATCCAATTCCTAAAAAACATCCCCACATGGGCAGCCTGTTATAAGGGCTGGAGGGTGACAGGAGCTATGGGTCATGATGGGTGTTTGGGGGCGGGGAGATGTGTTTAAAATACACTAATATTTTTTTCTATCTTGGTAACTTTTTACAGCAACACATTTTGAAGTTTGCCATCAAAGATGAATAGGAGGAGGAAGTTGTTTAAATAAATTCTGGAGAGAACATCCGACAAGCAAGCTGATGGGCTCTTGGGAAAAAGGATTGTAAATTGTTTTTGATGGGAGATGGGGTAAGCGGAAAGACCCTTTGCATTAATTTTCTACACCTTCCTGTTTCTATGCATTCCCCCCCCCCCCCGTATCTGTTTAAAACAAGGCAGTTTAACTGTGCCTTGTTGCGGCAGGAAGGAAAAAAAATGTCTCTTAATTAAAAGCATTTTGCATATTAGGGGTGTTCAAAGATGGAGGGTTTGAAGAGGCAAGGAATGTTGAAATTTTGCCTATTGATTGGAGCCTGTTCTTCCCACCTTGTTTCTGTAGTTTAGTTGATTAAAACCAAATATATACATGTACACCTAAAACTTGTTTGCTTTTTTAAGAAGTGATGCTGAGGAAGAAATTGTCTGATTGTCTCTTGCACTCAGGTGAGCTTTTTCCTCTGGAGTCATTTTTGCTGTTGAGTTTCCCCACTTCTTTGATTTTCTCCCCCCCCCCCCCAAGGTCTGCTGATTTTAAAATATGACCTACAGCAAGGGCTTCCAAACTGGTGCACAGACCACCAGTGGCCCACGTGCTCCTTTCAGGTAGTCCATGATGTGCCTGCGTTAAGATTTTTAATTGCATTTTTATTGCTCTCTTTCTTTCTTGTACTTTATTGCATTTCAGTTCTAGGCAATTTCAGTTCTAACGGAGCGAAGTACAAAACAAGAAATTTAAAGGAGCAATTGAAACACGAGTAAAAATCACACAGCATTATGAACGCTATAGCTGGCCAAAAAATCAAATCAAATACCCTTGGCAATTTTCAAGTGGTCCACAGGAGCGTAAAGTCAAAGAATAGTAAAACTGGAAGTGTGGAAACCTGCTTGCTGCCCTGGTCTGACCTAGGTGTCCTAGGAGCACCAGAAAGACACAAAGCCCTCACCTAATTGCTAACCCCAAATTTGTATCCTAGCAAGCTGTTAGGTTCCTACTTCCCAATTCTGAAAAACCAAGTGTGTACAAGGAGTTAACACAACAGGACTGTGAGGATTCAAAAGCAATCATCCTCACGACTACTAAGCCGAGTTGGTCCTGGTTAAAAAACAAAATCACAGTGCATATATTGTGTCAGGATCATAGGGAACGTCACACAGACGCAATATAAATCTAGCAGGTTATGACAATTCCACGAGCCTGAGGATCTTTAGGAACTGATTTTAAAGTTTCTAGACCTCATAGATTTGTGGTTGGTTTTTTGTTTTTTTTTCTGGGAAGGCAACACCCTTAAACCTGAGTTGCCACCTGCTTTGCAGACAGAGAGGTAAGACTAGTTCCCCATCAAATTAACAAATGTAATTGTTCTCCAAAGAAGATACATTTCCCCCCCATACACATCCATCATACACTGTAACCAAAAAGGAAAAAGAAAAAAAAAAAGCAGTGTACATGAAAATAAGAAAATAAATTAAATCCGTAGCAGAGGGAAGAGGCAGAGGTGCTCTAGACTGCAGCGGAGCTGGAAGCTTCCAGCGATAACAAGAGAATCAAAGAGTTTTGCTGTTTTGTTTTGTTTTCGTGTGTGTGTGGTTTTTAATAAGAGTGACTGCCAGCTTGCCTGCTAGCGCGGGTCCAAGCGAGTCAGCAGAGCAGAGGGAGGGCCCGGCTGCTCACAAGTGTTTATAATTCCGTAAGAGTCCCCCGCTGGAGCCGCTCACTAAAATCGCCTTGCAAGTACGGGCGGTGGAGAAAGAGGGAGGGAGGAGGGTGTGAGTGTCCTGTCCTAGGAGGAGGAGGAGGAGGAGGAGGAAGAGCAGGCATCCTTGCGATCCAAATGCAGCAGCGTTCAGCAGGGAAGTCGAGGCCGGTCTGAGGCTGTCCAGGGCGACCGTCTCCATGCTTAGCCATCTTCCTTAGGGGGCGTGTACCAGCCTGAGAGCAAAGTAAAAGGTGGTGAGGAAAGGTGGAAGACGTGGGGTTTAGGTGAACAGACGCCGTTTCTGTAGATCAAGGCTGGGAAACTTTTGCTGGTGGGCGACCTACATATTCTTAACCTCTTCACCCTTGTGGGGTGGCCCCCCGCCCTCCCATCAATCACCAGGTGCCATCTTCACATTAGGCAACGTTGCGTCCTGATTGTCAGGAATGCAAAAGCACAACTGTTTGGAAACCTTTTTGTAAAACTGCCCTGTGCTGCTCTTCAAACCCCCTGCTTTTCAGAGGGGCTGTTTGAAAGTCCTTTTGCAAACAGCTGAGCTTTAGCTGGGCCTGCCTGTTTGCAGCATACAGCCAGCACAGAATTAACCCCACCACCCAGTTTTCTTTTGTTTTTTAAACTACAGCAGAGGCCAGCAATTCCCCACCCCTGCCTCACATGGAGCTGGTCTAGCCAGCAAAATACTCTTCTTACTTGGGTGCTCAGAGGCTCTTTCCAGGTCCAGATTCTCCTCTAGAACTGGAGGAGCAGGGGGGCTTTTTGCATAGAAACCGTACGCTCTGCCACTGAGCTAGGGGCCATCCTTTCCAGGGGGGTGGGAATCCTGTGGGTCTCTCCAGATCTTGCTGGATTCCAACTCCGGTCACTCCTGATCCAGAGACCTTGCTGGGGGTAGGTTGCAGCCACCCTCCCAACAACAGCTGGAGGGCACCGGCCAACCTACCCGTGCCCTACAGGGATTGCCATGGGGTGATGGTTTTCAAACTGGTGGCAGCCTCAGTCGGGAATAGGTGGTCAGTAATGGCAGACAAACTTTCTGGAGTGGGAAAGCTCTGCTGCTACCCATCTTCCACTGCAATGAGACTCTTCAGTATAGACAAAACGCCCCTGGGACAAGGGGATGAGGGCAGAAGGTAGGGGGTTCTGAGCTCCCCTCCCACAATTGTTTAACAATTGCAACACCACCCCTCTCTCCCTCGATTAGGCTGTTGCCTGTAATAACTCGGGTGTAGTTTTGTACTCGTAAATGCAGGTTATTGCGACGTCACTGACTCCACCCCGTGACCTCATTTTACATTTGGCTCCTCCTATTTAATCTTGCACCTGACAGCAGTTGTCACGGCTGTACAGAATGGAACTTGCTGAATGCTGTTGTTATCAATAATAATAATAATAATTTTTGATTTATACCCCGCCCTCCCCAGCCAAGGCCAGGCTCAGAGCGGCTTACAAGCAATAATAAAAACAAGATGAATGATTACAACTTAAAAACAAAAGTAAAATACAACATTAAAATAATGGAACATTAAAATATTAAAATGTAGCCTCATCGCAGGAGGAGAAGGAAAAGAAAAAAGAAAGAGGGAGGGAGGGAATCAAATCAAAAATAATAAAAATAATGGCTTTACTGTTTCGCAGAATTTCTGGGCTCAACTCAAATTGCTGGTTTAAATCCTTATAAAGCCACTTGTGGGGTCCCACCTGTTCCTCCCTGGAAGTCCCTTAAGGAGAGGATAAGAAACAGTGGCCAACAACGCAGGTCGGCTCCTAAGCCTTCCACTGGAAGCGCTTCAACCAAGGTGCCAGTCCTTACCGTTCTTCTCGTGAATCTGGACCAGGGACTTGTACGACTGCTGCGCTCTTGTCAAACTGTACTGGTTCTGCGGGAGGAGAATGGCTTTTAATGTTAAGAAGGCTGCCCTCTCTGCACCCTTCTGTCATCACACACAATGCGTGCAATGGCAATATATCGTGAATCATGATGTGTGTGTGCGCTCTACAAAAATCAAAACGTGGGGAAAACTGCAAAGCAAGCCAATGCCTCTACACAGTTCCATCCTTATTTCAGACATTGTGATATATCCGTATGTCACAATGTTTAGCTGGCGATATATCGCGAAGCTGAAAGCCAGCTATCGCCCAGCCGTAGGGTGCCCTAGAGGATCCTGCCTCTAAATCACAGAAACACGACTACCCTGAAAAGCCACATACCTGTGAAAGGAAATCTTACACTCCTAGAGGCAACTTGGCCAGATTATATCTCCCACACTGCTCCAACCACAAAACACTGACTGTGCTGAATATCTTGTAAGTGGTGGTTTTTGGTTTTTTTAATGCAATCAGGCATTTTAGGACAAGCATGGTGTGACCATAGGAAGCTGCCCCCCCTTTTTTTTACATCCCGTATTTTAAGGCAGTGGACATAGTTCTCCCCCGTTTTATTCTTACAACAACCTTGAGGGCTGAAAGAGAGGAAAGGTCTGCGGCTCATTCAAGGTCACCTAGGTCAGTGTTCTTCAACCTCAGGTCCCCAGATGTTGCAGGACTACAACTCCCATGATCCGCCGCTAGCTTAGCCCAACGGCCAGGGATGATGGGAGTTGTAGTCTTGCAACAGCTGGAGACCCAAAACTGACCTAGGCCACATTGTACACCACACATTTAAAGTACCATGACATCACTTTGAACAGTCACGGTTCCCCCCCTCCCAAAAAAAAATATTCTGGGAGCTGCTGTTTGTTCAGGGTGCTGAGAGTTGTTAGGTAAAGGTAAAGGGACCCCTGACCATTAGGTCCACTCGTGACCGACTCTGGGGTTGTGGCACTCATCTCGCTTTATTGGCTGAGGAAACCAGCATAGTTTCTGGGTCATGTGACCAGCATGACTAAGCCGCTTCTGGCGAACCAGAGCAGAGCACGGAAACGCCGTTTACCTTCCCGCCGGAGTGGTACCTATTTATCTACTTGCACTTTGACGTGCTTTCAAACTGCTAGGTGGGCAGGAGCAGGGGCAGAGCAACGGGAGCTCACCCCGTTGTGGGGATTCGAACCACCGACCTTCTGATCGACAAGTCCTAGGCTCTGTGGTTTAACCCACAGCGCCAACCGCATCCCTACCTGTGTACAGTACACGGTTCCCCCCCTCCCCCAAAAAATATTCCGGGAGCTGCTGTTTGTTCAGGGTGCTGAGATTGCCCACAATTCCCTTTCCAGGGTTCTCTGCGAAGGATTGTCAAAGCACTTGGGGAATTGTAACTCTCTTTAAAGCTTTGCTGGCTCTTTTCTGCCAGAGGTTGGAACCTCTGGCAGCCGACTCCTCTACAACACCAACGCAAGAGAATTGGGGCAGGGGATATGTCGACCCTAGCCCCAGGTTACCTTGTTGGCGCCAAACTGGACCCTGGCTTTGCCTTTCACAAGTGTGGCACTGATCTGCATGATCACGGACTCCACCGAGTAAGCACTGCTCCAGCCCTGGGGAAAAGGAGGTGAGGGAAAAGGAATGAGCGACCACCAGCATGATCTAGTCCAGCCCTCTGCAATGCAGGGACCTTTTTGCCCGAACCTGCAACCCTGAGATTAAGAGTCTCGTGCTCTCCTGACTGAGCTATCCCAGGGAGCAGCAGGCCAGCCAAACACCCCAGCCCAACTGCTGCAGAAGTGGGAATTGGACCTGGCCCCAAATGGGAGTCCTCCCAGCCGCTCACCTGTTTTGTTAGAAGCTCCATGCAGATAGCTCCTCCGCCCAGGACATACCTTGGGAGAGAAGGACAGAGGAAAATCTACTGTTAGCCAAAAAGCCCCCCTCTCACACTCTCTGTGTGTATAAATTCATTTAAAAGGGGAGCAGGAACCCAGTTCCTCACAATCAAAGCCCTTTCCTAATGGCAGATCCTAATGTATAAATAATAAAATTATTAATGTGCCTCCTGCCCCACAACCAATCCTGCTGCTCAGCTAAGATGGCCTGTCCTTTGAGGGGGTGGAGGCAGGTGGAAGCTGGCTCTACATCTCTAGATGGAGCAGACCGAATGTGGCTGCCTCTGATTTTCTTCAGAACCAAGGAACACCCAATGAGAATAGAACTAGGGTCCAAATACTGTCGCCTCCGGGGAACAGGGCATCCAGCAGCATAGGATTAAGGGGTAAGGCCTTCAAGCGGGCTTTAATTCCGTGTCCTGTAAGAATTTGGGGGCAGAACATCCCCCTTGCAGACAGAAGGTCGCAGGTTCAATTCCTGGCATCTCCAGGTAGGGGCTGGGAAATGTCCCCCTGCCTGAAACCCAGTGACTTGCCGGTCAGTGTAGACAATACTGAGATAGATGACCAAGGATCTGGGCTCAGTATGAGACAGTTTCCTAGGTTCTGGCTGCCCTGAGATCTTCAGAAGAAGGGAGGTAATATAGATTTAAATAATACTGATTTATTATTATTTTTTGGAAATAACTTGTCTTCTCCAAAACCTTTATTCAGATTTACAGTTTTAACACTTATGTTCAAAAACCTGTACAGCCTTCTCTAAAAAGGTAAACGTGATTTTTATATAGTTAATATAGATGGGTATTGACAGCTATTAAATATTATAAAAATAAATCAATTTCACTAAAGCCTCTTATTTTTTTATTATTATTATTATTATTATTATTATTATTATTATTATTATTATTATTATTATTATTATTATCCTCTGATGTTTTCATGCAATGTGGATAAGGCAAAAAGAAATACAGTCTGCCAGGAACTGCATATGCGCACAGCATGCACAACTGGAGCAGCGGAATGCTCTCATGCAAGCCCATTTTGTTTCAAATGAGGTTTTGACAACAGAAATTCCAAGTGGATTGTGCCAGGTACGTAAATAATCATCAAGAGGGATACAGCAAAATAAGCAAGGCAAAATAGAACAGCAATAATAATACTGATTTAAAACAGCATGGTTTTACACGGTTTTACCCTTGATAGGGTACTGAGTTACTAATACTAGCCACCCAAATCCCACCGGTGGGGATCGTCAGGCACTTACCCTCCCGACAGCACAGGAGACACGACCCTTACGAAGGGCGGGTCAAAGGGAAAGTTGTCCTGAAAGGAGAAGAGAGACGCTGAGCTGGCTGCCGGGCAGACCTCCCTTTCCCTCCCACCCCGGCCATCAGTTGATGCCGCCGCCGCCACCTCCTCCCTCCCACCAGCCTGACCTTAAAGGTGAAGTTGAGGAGGATGAAGTCTGCCCCCTCTTTCTCTTTGAGGATCTGCAGGTCGCTGTGCAAGGCGCTGTCCTCGTCCACCCTGGGAGAGAGAAGGGAGGGAAGCTGAGCCGAGGCCAGAGGAAGGCCACTCGCCCCCCCTCCCCAGGTCAGAGTTCCCGCTTTGGGGGTCACATGTTGGGCTGGACGAGAAGCCAAAGCAGGTGGAAGAACAAATGCAATTTTCCCCTCCCACTTTTGTACGATGGGGTAGTTTCTCCGCACCGTCACGACACACACCTCTGAACAGGCAAGCGAGATGCACAAGCAGAGTTCAAGGAAACGCCCCAGCCACGAGAAAACACTCGTGGAAGGTGCATAGAGGTTTGCCTGAGGTGTCGCCTGGGGAAGAGTCCCGAGGGCCAGATGGAGCACACTGGAGGTCCACATTTGGGTCAGAGATTCCCCAACCTTGGCCTAGATGGGGAGGGGGCCTTCTATCCAGGGGGTGGGGCTAACTTTCTAACTCTCCTGGATAGCTCAGTTGGTTAGAGCATGGTGCGGACAACGCCAAGGCTGCAGGTTCCATCCAGCTGCGTATTCCTGCATTGCAGGGGATTGAACTAGATGGTCCATTCCAGGTCTACAATTCTGTGATCTGTGGAACCCTTCTTGTTCCGTGGGCAGGATTCACTCCTGGCCGAAACAAGAGTCAGTGTGGTGTAGGACCTGTCAGAGACCCACACGCAGTGGCGTAGCGTGGGGGGTGCGGGGGGGGCATGCTCGCACTCGCAGCTCTCTGCCCCTACCTGCCTCACTCACTCTCTCTCACTGCAGTGCTGGCTGTGCAAATCCGATCCGAGCCGCCGGGTCGCCGCCCACTGTGGAGGGGAGGGTGCCAGGCGTGCGGTGCGGTGCGGAGCGGAGAGAGAGCGAGGGACTATCTGGGGGAGGGACAGTGCAGCCGGGGGGGGGGGCACAAATTACTTGCCTTGCCCCAGGTGCTGACAACCCACGCTACGCCACTGCCCACACGGCCATGAAGCTCATTGGGGGCAACCTGGGGCCAGTCACTGCCTCTCGGCCTACCCTACCTCGCAGGGCTGTTGTGAGGATTAAGCGAGGTATGGAGAAAACCCATGTATGCCACACCTTTAGTTCTTTGGAGAAAAAGGTGGGATATGGTGCAATAAACACACACTGGGGGCAAGTTGTCCATGCACCAGCACATATACCGTATTTTTCGCTCCATAAGATGCACTTTTTTCCCTTCTAAAAAGTAAGGGGAAAGGTGTGTGCGTCTTATGGAGCGAATGCAGGCGGGAGGCTCTGTTCAGCGCTCCCTTTAAAGAGCCGCGTGGAGCGGGGGCTTTTCCCCAAGGATGGAGAAGGGCAGCCGGTCAGTCCCTTCTTCCACCTCGCAGAAAAGCCCCCAAGAGCCGCACACATGCTAGGCACGGCTCTTTAAAGAGCGTGTGGCTCTTGCTGGCTTTTCCGGGAGGTGGGGGAAGGGATAGAGGGCAGCCCAAAATAGATCTGCTGGCTGGGGAGGAGGGTATCTGGGGTATATTCAGAGGCACTGGGATGGGCAGAGAAGTTTTAACCTCTCCATCTACCAAAGCACTAGCTAACTTCATGAGAAGAACCCGAGGGCAAGGACTATCTGATTCCCCAGCATGTGTGAACTGCTCTGGGAGCCTTTGCTGTCGTTGCTGGAAGAGCTGCGATAAAAATGCTGGCTATGAATCAAGAAAGCAGGCTCAGATAAGCCTTTGTTGGTTTTTTCCAGCTTGGCTGGAAGCAGCCCACTGCAAGGTGCTCTGTCTCAGCCTCTCTCGCTGGTGGAGAAGGGGGGGGGGGGAATCCCTTTGCCAATCTACCGGCCCGGAAGAAAAAGCAGAGCAGGCGTCTTCAAGTGTGTGTGAAGTCCCGATTCATACTGGAATGGAGGGGTGGTCAGGGGCCTCCCCCTACACCCAGGCATCTTGCTTAGGGTAGGGTGCAGCGCCACCCACACGGGGCCAGTCAGACCCTTACCTCAGGAGTTTGACATTCCAGTCGTACAGGCTGTCGTTCACTAGTTCAACTGCATAGTTTCCTGTGGGAAACACAAAGAAGCAGTCAGTACTGCAGGAGAAAGGAAAGGAAAGGAAGAATGGCTATACAATACACACACACACACAAACCTTAAAGTAACCAATAAAACAGAATTAAATTCCTACAGCAAACCATCTTGGCTTCCACAATATACCGTATTTTTCGCTCTATAAGACGCACCAGACCACAAGACGCACCTAGTTTTTGGAGGAGGAAAACAAGAAAAAAAATATTCTGAATCTCAGAAGGCAGAACAGCAAGAGGGATCTCTGTGCAGTGAAAGCAGCAATCCCTCTTGCTGTTCTGGCTTCTGGCTTAGCTGTGCAGCCTGCATTCGCTCCATAAGACGCACACACATTTCCCCTTACTTTTTAGGAGGAAAAAAGTGAGTCTTATAGAGCAAAAAATACGGTATATAGGCGACTCCCCATTCACAAAGGGGTTACGTTCCAGGCCCCATGTGCATAAATGAAATGCACCTAAGTGGGGAGCGCCCTAGAGAGTCCTTGTGGCTCTCAGGGAGACCCCAGAACCTAAAGAGGATGTCCCTTTGGGCCGTCGCATGCAAGTAGATCGCGTACAAGTGGGGAATTGCCCGCATACATACAAATACAGTGGTGCCTCAAGTTACAGACACTTCCGGTTACAGACTCCTCTAACCCAGAAATAGTACCTTGGGTTAAGAACTTTGCTTCAGGATGAGAACAGAAATCGCGCGGCAGTGGCAGCAGGAGGCCCCAGTAGCTAAAGTGGTGCTTCAGCTTAAGAACAGTTTCACGTTAAGAATGGGCCTCCAGAACGAATTAAGTTCTTAACCTGGAGTACCACTGTATATGTAAGGCTGTCACTGTGCAGCCCCCATTTGCAGTGGAACATGAGAATCCTGGGAAAGGGAGGCTGCAGGTTAATGGGGTAATTATGTTTTTATATACGTTGGAAGCCGCCCAGAATGACAGGGTTACCCCAGCCACGTGGGTGGGGTAGAAATAATAAAAGTATTATTATTATTATTATTATTATTATTATTATTATTATTATTATTATTGATTAGGGTTGGCGAGCAGAGTGAGCAAGCCCACAGTATATGTATCAACCTAAACAAACAGCCCACAGTATATATATCAACCTAAACAAACCATGAACAAAACAATTGCTCCATCATCTACACCCCACTGAAAAGACCAATGCAACACAAAAATACGAACAAGGGTGACAAAATAAATTTCAAATTCTACATTATAGGCATCAGTATACATCAGGCACACAACCACAACATAATAATGCACCACATTATCTACTATTAATAAGTTTACTTATTACAATCCAGGTTTCTCAACAGTCCTGTCCCCCTCTTCCTGACTGATGACAACCACTTCCCCAAAAAGCAGAAACAAGGCCAGGCTCCCAGTCCTTGCCCCCCGCCCCAGCCTCGGGGCTTTTCCAGGCTAGATACTCACCACCCTTGAAACTTGCCGATCGGTAAATATCCCTGAGCTCCTTCATTAGCCGGTCGGTGGCCTGCACAGACCCAGACACTGCCCCCTGAGAGAGGGCGAGAGGGAGGAGGAATTTCACTGTTACACCCATGTTGCTAGCAAACGGGCTGCCCAGCCCCAGATTACTCCACCCCCCCCGCCCCCAGAATGGAGACAAGCTATTGCCCAGGCTCAGGGCTGGCCTGGTGCTCTCCTGGCAAGGTGGACTCCAACCCCCACCAGCCCCCAGGCAGTGCAGCCAACAGCCAGGGCTCACGGAAGCCGCACTCCGACCATGTGCCACTCCCAGCATCAAAGAGGGGGAGGCAGACTTTGAAACGTCAGTTGGGCGACCCTCCTCTCCATCTCCACCCCCAACCCGCCCCCCATTTCCCCGCCTTGCCCTCCCGCCTGGCGACACGTACATTTAAGTAATCTTGCCTCTGGTTCTTTTTTATTTTCTCGAGGATGGCCAGGTTTTCTTTGCCAATGCCGTCATCTTCCGCCTTCTTCCCTTCCGCCGGCTCCTCTTCTTTCATCTCATAGTGATCGAGTTCTTCTGTGTCCTTGGGGGGCGAGAAGAGAACCACAGAAATGTGAAGTTGGAAGGGACCCAAGGGCCATCTAATCCAACCCCCCTGCGACGCAAGAAGACTGAGCTCGTGACATATTCCTGATTCGCGACAGCTTTGAATTCTCTTTTTTTCTCTCCTTAGAAATCAAAAGCTGCAAAGCCATGCAGGTCTGATTTGTGCTGCTTCAGCTTTCACAACTGCAAGCAGCGGGTGGGGGGGGGACTTCCTTTCCTATTTAACTTAAAGCCGGACACCTGACCAAAATGTTCTATCTCTTCTAAGACCTCTTTGACACTCTGCATAGGATCTTCTATAGTTATGACCAAGTCATCGGCAAAGGCTTTAACCTTATATTTGTTACAACCAACTGTCACACCTTTTATTTTTTCATTATTTCTCAGTGTTCTTAGGAAGACTCCTAGGACCGAAATGAATAATATCGGAGATAAAGTACACCCTTGTCTTGTACCCTTAGTTATGGCAATGTTTTCTGTTATAACATTGTTAACAATTAATTTTGCTCTCTGCTCCGAATATATTGCCTTTATACCACTCAGGAAAGATTGACCCATATCCACATATTCCAAATTCTTTAACATAAATTCCCAAGAAATATTATCAAAGGCCTTCTCGGCGTCCACAAATATCAACATTGCTTGTTTATCCTTCCTGTTTGACAGATACTCTATTATGTTGATTACATTTCTTATGTTATCTTCCTTTCACCCCAGGGCCACATTCCCTCATGGCATGCCTAACAAAAACATTTATAGCAGGCGCCGAAAATGGTACAGTGAAGGAGTTCTGAGGTGTTCTGAGGCAGGGAGTTCTGAGGTGTAGGTGCTGCTACACTATAAGGCTGATTTCTTACATAGAAATTTAGCAACGTGGAACTATTCAAGAATTGCTGCATGCTAAATAGGAAGGGTGCTCTATGTCTCCAAAATGTATCTCCACAGACCTTTTAACATAGGCTTCTGCAGCCAATTTGTTATGGATTTGGATGTGTCTGTTATTTACCACCGATGGATGTATCCGAATCCTTGCTCGCTATCGCATTAAAATCTCCAGTCCACATGATAGGCAGGGTATAAGTTATAAAATTATTGTTATTATTGCCCCTGTCCTGAACATTTCTGAAGGAACAGGAATGGCTGTGGAATTGAGGTGGCTGAGCAAAGAGGAGTTGGGAAGTTTTAAAGGAATGCACCCCTTACCTCCGGCATCTCCTCGTCTTCCTCTTCAGAGGACACTTCTTCCTGTGTGCTCTATGGAACAAAACAGCAGGAGGACAGGTGCGTGGAGTTATTCTAGAAAACACATGCTTGCAACCTATGTTTAAACTGCAATGATGTCATGGTGTTCCCAGTTCCTGGAGGTTTGTTAAGAGCGCTGGGAGCTGTTAGGTGTTAAAGAGTTCCTTAGGAAGAGGGAAGGGCTGCTGAACTGCTCTGGGAGTTGTAGCTCAGTGAGAGAAATAGAGACCTCCCAACAGCTCTCAGCTTCCTTAAGTTAGGCTAACTATACTCCAAACACTACACGTTAATGCCTGCCTTAAAGCAAGCTGTTTAGAGGTTTTATAAAAAACGACTGCATTCAGACAATCATCTCGGTATGTCACAATATGAATGAGCCTTTCACAGGCAAACTTTGTGTGACCAGACCAGGACGTTTCCATTAACACTACACAGGCTGCAATCCCAACTACCCAGGAGTAAGCCCTGTGGAATTCAATAGGATTTAGACTTATGAGTAGAGGTGGTTAGGAAAGGGCTGTGGCTCAGCAACAGAACGTCTGCTTTGGGTGCAGAGGGTCCCAGGTTCAAACCCCGGCAACTCCACAGACAGAGAGTCCCTGCCGGTCAGTGTAGACAAAACTGAGCTGGGTGGGCCAATTGTCTGGCTCAATATAAGGCAGCTTCCTGCATTCCTATGAACCGCACTGCAAGGAATTAAAACAACTTTGAACTGTATTTTAATATTGTGGCTCATTCCAGAGCTGTTAGTCATAGTTTCTTGGCTTGGACAAAAGGTTAAACAGAAGATTCTCATGTTTGTTTCTGAGTTCCCTTGATTTCTGAAAATCAAGAGGATAAAAACTTTATAAAAGAATGGGGGGGAAATAACTTGTAGTTATTTAGGAGACCACCATAAGCAGATGGAAACCACAGCAGGATTTTGACACACTTGTAGTGTAAAAAATATAATGGATAATATGGTTTGATATAATAACTGGAGCAGAAACGAATATGCAGTTGTAGATGTTTTAAAACAAGACTTCATGGACAGGATGGGGGGAAGTCGCGAGATTTGGAGAATCTCCACATATAGTGAATTTTTTTATTCAATTCTCAGCATCCCCAACTAAGGCTGGGAAAGATTCCCATCTGAAACCCTGGACTGCTGCTTCAGGTCAGTACAGACAATATGGAACTCATCATAAAGCACAGTCCACTGCCCCTTCTGTCATGAAGTGAAGTTTTATGTATTTGCAGAAGCTGCCAATAAAAGCTGGAACATGCTTGTGAGTTCCAGCAGGTCTGTAACTTTCCATTCGGCTCAAAGCAAGCAGCTGTTGTTTTGAACTGTGGGCCTTATCTTAATACCAAGGCCACGGGGAAGCGTGTTATCTGCGGCCCAGTGAGCAGTCTTTCTCCTCCTCCTTTTTCTTCATTCTTCGACTGACTTCTTTTACATTTATATTTGTGTGGCGTCTTTTTAGGCTGAAACTGGATTTTTTTTTTGCTCTAAGAGGAGCTATGCTGTACTTTATTGGGACTCTTGACAAAGAACTTATGCCTTAGTAAACTTCTATGAATGATTTTTCCTGCATGTTGTGTTTCCCTGTAATCCCACATCTACCAGAGTTCCACTACTCTGCTACTTTGCTGCGTAGGCAACAGTCAGGAGTGTCCTGGGGCACTGATTCCTAACACCTTCCTATACGGAACCTATTTTAGTACACCTGTGACTGGTGTTCGGGTGGATTTCTTTGTTCCTTTGCTTGCTGATGTAAATAAACACTGTTAGATAGAAAGAACAGTGTGTGGACCTTTCCTTCTCCTTACACGGAAGCAACTGCTGCGAACTCTGCTACTGCCTGAAGAAGTTTTGCACAGAGGAAATGTGCCGGACAGGAAGAAATAAACACAGAACCAATTGTGCCCGTTCAAGCAGCCTCCATTACAGCAGAATGCCACCTGGCCCAGGAGCCTTGCCGGGAGCCACAAGGCTGGCTTACCTGCTCAGCAGGCAGAGGCTGGTCCAGCATTTCAACGTCCGGATGCTGGGGAAGGTTGTAGAGTTTGCAGAGATCGGAAATGATCCGCTTTAGGTGCTGCAGAAGCTACCCAAGGAGGAAGCCAACAACAACAAAGTTATGGGAAAAGGAGGAATGCTAATCACCCCCCCACCCTGCCTCCTCCAGCTCCATCGCTCCCCCTCCTTCCCCAAAGAGGTGGCACTTCTCCCGCCTCACCAACGTGTTTCCTTTCTTCACGTCTGCTAGCCGCTCCAGGATCGCCGCCAGGTTGGGATCGTCCGATTCCACGGACCATATTGGGGGAACAGCTGGATAAGACTCCTAGAGAAGGCGGGGAAACCGAGGGGGTTAGCATCTCACAGAGATAACCAGATATGACAATGTTGTCATGCTTCAGTCCTCTGCAACTTCCTGTCACAGGCCCATTACGCTAGGGATGGGGACGCTATGGTCCTCCAGATGTCACTGGACTACAACTCCCATCACCCATGCTGGCTGTGGCTGATGGGAATTGGAGTCCAATGATACCTTGAGGGCACCTTGAGGTTCTCCAGTCTTGATCTAAATACCTTGACTTCAGCTCCCAAGGGCTAGCAATGTTATTCTACCTGCCAGGGTTCTTGTGGCCTTCTGAACATTAAAGCCATGCAGCTAGGGACTAACTTGATGCCATAATGAAGTCTGCCAGTCCAATCTCAAGGGGTCTCAAGTCTAAGGTCTTAGTTGAGATAACAACCCTCCCTGCTTTTTGACCCAGGCATCTGTTATTCCAGAGCTGGAGATCCTGCGGGTCCCTACAGATACTGCTGGCCTCCCAACACATCAGCTGCAGCCAAGATGTCCAATGGTCAGGGTTGAGGGACTACATGTTCCCCAGATCTCTGAAGTGGTAGGAAGGCAAACTGCAGCAGGGCTGAAGAGCACAGTTGTAAAAGCAAAAGTGACACCTCTTCACCTGATCCTTTCTCATCTTTTTCCACCTAGGCCATTGGAGCACTTGGGCTGTCCTGCACCTCTGCTTCCATGCTGCAGCCTGCACCCCTTTTCAGCTACATGCTGCACATGTAAATCACATCTCCCCTGCTAAATTAAGGCTGGTCACCCAAACCTGCTGGATTAGGCTCAAAGTCTGTCCTCGCATCCTGTCCACAGGGTGGAGAACCAGGTGCCCCTGGGAAACCCGAAAGCAGGACTCAGGCACAACAGCAGCTGGCAATTCAGAGGCATACTGTTTTTCACAGGGGAAGGAGAATATAGCCTTGATAGCCTTATTCTTCACAAATCTGTCCAATCCTCTTTTCAAGTCATGCAGTTTGGTGTCTGTATTACATCCCATCATTTGTGCACTGTGTGAAGAGCTACTTTCTTTTGTCTGTCCCGAATTGTCCAACATTTGGCTTACCGGGTGGCCCCACTGGGTTCTCATGTTGCGGAAGTGTTCAAGAAGGGAAACCCCCTGCCTCCCAGCTGCCTGCATTGTGCTTAAGCCTCAGCATGGTCATCAGAGGCGAGCAGAAATTCCACGCAGGCGAGTGAGTAGGATCCCTCCAACCCTCCTCTGCCAACCCACTGGGTTTGTGTCCCAGTTGCCAAGGAAGGGTGTCCTTGCTTTCGCTTGGAAGTGGGCTGGCAGAGGGTGACTGGGTTAGATCATGCAATGTTGACCTGGAAGCTACATGCCACTGATGTCAAATGGGGCTTCCGCCTCCACTTTCGTAGGTTTGCACAGGGGCTTTCCATGATCCCTCTTGTACATTGCCAACTACCCCCACCCACGACCCGCCTTAGGCCCCGCCCTCCAAGCTCCGCCCACACACGCCCCGCCCCACTCAGAAAACGCCCCGCCCCACCTCTGCATGCCCCGCCCCGGTTCCACAGGCCCCGCCCCATCACCCCACTCTCCTCCAAGCCCCGCCCCCGAGGGAGGGCGAGGGTCTCCCGCCCAATTGAAGGCGCCCCCCCCTCCCCCCCACCCGGGGACTCACCGTGATGTTGCCATGGATACGGACGGGCCCCCCGCCGCCCGGGCCGGGCAGGAACTCGCAGCCCAGCTCGTCCGGGCAGGCGCGGGCGATGCGGAAGCGCTCGTGGCCACGGTGGAAGATGGACTCGAGGAGCCGCAGCTCCCGCCTCAGCAGCGCGCGCCCCGGCCCCGCCCCCAGCGCGGCGCCAGGCCCCGCCCCCAGCACGGCGCCAGGCCCCGCCCCGCCCGGCCCCGTGCGCTGCATCTTCCCATCGAGCGGCCCGCCGCGGCCCCCGGGCCCCCCGCGTCCCCCCACACCGCAAGATGGCGGCCGGGAAGGGCCCGCAGTCGGAAGTGACGACCCGCATCCTGCTCCTCCCCCCATCGGCGCGCGGGCGGGGGAGGAGGAGGAGGAAGAGGAGGAGCCAGGCCGGCAGGAGGTGACGGCGGAAGCCCGCGCGGACGCACGCGCAGCGCCGTCGTCATGGAGACGGGCGCTTCCGGTCCCGAGCGGAAGTGGAATCCCAAAGCCCGGTTCTTTCTCTACCTTCGGCCACAGAGGTGGTGAACCCTAGAGCGACGCCGTAGCGCGAGTTCATAAAAGGGCCCAGAATGTCGTGTTTTAAATATGCTTCACAGAAGTATCAGCTGCTCCTCCTTTTGGTGACTTGGGGAGCTTTATTTAGAAAATGATCCTTCTACCATAGAGATTGTAAGGTGTAGAGCGGCGCCAATAGCGGCCGTAGAGAGAAGCCTCCGATTTTGCCTAGAGCGGCTACTCCTTACGCAGCTGGAGAATTAAAATGACTTCCCAAGCTCACCGGAAGTTCCGGTGTTGTTGGCCTCGAATGTTACCCGCACAGGAACAAACACCCATGGGCGGGTGTTATATGTAAGGACAGGAAACGGAAGTCATGTCAAGGAAACGGGCGGAAATGAAGGAGAAATAGCTCTTGCCCTGAAGTGGGATGGTAAAAGCGGGTCGGGGGGGGCGCAGTTTGGAATCCTGGAGAACTTCCAATGTGACGCAAGAAGATGTACCTCCCAGGAAATATGGGGGAGGGTGACGGACAGTTTTTTGGTGACGTCAAGGAACGAGTAGCCAGTGGCATGGCAAGAATCCCTAGGTGTTAATACCCTCAATCCTCACGGTGACGTCATAGCGAGGGATTACCACAGGATGTGCTATTTATTTTTGGAGCATATGAGGCCCTCCTGTTATCAGGCCTGGTTACCTCCTTGTTTATTGCCGCCTTCCAAAGAAGCTGGTAGACGGCCTCTAGTCAGGAAGGCTCCATTACTCATTCATTTATAATAGACCGCTCTTCCTATATACAGTTTCTAGAGCAGGGTTTCATTGCAAATCAATAATACTGTATGCACTGTTCAAAAGAAAATAAAGACACTTAGAAAGTGCTATCAACCTTGTGAGAAGGAAGAATTGTGAGGGAGGAAGGTGCGGGGCCTGGTGGTCCACTCAGACTGCACTCTCCCAAATTCCTTTTCCTTTTCTCCAGGTCTTCTTGATTTTATAATCTTGCTCCTAATGGCGTTTATCCCTCTGCTGTTTAAAATACCATACTTTGTGGTTTTATAATGTTATTGTTATAATGTTATTTGCCAACAAAGGTCCGTATAGTAAAAGCTCTGGTTTTCCCAGTAGTGATGTATGGAAGTGAGAGCTGGACCATAAAGAAGGCTGATCGCCAAAGAATGCTTTTGAATTCTCGTGCTGGAGAGTCTCATGGACTGCAAGAAGATCAGACACATCCATTCTTAAGGAAATCAGCCCTGAGTGCTCACTGGAAGGACAGATCCTGAAGCTGAGGCTCCAATACTTTGGCCACCTCATGAGAAGAGAAGACTCCCTGGAAAAGACCCTGATGTTGGGAAAGATGGAGGGCACAAGCAGAAGGGGACGACAGAGGACGAGATGGTTAGACAGTGTTCTCGAAGCTACAAACATGAGCCTGACCAAATTGCGGGAGGCAGTGGAAGACAGGAGGGCCTGGTGTGCTCTGGTCGATGGGGTCACGAAGAGTCAGACATGACTGAACGACTAAACAACAACAACAATGTTATTGTGCACACCTAGCTCTCTGCTTGGCTACTCCAAACGAAGCCGCTCTGAAATCCGTAGGATTTGCATTACTTCCTAGGATGTACAGTTAGCATTGCAGCCTATGCATGCTTACCTAGAAGTAAGTGCCTTGAGCTCAACAGGACCTTCTCTTGAGACAGCAGGCATAAGATTGCACTGTAAGCTGTTTCCCCTCTTTCGTACCTTAGCAAGAGTTCACAAAGAGAATGTGAATGTGGGAAAATTTGTATATCAACTTTGGCTTCTGTTAGATTAAAGCTACAGCAGGTTTTATTTCAGGGGGGTTGACTGGATGACCCTTGGGGTCCCTTCCCAGCCCTAGAATTCTATGCTAGTTGCTTAGAAATGCTCAAGGCCTTTGGAGGCCTTCTTATCTCACCAGCTGCGTTCCGCTGAATAAGGAGGGGCAGGAAGCCCCCGCCTTTTTAATGAATCAGCAGAAAAACAAGTAGCCTGCAGAAGAAATCCAGCTCAGACCAGTTTTGCAGTTGGGTTGTGCTGAAGCAGCTACAGATGTTACATTCGGATTTGTATGAGGGATTTGCTTTGCTGAACTGTATAAGAGCGCTTTGGACAATAATGCAAGCAAGCCACCTTACTTTTCGGCACCAGCCAAGGTTTGGGGTTCTATTTAGCTAAACCAAACCGGTCTTGTGCCTTTATCTTGTGAGTCTGTTGTGAGCCAGTGTGGTGTAGTGGTTAAGAGTGGTCGTCTCGTAATCTGGGGAACCGGGTTTGCGTCTCCGCTCCTCCACATGCAGCTGCTGGGTGACCTTGGGCCAGTCACACTTCTTTGAAGTCTCTCAGCCCCACTCACCTCACAGAGTGTGAGGAAGGGAAGGGAAAGGAGAATGTTAGCCGCTTTGAGACTCCTTACAGGGGGTGAAAGGCGGGATATCAAATCCAAACTCTTCTTCTTCCCTTTCTCTAGGACATGGGTTGTCAACCTGGTCCCTACTGCCCAATAGTGGGTGTTTCTGGATTCTAGGTGGGTGGTAGGGGGTTCTACAACACAAGCTGAGTCTTCCTTCCATCGAGCACTGGTGGGCGGAAAGGAAATTTTACCATCAAGAAAAATGCATTAGTTGGGTATAAAACGGTTGACTACTCCAGCTCTAGGAGGACATTTGGATTCCCTCCAGGGAAAGAACGTATTTTTTAACACTCCCTTGATGACTGTAAAATAATAATAATACAGTCATACCTCAGGTTAAGCATTTTCGGGTTGCGCTCCGCGGCGACCCGGAAGTAACGGAGCGCGTTACTTCCAGGTTTCGCCACTCGCGCATGTACAGACGCTCAAAATGATGTCACGCGCGTGTGCGGAAGCGGCAAATCGCGACCCCCAGACGCGGGTTGCGTTCGCTTCAGGATGCCAACCAGGCTCCGGAACAGATCCCATTCGCATCCAGATGTGCCACTGTAATAACAATAACAGTAATAATAATACCGACTATGTAATGAGGAAGTGGGTGGAGTCGAAGCTCAGAGGAAGGGGGTTGTTAAGCCAGAGCAGCTGAATGGCTCACATGTAACGCCTGGCAACTAAGCAGACCTTTGTAAGACCTAAGTAGCTTTGGAAATGGAGAGCAGCAATGCTGAACCTGATCTGTGAAGGAGCTCCAACCAGAAGCAGCATCTTTTCCCCTCAGCTCTTGGCAAATACATCCGAGGGCATGGAGGAAGATGCAAGCGGCTAGCTCATTCCCAGTGAAGACTTGGTCACCAAAGACGGTGATCAGGATGTGGCAGTCCAGCCAGACACTTGGTCCTTTAGCTTCGGGCCTTGCTGAAAGAGATGCAGCCTCTCTCGCCACCCTGAAGTGCCCTTGGCGAGAGGTGAAGGAGGGTGTCTGCTCCAGCTGTTTTTGCTGCTCACAAGCCAGCTGTCTGCTTGTGTGCATGGAGTCTGTTGAAAAATGCATGTGGTGGTTCAGTGGGGGACTCTCTGGACCAGTTGCCATGGATACCAAGGACGGAGATTCCTCCCTCATCACCGGAGAGAAAGGCCACTTCCTCACTGAGGCGACAAACACTGTAACCACAGCATTTTCTAGTGAGCATTTCAACTGTCCAAATGCTCCTTTGTCTGCGCTGAAGGGGAGCTTTTTACTATAGTTTTTGAACCTTGCAATTTTAAAGTAATATACAAACAAGTGAAAACAGGACATTGGAACATGGTTTGACACCTGAAGGTCACGTTTGCACTATCCATTTAAAGCATGTGGCTTCCCCCAAGGAATCCTGGGGCCTGTAGTTTGCTCAGGGTGCTGAAAACAGTAGCCCTGCAAAGGGGCAAACTATAGTTCCCAGGATTTTTTTAGGGGGAAGCAATGTGCATTAAAGGGAAGGTGTGTATGGGACTAAAGCATTAATGCATATGTGCTGGGTTGCCACCTACGGTGCATCAGTCTCAATAGAAGCTGAACAAACCTCATATTTCTGTTCTTCACACTCAAGCTGCTAGCTTGCCCACTCAGGTAGGGTGTGAAAATGGGTAGTACATCGCTGCAAGGTGGGGGGTGGCTGCCTCTTCCAGGGTCAACGCATAATATAACCTGTAGTGCACACCAAGTGCTCCTTTGTAGGAAACAGCAACAACCCCGTTCGTAGAAATCTAGTGTGCCCAGGAGGAGAGTTGGCCCTTTCCCTGATGTGCTGGCTTTCTGGGGGCAGGGAACTGGTTGGAATGGAGGAGCCTAAAGTCTGAGATGGCAAAGCCCAGGCCCAGATTCCTTACTGCAGGAAAGGCTAGGCTAGAGAAAGAGAGAGAAAGAGAGAAATATATATTATTAAATATTGTTATTCATCATTATTGAGTAAAGGTAAAGGGACCCCTGACCATTAGGTCCGGTCGTGGCCGACTCTGGGGTTGCGGCGCTCATCTCGCTTTACTGGCCAAAGGAGCCAGCGTACAGCTTCCGGTTCATGTGTCCAGCATGACTAAGCCGCTTCTGGAGAACCAGAGCAGCGCACGGAAACACCATTTACCTTCCCGCCGAAGCGGTACCTATTTATCTACTTGCACTTTGACTCGCTTTTGAACTGCTAGGTTGGCAGGAGCAGGGACCAAGCAACGGGATTCAAACCGCTGACCTTCTGATCGGCAAGTCCTAGGCTCTGTGGTTTAACCCACAGCGGCACCCGCGTCCCATTCATTATTGAATAGGACGTCCCTATTTTCATCAGAGAAATGTTGGAGGGTTTGGGCTAGTGAGGGGTGTGACCTGGGGGTTTGTCACTAAGGAAGAATCTCAAGGGGCAAGGAGACAGGCTTGATGCTCCCGGCATCCCTGTCCGAAGCGAAAAAGAACAGCACCCCCCCCATCCCGTTCCTCACACTGCTACTCTTCTACAGATGGTGAAATGACGAGAACCTGTCAACGCATCAATTCTTCCTTCCTTGCCATAATCAAACTAATGACATCTCCCACATCTGCCAGCCTCTAGAACATGTTTCTAGGCCACTGAGGAGGAGTCCCTGGTGAATCAATCATGGAGACGAGAAATTTGCTGTTGTCGTTGTCCTTTGAAACGCCTTAGCGGAAAGGCACACTCCAAAAGTGCTTTCCTGGGCCCCGTTCTCTCCCCGCCTCCCCTCCCACTCCAAGGGCCCTGCGCATTTGCCCTCAAACATGGAAACTCCATTACCAAAGTATGCAGCTGGCACAGAGCGGTGTGACCTTTATAGATGCCAACAAGGTTGTGGTACTGTGGCTGATTCACATTATGCTGGAGGGAGGTTAATTGGAAGAGGGGGAGAGGGAGCAGAACAGACCCTCGCCCCAGAGACACTACACAGTCATTTGCAGCCAGCTTCTGCCAGGCTGAAGCTTGCAAGCTACATGCACAGTCTTCGTAATACTAAAAAAAAAAGGGTTCCTTTTTCTGTTAGGCAAAGTTCATAAGACGACCCGGATGGTCGCCAGATTCTGTGTACAGATCTGTAGGCGCAGACCATCCCCCGACTCAAACTAGTTCGTTAAGAAAATCCCCAAACTCGGTTCCATGAGTGACTCTGGGTCATCTCTCTGCGGTAGCTTATCTTAAAGTTTTAAGTGTCTAAACGCTTATCGCATTTATCAATTTTAAATTTATTGTTGTACATTATTTTAAATGTTTGTTTTCCTTCTAGGATTGTACTCCAAGTGTGTTTTATAAGCTGGTCTCTGACCATAATATCTTATCTATCTATCTATCTATCTATCTATCTATCTATCTATCTATCTAAAAAGGGGGGGAGGGAATAAGCCACTCTCACCCTCCTGGAGATTCAGGCCTTCCTCCTGCCACCTGGATGGGGTGAGATAAAACTGGAGACTTCAGGTCAGCCTTGGGGATCTGGCCACCCTGATTGTGTTGAGGGCCCTCAGTGGACTTGTAATCTGGTGAACTGGGTTCGATTCCCCACTCCCCCACATGCAGCTGCTGGGTGACCTTGGGCCAGTCACACTTCTTTGAAGTCTCTCAGCCCCACTCACCTCACAGAGTGTTTGTTGTGGGTGAAGAAGGGAAAGGAGAATGTTAGCTGCTTTGAGACTCCTTAGGGTAGTGATAAAGCGGGATATCAAATCCAAACTCTTCTTCTTCTTCCTCTCTCTCTCTCTCTCAGTGGCGTAGTGTGGGGGGTGTAGGGGGGGCCGGCCGCACCAGGTGCAACATCTGGGGGTTAGGGTTAGGGGGCGCAAATCCACGGGTTAGGGGGCGCAAATTACTTGCCTTGCCCCGGGTGCTGACAACCCACGCTACGCCACTGCTGTCTCTCTCTCTCTCTCTCTCTCTGTGTGTGTGTGTCTCAAACACACGGAGGGAAATTTGCAGGAGAAGCACCAGACAAAAATATTGGGGTTGGGGGGGAATCGCATCCCAAGGCCCAACTGTGTTTGGGGGAGAGATCTGCCTGCGCAGTCTGAGAGGACTGGGTGGAAGGAGCTGTCCTGGCCTCTCAGCCTCAACACGGTCTCCTGCCCTGCTCTTGGATCTGCTGTTTGGAGAAGAGACTTCAGGGAAGTAACTGCTCTTCATCAGGGGCCAGAAGAAAACACAATAAGGGTGGGGTTGGAGGGAGGAGGAGGAGGAGGAGGAGGACAACATTTATATTCCTTGCAATGTCCCCACCACTTCTTTTATTAGACTTGACTCATCATCCAGCTCCCGCTTCCCCTGCTAAATGCTCGTCTCACTCTCGGGCGATTGTGAATTATTAAAAGCCAGGGTTGCTGAATCATCAGAGCACCGTGGTTGGCGGGAAAAGGATACAAATGAGTGTATATCGCACACACAGAGAGAGCGGCGGCTGTTGCGACTGGTAGGGCAGAAGGCAGGGAGGCCAACAGTAGGTGGTGCTAGAGCTCCCTGTTGAGTTCTGCAGTGGCAACACTTGAGTCTGTGTACACATTACTCTGGCTCCAGTGCATTCCTGTTGTCCAGGGAACTCCAGGGAATGAACCGGGGACCTTCTAGAGGCAAGGCAAATGTTCTGCGGCTGAACTATGGCCCTTCTCCCAAAAAAAGGGGACGTGGGATACTGCCTTAAAGGTAAAGGGATCCCTGACCATTAGGTCCACTCGTGGCCGACTCTGGGGTTGCAGCGCTCATCTCGCTTTATTGGCCGAGGGAGCCAGCGTACAGCTTCCGGGTCATGTGGCCAGCATGACTAAGCTGCTTCTGGCGAACCAGAGCAGCGCACGGAAACGCCGTTTACCTTCCCGCCAGAGCGGTACCTATTTATCTACTTGCACTTTGATGTGCTTTCGAACTGCTAGGTTGGCAGGAGCAGGGACTGAGCAACGGGAGCTCACCCCGTCGCAGAACAGCCAACCTTCTGATCGGCAAGTCCTAGGCTCTGTGGTTTAACCCACAGCACCACCTGCATCCCGCGGGATACTGCCTTAAAAAGCGTCAAACCATTGGCCCATTGAACTCAACACTGCCTACACTGACTGGCAGCAGTTCTCTGGGGTTTCAGGCAGGGGGCATTCCCAGCTGTACCTGGTGACGACAAGGATTGAACCTGGAATTTTCCGCATGCAAAGCAGGTGAGTTAGAGGCTGCCTTTCAGTTTCCACAGCTGACTACAGACAAAGCCATTAGTCCGGCTAACTAGGAAAGCTCTGTCTCCTCTTCCAGCTCCCCTCACCCCCCTGTGCAGCCTGCCTTTCTGTTCCATAGGCTCTTCACGCATGGACAGGCATTCTGGCCCAGAGCATCACGCCTGGCTAGAACAGAAGAGCAAATGCCAGGCGCCATCTGCATGGCTGCCCTTGCGCCTGCCTTCCCTGACCTCCTGACTTTCCGATGAGGGAGGGGAGCTGTTTGAATGGGGTGGGGAGGGGGGGCGAGCAGGGAAGGAACTTGAGAAACACGGCTGATAGAAAAGACTGATAAAAAAAGAAACACGGCTGATAGAAAAGACTGATAAAAAAAGAAACACGGCTGATAGAAAAGACTGATAAAATCCGAGACCAGGGAGAAGAGACGGTGGAAGAAGATTGGGAAAATTTTATTCAGAGTAATATAGCATAATTAAGGAATGTTGGGAAATGGTGGAATGAAATTATATGACTTTAGTAGGAATATGATAAGGATTTAAGTATAGATAAATTTTAAGATTTTGATGGTAAGATAAGGTTAAAACAAATTAAGACAATTAAACGATAGAAAGCAGTGAAAGATGGAAAGGATTTGCTGATCTAATTATTAACTGGAATACAAAAATGGGAGGTGGGAGGAGGTCGAGGAAATAAGTTAATGAAAGATAAGATATGGAAAATGGATGTGTTTTTAAATGTTTTTGTTTTTTCTTGTTGTGTTGATGTATTGTTTTTTCCTTTTACTTTTGATGTATTGTTTCCTAATATTTTTTTTTACTGTCTTTTTCTTTTCTTTTTTTTGCAACTGTAAAACCTTCAATAAATATTATTTTTTTAAAAGAGAGAGAGAGAGAAACACGGCTGTTGACCTTGCTATTGAAACCAAGGGGAACCTTCAAATATCCCACAAAACATTGCCATTGTGTAATATTTCCATTTGGGGAAAAAATACTCTGGTTCTGTTAAATGTATGCAGGATTTGAACTATAGCAAAAGATGAGAATCTGTAGTTTGACCATTTGGAATTAACGTATATAATGGATGATGATGCTGATTATACCCTGCCCATCTGGCTGGGTTTACCCAGCCACTCTGGGCGGCTTCCAGCACATATAAAAACAGCGTAAAATGTCAAACATTAAAAAACAACACCCCTTCCCATTACAGGGCTGCCTTCAGGTGTCTTCTGAAAGTTGTGTAGTTCTTTTATCTCCTTGACACTTGATGGATAAAATGTACGCAACATAGCAGCTTTATAAGGGAATAAAACAACACCATGGCAGGTTGAATTGGAAATGAACGGATAGGAGAGATTTGTTGTGATTGTGTTTTTAAAATTCGTAAAATTTGAAAATTTAATTTAAAAAGATTTATTTATTTAAAAAGATTATTTTTTTAAAAATCAAACCAAAAGAAACAAGGAATGTAAACTGTAAAATGTTGGCATTGTAGTGCTGATGGAGACAGCTTCTCTTGGACTTAGTGGGACCATGCTGTGGGTTTATTGATGTATTCAAATTTAAAGCATTTACAAACTGCTTCTTATTGTGACATACCGCCCCAATCTCCAAGCAGTGAGAAACTGCAGCCGTTCCGGCACTTGCCCAGGGTTCAGTTTACTTGGAACAAGAGGAGACCGTGACACATTTGGGATAGGCGGATAGATATAGATACAACCTGAGCGTAGGGTGGAGGGGCTCACAGCATTAACACCTCAGCAGATCTTGCTTTTCCATTGGTCACAGTTTTAGATCCAGGACAGAGTGAAGCATACTCTCTGTCTGCAGCTTCTAGCAGCATTCCACTTTTCAGCTCTCACACACAACGCTGGCAAATTCATGAAGCAGGGTGGGGGGTGGAAGCCCACTGAGTTGTTTTATGGCAACAGAGTGACTTCTTTGGGGACGTTAAATCGTGGCACTTAACTAGCCAGCCGTTAACTGGATAATGGACCTGGTTTGGCAAGCTTGCTCTCGTATACTGGAAGAGGACCCCAGGTGATACCCGGACTGAGCCCCAACCTCACCCGCAAAACACATAACAATTATTTTTATTTTTGACAAATCTCAAAGACGTGTACACAGCATAAAAAGGGGTCAAAAATATTATTAAAACTAAAACAGAAATGCAGCATGAAACATTGAAAACAGTAGTGTAAAAATGTATAAAAGCTTACAAAATGGGCGTTCATATGAATTTATTAAAAAATATATATATTGGGCCCGGGAAAGCTTGGGCAAAGAAGATTGCAAAATTGAAGAAATCACAGCTAGCTGAATGCAGGAATCAAATTCATATGCATCACAGCTTTTGAAAAACTAGAGTCCACTTCATCAGATGCATTATTATTAAATTTTGGTAATGCTTTCATGAAGAAATGGACATTTCTTCTTGTGAACTGCCCTGGGGTGTATTTGTACGAAGGTGTGTAGATGCTTTCGATAAACTAAATGAAAACAAAGACCAGGCTGTTCATCTGGGCAGCTTCTTGGCTGATGTGTTCTTGTGTCCTGCCTACCCCCCCCCTCCAGCAGCCAGCCCCCTCCCCAGGCATCCATCAGGCCTTGTTTGTGGGTTAAGCCCTGACTGACCTAAATGGAGCCTGCTTTGAATTTGGCTGGTTTCAGTCTAGCTCCCCCTCTCCACACATTCCTCTTCCTGGCCAAACCCTAGGTGGTTTGGGGGGCAGAGCAGAGTGTGATGTGTTCCAGTCGCCTGCTCAGTCAGGAAGGCTTCGTGTTTGTAAACAAGACAGCACGCAAAATGGTATATGTGCGCCAGAGAAGCGCACTGAGAGATTAAATGCACTGCTCTGCTGTCATGGTGGTCGTGTGTGTGTGTGTTAGGGATGCGTGAACATGTCAATTTTTGTTTCAGTTTCTCCTTTCTCCAATCAGTTCCCCACATAAAAGCATACAGAGTCAACTAAACACACAGTCCCTGATCCTGCCAACCTAGCAGTTCGAAAGCACGTCAAAGTGCAAGTAGATAAATAGGTACCACTCCGGCGGGAAGGTAAACGGCGTTTCCGTGCGCTGCTCTGGTTCACCAGAAGTGGCTTAGTCATGCTGGCCACATGACCCAGAAGCTGTATGCCGGCTCCCTCGGCCAATAAAGCGAGATGAGTGCCGCAACCCCAGAGTCAGCCACAACTGGACCTAATGGTCAGGGACCGCCCAGAGTCGTCCGCGACTGGACCTAACGGTCAGGGGTCCCTTTACCTTTAATACCACTTAAATGGTCATGGCTTCCCTCAAAGAATTCTGGGAGCTGTAGTTTGTTACGGGTGCTGAGATAAATAGGTACCACTCAGGCAGGAAGGTAAACGGCATTTCCGTGCGCTGCTCTGGTTTGCCAGAAGCGGCTTAGTCATGCTGGCCACATGACCCGGAAGCTGTACGCCGGCTCCCTCGGCCAGTAAAGCGAGATGAGCGCCACAACCCCAGAGTCAGCCACAACTGGACCTAATGGTCAGGGGTCCCTTTACCTTTACCTGAAACACACAGACATACCTGTGTGCAGCTAGCGCCACACAAAGGCTCACGCAACTCAAACACATACACTCTCTCACACATAAAGTCATAAAGTGGTACCTCGGGTTAAGTACTTAATTCGTTCCTGAGGTCCATTCTTAACCTGAAACTGTTCTTAACCTGAAGCACCACTTTAGCTAATGGGGCCTCCTGCTGCCGCTGCACGATTTCTGTTCTCATCCTGAAGCAAAGTTCTTAACCCGAGGTAATATTTCTGGGTTAGCGGTGTCTGTAACCTGAAGCGTCTGTAACCCGAGGTACCACTCTTGAGTTCCCCCACCAGAAGCGAAGCCATACAATACAGGAAAGGAGTTCTGATACAGATTGTACAACCATGGCTTATTCACTCATAGGAAGAAGCCCGCTGAATCAGTCCAATGACCAGTCTACTCCAGCATCATGTTCTTACAATGGCCAGCAAGATGCCCATTGGGAATCACACAAGCAGGACCTGAATCACTCTCCCTGTGATCTCCAGCACCTGTCATTCAGAGGCATGAAGCCTCCAACAGAGGAGTGACCGCTGGCCAGTAGCTGCTGATAGCCCTCTCCTCCGTGAATTTGTCAAATCTTTTAAAGTCATCCAAGTTGGTTCCCATCACTGCCTCCTGCCGGAGGGAATCCCATAGTTTAACTACAAAAAGAAGTTATTTCTTTTCTTCAGTCCTGATTTTTCCAACATTCAGTATCAATGGATAGAAGGATGAGACACACAGAACTATCATCCTGTTACACACACTCTCTCACACAGAGACACAGAAAACGATGCATGTAGGCTTCAGGAATTATTGTGCAGGTACCCAGAATCACACTCATGGGACTTGTACAAGATAGTACAAGAATACTTGGCTAGTTTAGATGTATTCAAGTCTCCAGGGCCAGATGAACTGCATCCAAGAGTATTAAAAGAACTGGCAGATGTGATCTCAGAACCACTGGCAGTCATCTTTGAGAATTCCTGGAGAACAGGCGAAGTCCCGGCAGACTGGAGGAGGGCAAATGTTGTCCCTATTTTCAAAAAGGGGAAAAGAGAGGACCCAAATAATTACCGCCCAGTCAGTCTAACATCAATACCAGGGAAGATTCTGGAGCAGATCATTAAGCAAACAATCTGTGAGCACCTAGAAAGGAATGCTGTGATCACCAATAGTCAGCATGGATTTCTGAAAAATAAGTCATGTCAGACTAACCTGATCTCATTTTTTGACAGAATTACAAGCCTGGTAGATGAAGGGAACGCAGTGGATGTAGTCTACCTTGATTTCAGCAAGGCATTTGACAAGGTGCCCCATGATATTCTTGTAAAGAAGCTGGTAAAATGCGGTCTTGACTATGCTACCACTCAGTGGATTTGTAACTGGCTGACTGACCGGACCCAAAGGGTGCTCATCAATGGTTCCTCTTCATCCTGGAGAAGAGTGACTAGTGGGGTGCCACAGGGTTCTGTCTTGGGCCCGGTCTTATTCAACATCTTTATCAACGACTTGGATGATGGACTCAAGGGCATCCTGATCAAATTTGCAGATGACACCAAACTGGGAGGGGTGGCTAACACCCCAGAAGACAGGATCACACTTCAAAACGACCTTGACAGATTAGAGAACTGGGCCAAAACAAACAAGATGAATTTTAACAGGGAGAAATGTAAAGTATTGCACTTGGGCAAAAAAAATGAGAGGCACAAATACAAGATGGGTGACACCTGGCTTGAGAGCAGTACATGTGAAAAGGATCTAGGAGTCTTGGTTGACCACAAACTTAACATGAGCCAACAGTGTGACGCGGCAGCTAAAAAAGCCAATGCAATTCTGGGCTGCATCAATAGGAGTATAGCATCTAGATCAAGGGAAGTTATAGTGCCACTGTATTCTGCTCTGGTCAGACCTCACCTGGAGTACTGTGTCCAGTTCTGGGCACCACAGTTCAAGAAGGACACTGACAAACTAGAACGTGTCCAGAGGAGGGCAACTAAAATGGTCAAAGGCCTGGAAACAATGCCTTATGAGGATCGGCTAAGGGAGCTGGGCATGTTTAGCCTGGAGAAGAGGAGGTTAAGGGGTGATATGATAGCCATGTTCAAATATATAAAAGGATGTCACATAGAGGAGGGAGAAAGGTTGTTTTCTGCTGCTCCAGAGAAGCGGACACGGAGCAATGGATACAAACTACAAGAAAGAAGATTCCACCTAAACATTAGGAAGAACTTCCTGACAGTAAGAGCTGTTCGACAGTGGAATTTGCTGCCAAGGAGTGTGGTGGAGTCTCCTTCTTTGGAGGTCTTTAAGCAGAGGCTTGACAACCATATGTCAGGAGTGCTCTGATGGTGTTTCCTGCTTGGCAGGGGGTTGGACTCGATGACCCTTGTGGTCTCTTCCAACTCTATGATTCTATGATTCTATGATTCTATGACTTCTTGCACATGATCAAATCAATACACTTGCGCATGCCTCCTGTACATACTTGACCACAACAAATACCTTTTCCTGCAATAAACAGGGAGGGAATCTCTCCCCTTCCACCCCCACTTTCTGGCTCTCACACACTACAAGGTGGGAAGTATATAGTTCTCTCCAGTGCCTGCTTCTGCTTACATATTATATATGCACACATATATATATCCACTTGCTGGATCATCTGACAACTGGAAAACACTGGCCTGCGAGCGCTCCAGTTGGAGAACAGCCTTTACCAAAGGTGTCATGGGCTTTGAAGACACTTGAACTCAGGACACAAGGGAGAAATGTGGTAGGAGGAAGCACGCTTGGCAATCCACACCGTGATCAGCTCCCGCCCGGAAACCAATGTCCCCACTGTGGAAGGACGTGTGGATCTAGAACTGGCCTCCACAGTCACTTATGGACTCACTGGAAGGCAATCTTACTCGGCTATGAGTGATCACCAAAGAAGAAGAAGATATGCACATACTGTAACAGATTCTGCCTGTAGCTGGGTGGTAGAGTGTTTGCACTACATGCAGGTTCAATCTCCAGTATCTGCAACTAGGGCTGGGAATGAGCTGCTATCAGTTGGAGCTGAGTAGACACTACTCACCTAGAGAGACCAGTGGTCTGGCACAGTATAACTGAGTGTCCCATCAATGAAGGGCCTTAGTTTAGTGCTAGAGCACCTGTTTGGCATGCAGAAGGTTCCAGGTTCAATCCCCGGCATCTCCAGGTAGGGCTGGAAACATCCCCTGGGGGAGCCCTTGGAGAGCGGCTGCTGGTCATTGTAGACTATTGGACTACTTGAATATTGCTCAACTGCCTTGGTGTATCACGTTGTGAAATTTCTGCCCATTGAAGCAATTGAAATGGGCTGTGCTAGTTGATTTCTAATTGTATCTCGGAATTAAAATGGTAAGGCAATAGAATACAATACAATAAATTTAAAAAGCAAGCTGGTTTTTTTTTTTTGGTTTTTTTTTAAAAAGCCTTATTTATAGCCACATCAGATAACTGACCCACCCACTCCAGGTTCTCAGAGGGTCAGCACACTCTTTGAACTGTCTACAGTAGTGGGTTTTTGTAGCTTACTTAATGACACAGTCACACGGATGGCAAATGCCACCCAAATACGATTTCATCCAGCGCTCTTTTTGATTATATGAGTTTTTGATCTGCTGTTTATGTCTTATCTTGTGATGCTGCCGTTTTGCCTCTTCTGTACAAGTTTCTTCAGGCATTTTTCTTTATACCTTTTATCTCCTTACCTTATACCTGAGTGTGCTCAGTTCCTTTCGTCTTTTGTTGAATCATCGGAATACCCTGTCTGTCTTGTTTGTTATACATTTAATAAGATAATTTTAAGAAGAAAAGAAAGAAAGAAAGAAAGAAAGAAAGAAAGAAAGAAAGAAAGAAAGAAAGAAGCAGTAAAAAGGCAATTTGAAACTCAATATGCATATTTAATGCAGCAATGCCTCGGATCACCTGAAGAAATGTTAGCAACCTTTGATGGTGCACAAATCAGTTTGGGAGCCCCTGATGTAGACAACACTGAACCGGATGGACCAGTGGTCTGACTCTGTATCAGTCAGCTTGCTACTTCTCTTTCCCTCGTGTACGCATTTTTCTTTATCTTTCTCTCTCCCCCCTGGAAGGAGTCCCTCCCCTCCCTCCCATACTCATCCAGCCTTGCAGAAAGCGGGGCAGAGGGTGTCTACAGAGCATTAAGACTTTGTCTCTCCCACTCCCCATATCCGTACCTTTATGTCTGCGCGACAAAGGAAACCACACACAAAGAGAGAGCCATCTAAATGCAAGCAAATATCTTAGCTGTATCTTAGCCCTTTCTCCCATCCTTCAGATTTCTACTCTCCTCCGTATCCTGAATATACACCAAGCAATGCGCTCCATCAGGAGGGCTCGGTATAGGCCAGTCCTAAGGATGCCGGCGTGGTCCTGTCCATCTTCATCTCCGAGCTTCTGAGGCACACTCGCTTCCGCTCCCCTGCGCTGGGAAAAGGGCAGCTACAGCCCCCCCCCCCCCGTCCTCCGCCTCTAGCGGCAGACGGCGGATGGGTCCCCGCGGACCTGGATCGGCCCGTGTGTTCCGGGGACGTAAGAGCCAGCGCTCGCCAGCTCCTCAGGGGTGGCCTCTGCGTCAAGGGGAGCAGCCGGAGCCAAGGCGCTGGAGAGAGAGAGAGAGGACGCCAAATGTAGAGAGAGCCTGGAGCATCCTGGCACTTGCCTCTCTCTCTCTCCACCCCCCCCCCCCTCGCCCTCCCGAGCATCATCTCGCCTCGGCCCCTTCACAGGTTCTCCTGCGCATCGCCTTGGCGAGCCAGGCGAGGTCGAGGCGTGGGTAGGTTGGGTGAGTGAGTGGATGGGGGCTCCCGGGTTTTTGCGCATGGCTCTCCGGCGGGGCTGACGGTCCCTTTCAGCACCAGGGACAGCGGCAAAGCGCTCCAGCACCACGGAGAGCGCGCCGTTGCCCCGAAAGAGGAAGCGCCGGCTTGGACTTCAGCACCACGGACAGCGGCCGAAAGGTGGGGGGCGACTTAGAAGGAACTTGGGCTGGGTTAGAGATTGCGGTGCCCCCCCAAACAACTCAGAGAAGCCTCCATTCTCTGCAGTCTCCCCACCTCCACACACACACACAGACACCTCATTCAGTCCTAGGAGCTGCCGGAACCGCCTGCACCACTTGGATTGTAACCCCCCCATATTGGTGGGGGGGGTGTGTGGAACGCGTAAGGACAGAGGCAATGTCTTTATTTTGAGGGAGAAGATTCCTCGCCCACCCGCTTCAATGGCTCTTCTGATCTGCCTCTGCCTTCTTGGGATCCTGAGAAGTAAGTGTAACCCCCCCTCCTTTCCCTATAGCGTTTAGGGATCCCCTTTCCCCCACCACTAGCATCCTACTCTAAATGAAAGCAGAGGCTTTGTTTAGAATCAGACAGTGCGCCCTTTCCTCCTCTCGGCTTCCTGGGGAGGGGAGCCGCTGCCGGTCGCGAGTACGAGCTTCTATTTTTATTGTGTCTCCAAATGATGCTCTTGAAAAATACGTCAGTTACTCAGCTGGGCAGAGATTTGACAGGCCGCCGATGGCTTAGCGGGGAAGCCAGATCGCCCCAACCAGCTCCTGCCTAACCCGTACTTAGGGTGGGCAAGGCGACTTCCATCTCAACGGGCCAACTCATGCTGAAGTTTCCCTCTCCTCAAAAAGAAAAAAGGAAAGGGGGGAAAACGGGAGGGGGGAATCTGGGAAGGTCATTTATCTGCCCATCCTCCACCCGAGGAACCGCACTAGGCAAGGCGAAAGAGGCTGGGGAGTGGGGCAGCAGGAGGGGGGCTGAGATTCTAAGGTTCCCCTTAGGCACGACTGCTTACAGCTGGAGGATAACCCCAGGGAAACTCCATGGGACTGGCTCTGTCTGACAGTCCAGCCAGCTCCATCTGTCTTCCAGCAAGGGGCAGCTGCAGGAGCTGGAAAGTTCATAACCCCAGGCACAATGACGATGAGAGAGAGAAGGAAACAAGGAGCGAGGGAGAGGGAGAAAGGGAGAACCCGCAAACGCCGGAGGATCTTCTGAGTGATATGAGGATGGAGGAGAGGTTGATAGGAGCACTAGATGGTGACCTGGAGGTTATTGGCTTTGGTGGCTGGTGCTCGTTGGGGCTGGTGGGGCAGAAGGCAGGGAGCCTGACTGTAGGCGGAGCCAGAGCCAATGACGGGCATAACTAACTGATTGTAGTTTTGTCCCCATCCTCCTCTTCCCTGCTGAGTTCTGCAAGGGGCATCACTGAGACTAAGGACGACGACAGGCAGGGCCAACCCTGGCCTGGTTATGAGTAAAAAGGCAGGCGGGGGGGGGGGGGCACACTAAGCTTGGTGGGGCAGTGCCCCAGTTGACTAGCCTCCACTGGGTGTTGGGTTCTTGCAAGACTTCTATGAGAGGACAGTTGGACGGCAGTTGCAGACAGTGTTGAATAGGGGATGGGAGCTTGCAGTCCTCCTGACATCACTGGACTCCAGCCCTCATCATCCCTGGCCAGCCTGGCTGATAGTCGGGGTGATGGGAATCATTGTCCAACCATGCCTTGATGGGCACAGGCTCCCCACTCCTGTTGCAGAAGGGGCCCTTTACTACGTATTTGAATGGTGCAGTTGAACAAGCTGGGCCTTACAGGCCTAGAATAATTTGGCTGTTACTGTGATGGGTTTATTTTAATACATAATGTTTACTTGTGTGTTTTTTTAATTGCAAGTGTTTTGGGTTGAATTGCAGGGGGAGTGAGATCTTCATTAAAAACAAAAAAACCACCCCACAATATTTAAAATGAGGGATCATCCCGAGAGGGTAGACTCCCTCAAGGCAGCAGGTTTAACATCTGGGTATTCTGCAGCTTCCAGTAGATAAATTAGATGCCTTGTATTTAGGTTCTTGCTGTTCTGTGTTGACCTGCAGATTCCCTCCCCTTATAGATGCCTCGCACACAACATTTTCCAACTAATGACATTCCCAAAGCCCTGTTCTCCGTGAGCACAATCCATCTCCTATTGTGGCTTAGAGCAACTTTGACACTGCATTCAACAGAGAAGAACCCTGTGTGTCCATCAAACTGTCTTAAACAAAGTCACAGGGCAGAATTCTACAGGCTATTTATTAAATCAGGAATGGGGAATGTCTGGTTCTCCATAAATTCTTGGACTCCAACTAGCTAGCATGGCCAATGGTCAGGAAAGATGATGAGCTGGAGTCCAGCAACATCTGGCGAACCAGAAGCTACCAACCTATTTCCTAGACACATGTCCCAACCCGTCAGGGATCACATATTAAATGCACATGCGGCCATCCAGATGTTGTCAGACTCCAACTCCCATCAGCCCCAGGCAGCATGGCCAAAGATCAGGAATGATGGGAGTTGAAGACCAGAAACACCTGGAGGGCCGCAGGTTCCCCCTACCTGCTCTAAAAGGAAATCCAGCCATTTCTCTAACAGAAAATGCCTACCTAGCCCATTTCAAGGGAGAGTGCTTTGAGGGAGGAGTGGTGGAAGTAGAGAGAGAAAAGGAGAGAGGGAGAGAAACATTTCACACTACATTCTCTTCAACATCACATCACTCCTGATCTTATAAACTTCTGTCACATTCCTGAGGAGGATCAGATGATGCTCACGCAAGCAGAACTTTATAAACATTGTGTAGGTAATTTCGAATTTGCAATGCCTGTTCTGGCAGGCAAATCCATTCCGTGTGTGCATTGTAGAAGGGCAACTTAACATCCATTCCTCTCTCATGCATGTCAAGAGGAATCACAGTTAATCATGTAGTTGGGTGTATGTGTGTGTGCTGTATGTATACTTAACTCTCAGAGGGAATTCCAGCCCCGTCACGCAGGAGAGCTGCACAGAGCAGCAGCAGTGAGGAAGACGGATGAACCACGGTTACTTGTGAGTTACTGCTAGCCTCCAGCATCCAGACTCCAAAGGACTCCAGGGTCCCTGGTGGCTAAGCAGCTGAGTCCATTGCCAGCTCATCCACAGGTACCATTCCCACCTCTCTGCTTCAGCACCGCCCCTCCCACCTGTCAATTAGGGGAAATAACATTTTCCCTAGTCTGCCCTGCAAGACTGTCATAAGGATTGCTTTAGGTATGCAACAGACTTTGCCCATGTGAAATATGCTATACAAACTACAAGAAAGAAGATTCCACCTAAACATTAGGAAGAACTTCCTGACAGTAAGAGCTGTTCGACAGTGGAACTTGCTGCCAAGGAGTGTGGTGGAGTCTCCTTCTTTGGAGGTCTTTAAGCAGAGGCTTGACAACCATATGTCAGGAGTGCTCTGATGGTGTTTCCTGCTTGGCAGGGGGTTGGACTCGATGGCCCCTGTGGTCTCTTCCAACTCTATGATTCTATGATTCTATGTAAGAAGCAACAGCAAGCGTCATCATTGCAATGTTTACCCAATCAGTCCAGTGTTGGGTAGCCTTTGTCCTTCCAGATGTTGCTGAGCTCCCCATCAGTGCCATCCTGCCTGGCCAGTGGTCCGGGATGTCAGAAACCAGAGTCCAATGGCGTCTAGAAGACCACAGTTTTCACATTCCTGAATAGATAAAGGTTATTTGTTTCTATGTAACTACTTTTTAAAAGGTGGCTGATTTTACCAATGACCAGTAGGTGAGTCTTCATAGACACACTTCTCTGTCCTCCGTTCAGCATGGAAGAAGCATTATCAGAGGTCAAGGACACATTATTTGTTGTTGTTGTTTAGTCGTTTAGTCGTGTCCGACTCTTCGTGACCCCATGGACCAGAGCACGCCAGGCACTCCTGTCTTCCACTGCCTCCCGCAGTTTGGTCAAACTCATGCTGGTAGCTTTGAGAACACTATCCAACCATCTCGTCCTCTGTCGTCCCCTTCTCCTTGTGCCCTCCATCTTTCCCAACATCAGGGTCTTTTCCAGGGAGTCTTCTCTTCTCATGAGGTGGCCAAAGTATTGGAGCCTCAGCTTCAGGGTCTGTCCTTCCAGTGAGCACTCAGGGCTGATTTCCTTCAGAATGGATAGGTTTGATCTTCTTGCAGTCCATGGGACTCTCAAGAGTCTCCTCCAGCACCATAATTCAAAAGCATCAATTCTGTGGCGATCAGCCTTCTTTATGGTCCAGCTTTCACTTCCATACATCACTACTGGGAAAACCATAGCACATTATAGCCAGGGGGAAAACTCCAATCCAAGCAGGCTGAGTGAGGGGTGTGGCATGGGTGGGTGGGTGTGCAGGTTGAGGAGGGTCCCAGGGAAGCCCTGAGGGATGCGTATGGCCCCTGGGCCCATAGTTCCCAAGCTCTGTTTTAGAGGAGACTCGCCCCTGAAGACAAGAGGTCTTTACAACTCTTCTTTCTCTCTTTTGCAGAGATGGGGAAGTTGGGGCCCTCTGGACTCCAATTCCCATCAGGCTCAGGTAGTCTGGGATGATGGAAGCTGTAGTACAGCAACACCTGGAGGCCTACAGTTTCCTCATTTCCTATGTTAAAGAGAGAAAAATATTGTATTCAAATGTAGAGCAATGCAAGGAAGACGGAGTAGAGAAGGGTGCTGAGTGACTGGCAGGTCTTCTGTGAGCCTTGAGGGGTCTGGGCTGTCCTTGCATGACCTTCCAAGCCCCACTGCTGAAATCCCATAAACTTTCAATATTTACATTATCTTCCCTTTCCATATAATTCTTCGGATCTCTTTCTGCCTCCGTTCTTTCCCCCACCCACCAAACCCCAGTCCCTATGCAGCAACAAGGCATGACTTCATGGGCAAGCTTGCACCATTCATTATGCATTGGGTGTGATGTGTTATGAAAGGAAGCAGCGTATGAATCATGGACCACTCACCCAATGGTTTTCCCCACAGCTCGCATCTTCCAGGAACAAAACACAGCGATCTCATTTCTCTATTCTTGTTGCCTCTGCTGCCAGTGTTCTATGAGTGCCATCACTCAGTGGCACAGCATCTACTTGTTGCAGAAGGTCCCAGATCCAATCCCTGGCATCTTCAGGTAGGGTGGAAGAAGGCCCCCTGCCTGAAATCCGGGAGAGCTGCTGCCAGTCAGTGTAAACAGTACTGAGCTAAGGTGAATCCAATGGTCTGAGTTGGTATAAGGCAGCTTCCTCTGTCCCTATGTTTTAGGGAAAGGCCATAGCTCAGTAAAGAGTCACCTCCATGGTTCTGCCCAATTTTCTCTTCGGCTCTAGCCATGGTCCTCTCCGCCCCAAAGGCAGCCCGTAGGGAATTGCAATCCTTGAGTTGACAAACATTTCATTCTCTCTCCATTTAAGGCAGGGTTCGGCAACATTCAACCCTCCAGATGTTATTGGACTCCAGTTCTCGTTATCCCTGACTATTGGCCATGCTAGGGATGATGAGAGCAGACCACCCAGTTGGTTTAAACTAACCAGTGTTTAGTTTAATACTGTGTCCAGTTCTGGGCACCACAGTTCAAGAAGGACGCTGACAAACTGGAACGTGTCCAGAGGAGGGCAACCAAAATGGTCAAAGGCCTGGAAACGATGCCTTATGAGGAACGGCTAAGGGAGCTGGGCATGTTTAGCCTGGAGAAGAGGAGGTTAAGGGGTGATATGATAGCCATGTTCAAATATATAAAAGGATGTCACATAGAGGAGGGAGAAAGGTTGTTTTCTGCTGCTCCAGAGAAGCGGACACGGAGCAATGGATCCAAACTACAAGAAAGAAGATTCCACCTAAACATTAGGAAGAACTTCCTGACAGTAAGAGCTGTTTGACAGTGGAATTTGCTGCCAAGGAGTGTGGTGGAGTCTCCTTCTTTGGAGGTCTTTAAGCAGAGGCTTGACAACCAGATGTCAGGAGTGCTCTGATGGTGTTTCCATCAGGAGTGCTCGATGGCCCTTGTGGTCTCTTCCAACTCTATGATTCTATGATTCTATGTTTCCCTAAGTTCTGGCATAACAAGGAACTCTGGCTTGTTTAAAAGCAGAGGTGGAACCTTCTCCACCCCAGAGGCACCGCAAGAGGCAGGGAGACAGGAGCCTCTAGCTCACGCCAGCTCACGCCAGAAGCGTTTAGCATTGCATTGGAAAGTGCCCAAAAGGTTCAGGTGTAAAAAACAAAAACAAGCCTTGTTTTGGGTGTGATGCTTGAATCCAGCCAAAACTGTCGAGCAGTCTGCCAAGAATAGAAGAAGCAGAGGCATATTCCACCTTGCCAAGGCAAAGCTAGCGTGGTTTGCCAGAGTGACTGGTCATGCCCACTTGCTGCCATCTGACACAAGTAACAAAAATGGGGGGGGGGGGAGAGAGAGCGATTATAAGATACAACTGATAGGCTACAATCAGCTTGGCAGGGTGTCACAATTGTTTGGTCTTTGTGTTACAGTGGTACCTTGGTTCTCAAACTTAATCCGTTCCGGAAGTCCTTTCCAAAACCAAAGCGTTCCAAAACCAAGGTGCGCTTTCCCATAGAAAGTAATGCAAAATGGATTAATCCGTTCCAGACTTTTAAAAACAACCCCTAAAACAGCAATTTAACATGAATTTTACTATCTAACGAGACCATGGATCCATCAAATGGAAGCAATAATCAATGTACTGTACTATAAAATAAATAAGACAGTATTGTAGATGGTAAAAATTAAAATCATTATTTTTTCTTACCTGCACTGATGATAGTCATTGTTTGGATGGGGGGCTTTTATCCATTTCCGCAGTCACACAGATCAGTCAATCAGTAGCTGAACTGGGTTCCACACAGCCACAAAAACAAATTAACTGAAAAAGCCACAAAAACGCAAAATAAATAGCAAAAACCAAAGTGCCAGACTTCCGAAATGTTCAAAAACCAAGACGCAGCTTCTGATTGGTGCAGGTGCCCCAGAAACAATAGCCGAAAACCGCATTGGATGTTCGGCTTCTGGAAAACGTTCGAAAACCGGAACATTTACTTCCAGGTTTTCGGCGTTTGAGAACCAAGGCGTTTGAGAACCAAGGTACCACTGTACAGCTGTGATGGGGTACCTCTGGCCCACCTGATATCTTTGGACCCATCAGCCCCAGCCAGTTTGCCTAATGGTCAGGGATGATAAACATAGTTGTAAATGATGGTGAGTTCAAAAGCTGGAATAATAGAGTATGGTTTGATCCTGGCTTAAGAGTTTTTAATATTTAATTTTAAACTGTTGGGAGCTGTCCTGGAACCTGATGGTGAAAAGCAGGCAATAAGTTTAAATCAGCATCATTGAATTGTAGACTTGGAAGGGACCCTGAGAATCATAATTACCGTATTTTTCGCTCTATAAGACGCACCAGACCATAAGACGCACCCAGTTTTTGGAGGAGGAAAACAAGAAAAAAAAATATTCTGAATCTCAGAAGCCAGAACAGCAAGAGGGATCGCTGCGCAGTGAAAGCAGCAATCCCTCTCGCTGTTCTGGCTTCTGGGATAGCTGCACAGCCTGCATTCGCCCCATAAGACGCACACACATTTCCCCTTACTTTTTAGGAGGGAAAAAGTGAGTCTTATAGAGCAAAAAAATACAGTAGTCCAAACCCCTGCAATGCCGGAATATGCAGCTGTCCGATTTGGGGATCAAACCTACAAACTTGGTATTTGCGCTGGGCCCAGGGGTAACCCATCAAACGCGGTCTAGGACTGGACCAGAATCCAAAGGTTCCGCTGGGAGTCACTCTGACAGGGCCAAGGCAGGACACAAGGCAGGAAACCAGGCAAGGACAGGTACAGGATCTAGCATACAGAAATGTTGCTCCCACAACCTGGGATGGGGTCCAACAGCCTTTTATCTTTGTCAGGGTAGTGGCTGGTCCTGATCCCCTGGCGACTCACCTCCCTGTCTCGCCCGAAGGTGAGCACTCCTCCTGCGAGTACTCAGGTCTCTCCTTCTCTCAGACCTCAGTCTCTGCAGCTCGGGAGACATCGTTGGGTTACTAGACCCAGAGGCCGCCTCAGCCTCCCCTGACCCAACTGGTAGTGGAGCAGCTGTAAGTGATGGCCCAGCTGAAGGCAACGAGGTAATCCCCGCATCTGGAGCCAGGGCAGGCTCAGGCCCCTGACTCAGCCCAGCTGGTGCTTGTTGCAGGGGAACCTGGGCAGACTGGGACTCTTCAGGATCAGGCCCCAGACTTGGATGATGCCTGAGGCAAAGGATCCGGTGCAGACTGAGTCTCCTCTGGTTCCGATTCCGAGCCTGAGTCCCAGGCATCACAATATTATCAGCACCATGCTCTAACCAACTGATCAATCAGTAATAATAAAAATAATAATACATTTCGAGGGCTGCAGGTTCCCCATCCCAAGAGAGTTGGTGTTAAAGGACAATTAAATCGAGTTTATCAAAGTAAAATCAGAGAGCTGGGACTCCATGAGTCATCTAGTCCAACCCCCTTGCAAGGAAAGATTCACAGCTAAATAATCTCTGACAGATGGCCAGCCAACCTCTGTTTAAAAACTTCCAACGATGTAGTCTGTTTCCTCTGTCAAATGGCTCTCACCATCAGAAAGGGAAACACGATACGATACTCTGGGCTCAAGGGCACCCTTCCTCCAAGAATATTTCCACCCTCATCCTCATCCTGTCCCCAAGTGATGCTACCTGCCTGAGCCGCGCTGGCGCAAGGACAAAGTTGGCACAGAGATCTGCGGCCAACTAAACATGCACTCGCTCTCGCTCGCTCTCTCCCGCCCCCCGCCGTAAAATATATTTTCTGTACAGTAGTACATTATTCCCTCGCTCTCTCCCTCCCTCGATCGATCCTCCCAACGACCTCTTTACTCAAGTCAGGCTTCTTGTTTTCCAACGCCTGTCAGCTACTTCCCAAAATTGCAATTAAGCTGTCAAGGGAGCGAGCAGAAGCGTTTGCAATTCACAGCCTCGGCAGGAATGGGAGGGAGGTGGGCGGGTCTGGATCGCAGTGCGCTGGGACAGAAAGCTAAGGCTGAGGGTAGAGCCAGTGGCGTAGCGTGGGTTGTCAGCACCCGGGGCAAGGCAAGTAATTTGTGCCCCCTAACCCGTGGATTTGCGCCCCCTAACCTGTGGATTTGCACCCCCTAACCCGTGGATTTGCGCCCCCCAACCTGTGGATTTGCGCCCCCTAACCCTAATCCCCAGATGTTGCGCCCGGCCCCCCCTGCAGCCCCCACGCTACGCCACTGGGTAGAGCTACCACCGAGAAGGCCCTCTGCCTGGTTCCTTGTAGCTTTGCTTCTCACAGCGAGGGAACCGCCAGAAGGCCCTCAGCGTTGGACCTCAGGTCCGGGCAGAAGGATGGGGGTGGAGACGCTCCTTCAAGTATACTGAGCCAAGAAGAAGAAGAAGAAGAAGAAGAAGAAGAAGAAGAAGAAGAAGAAGAAGAAGAAGAAGAAGAAGAAGATGCTAAAGGGAGCGGGCAATATTGTGCCTGTTGAATGTCTGGTTCTTAAACTTTCCCCTTCCCTTGTTGCCCCTTTCAACACACTTGTTTTATGTATTTTAAAAAATGGTTCTGTTGTTGTTTTAATCTGAACTTCTCCTCAAGCTAACAGATGCCAGGGCGGGGGAAAAGGAAATGAAAGCATGTCTCAGCAATCCCGCAGGGGATCCTTGGCCCAGGGGAATGGTAGAGCATATGCTTTGCATGCAGAAGGCACCAAGCATTCCCACCTAGGACTGGGAGAGAGCCCCCCTCCTCTATCTGAATCCTTGGAGAGCTGTTGCCAGTAAATGTAGATCAGAGTTTTCCAAACCCTGTTTTTTTTTGGACTACAGTTCCCATCATCCCTGAGCACTGGTCCTGCTAGCTAGGGATGATAGGAGTTGTAGTCCAAAAACAGCTAGAGACCCAAGTTTGGGAAACCCTGATATAGACAGACCAATGGTCTGATTTGGTAGGAGGCAACTTGCTATTTAAATCAGCACCATGAGGAATAATAAAATCTTGCTATTATATTTAAGGGAAGGATCATAGCTCAGTGACAGAGCAGCTGCTACGCATGCAGAAGTCCCAGGTTCAAACACAGACAGGATTTCGAGATCCCCTGTCTGAAATCCTGTACAGCCACTGCCAGTCAGTGCAGACAATCTAAGTCAGATGGCCTGACATGGTACAAAGCAGTTTCCTATGTTCCAGTGCATGAAAATGGACACAAACAAAGAACCAGTGTGATGTAGCAGTTAGATTGTTGGGATTCAGTGATTGGGATGCAGACTTGAGTTCAAATCCCTACTCAGCCAAAGAGCATACCTTTAATAGCTTTTCTTTTAGACACCAGGCAGAGACTGTCCCGTTTGGCAAATATTTTAACAGTAGTTAAGAACCAGCAGGGTCCCCCCACAACCCCCGCTCAGTGTTATTTATTTAGAGTAGTTAAAGGTAAAGGGACCCCTGACCGTTAGTTCCAGTCGTGGCCGACTCTGGGGTTGTGGCGCTCATCTCGCTTTATTGGCCGAGGGAGCTGATGTACAGCTTCCGGGGCATGTGGCCAGCATGACTAAGCCGCTTCTGAAGAACCAGAGCAGCGCACAGAAATGCTGTTTACCTTCCCACCGGAGTGGTACCTATTTATCTACTTGCACTTTGAGGTGCTTTCATAGAATCATAGAATCATAGAGTTGGAAGAGACCACAAGGGCCATCGAGTTCAACCCCCTGCCAATCAGGAACTGCTAGGTTGGCAGGAGCAGGGACTGAGCAACGGGAGCTCACCCCGTCGCGAGGATTCGAACTGCCGACCTTCTGATCGGCAAGCCCTAGGCTCTGTGGTTTAACCCACAGTGCCACCCGCGTCCCAGTTGGACTCCCTTAGAGCGGTTGGACTCCCTTTTTTAAGCCAAAGGGCTCGCAGAGCAGTTTGTGGACTACAAATTAAAACAAGGCATTCCCTGCCCACAGGCCTAAAAGCGATGGCACAAAAGGAAAAGGCAACAAGCAGGGGAGAGGAAAGAAGTAAACTCAGGCACCATTTCTTAAAGTGAAACAGGAACTCTTATCATGAGGAGCTGGAATGGAAGCAGCTCAGAGCTGGCCTTTCAAGCTGATGGCCTTTCTCGTCTATCCCACTGACGTAGCCTGCTGGAATGACTGCTACCTGGTGGCAGTTGAAGGAGAGGGGGCCTGATGCAGCTGGCCTTTCAAATTCTATTTATACTGCCGTTTTAATGTATTTCTAATGGCTTCCTTTTAGCTGCGCTCATCCTTACGGCGTGTGGTTGTTTTTAAGTGGTCTTTGTGTGTGAGGCTAAAAGGGCTTTCGGAGTTAAAAGGCACACACACTGAAGAAGGAGGTGCAGAGGAGAGTTAGGAGTGAGATTTTTGAAATAGGCCTCTTTTGTGACAGCTGGGAAGAAAATTTGGCTGGTGGCCCTTGCTATGTACCACCACACCACGTCCAGCTTGACCTGTTGGCTTTCAGCCTGTTATCCAGCAGGTAAAGGCAAAAGGAGCCAGGAAGAAAGAAACAAAAAGAGTTGATAATCATAGGTGGGACGTGACTCAGATAATGCTGCAGCCACGATGAAGGGTGGTCGATTCAGGCTTTACCTGAACAACTTCTACCTGCCTTCAGTCAACTCCCCACCTGGCTTACTCCCAGTTCATGGGGTGACACTGTCTGTCACCTTCCTCCTCCCTAGTCTTAGGAGGAGGGTGAAGGGGACAAAATTTGAGCCAGCCGGCTCCACTGATCATTGGCTCTGGTAAGGTAAAGGGACCCCTGACCATTAGGTCCAGTTGTGGCCGATTCTGGGGTTGCGGCGCTCATCTCGCTTTATTGGCCGAGGGAGCCGGCGTACAGCTTCCGGGTCATGTGACCAGCATGACTGAGCCGCTTCTGGCAAACCAGAGCAGCGCACGGAAATGCCGTTTACCTTCCCGCCGGAGCGGTACCTATTTATCTACTTGCACTTTGACATGCTTTTGAACTGCTAGGTTGGCAGGAGCAGGGACTGAGCAACGGGAGCTCACCCCGTCGCAGGGATCCGAACCGCCGACCTTCCGATCGGCAAGTCCTAGGCTCTGTGCTTTAACCCACAGAGCCACCCGTGTCCTTATTGGCTCTGGTGCCATGCGTGGATTCGGAGACTGGAAGAGCAAGACACACACAGCCTCCATGCCTACTCAGCTGCAGCCTTGGCTCTGCTCAAGGGCTGCTGGATAAGGGCAGGCTGTAATTCTGAGCAAGCTAAGAGCTGGTGACATTTTAACAGCCTGCCAAAATGGGCTCATGAATGCCTGGGGATTAGCTATCCATCAGGAAGCTGGCTTGGAAACGAGCCTGCTTGAGAGGCTGTTGCTTCTGGTCAGGGGAGCTCCTTGTGGAGAGGAGAGAGAGAGAGAGAGATTCAGGACGGTGGAGGAAATTTAAAGAATATTTACAGAAACACTATAAGACAATGAATGCTTGATGACACCAGATTGAATGTAAAAGGTTATTAGCAAAAAAGTGTAAAGAAAAAGATCTATTATATTTAAGATATAAGGAAATGCAATTATATTAAAATATTAAGATTATGATAAAATCAAAATATGACAGAGGGAAGGAATTTGCTGACAGAATATATGATTTGGAATACAGAGAAGGGAGGTCTGGGGAAGTCGGAGAAATAAGTTAATGCAAAGAATATAAGGAGATAAAATTGTTTTTAATATTTTTATTTTTATTTTCTATATTTTCTGTTGTTTGGTGTTTGTATGTTGTTGTATTTTCTTTTTTATTTTTTTCCTGTTGTGTTGTAATGGTTGTAAAATCCAATAAAATATTATATATATATATATATATATATAAGAGATTCAGGACGGGCCCCTGAATCCCTCCTCAAAATAGTACTTTTTTTGTACAAATGTTCATTGGCTTAGGGCCGTTTCTGTCACAAGATGTGACCGAAAGGTGTCTTGAAGAAAAGGAAGCTAGTGTTTCCTAGACTTGAGTCTGCAGCTGGTTTTGGACTACAACTCCCATCATCCCTAGCCACTGGTCCTGCTAGCTAGGGACGATGGGAGTTGTAGTCCAACAACAGCTGGAGGCCAAAGTTTTGGAAACACTGAACTAGAAGAAGAGATGGAACTAGAAGAGGAAGTCCCTACCAGAGGAGGACAGTAGATCCATCAAGTTGACGGATTGTGTGGAAATGGCTAAAATGACCGGAGGAATAAGAAAACAGGAAGACCAAAATTTTAATAAGGAATGGGGGAAATGTATACCCTATCTTTTACATTGTTTTAAATGTTTGTTTTCCTTCTTGGATTGTACCCCCAAGTGTGTTTTATAAGCTGGTCTCCAACCGTAATTAATAAACTATCTATCTAAAAGGTAAAGGTAAAGGTACCCCTGCCCGTACGGGCCAGCGCTGTCCGAAGACACTTCCGGGTCACGTGGCCAGCGTGACGAAGCTACTCTGGCGAGCCAGAGCCGCACACAGAAACGCCGTTTACCTTCCCGCTAGTAAGCGGTCCCTATTTATCTACTTGCACCCAGGGGTGCTTTCGAACTGCTAGGTTGGCAGGCGCTGGGATCGAACAACGGGAGCGCACCCCGCCGCGGGGATTCGAACCGCCGACCTTTCGATCGGCAAGCCCTAGGCACTGAGGCTTTTACCCACAGCGCCACCCACGTCCCTAAACTATCTATCTAACCTATCTTAAAAAACCATTGTAAACAGTTAAAATTGTTACTAGGATTGGAATATCACTTGTAGTTTAAGGGTGAATTTTGGACACAATGGAGATGTAAATGATGTGGATTGTCATAAAAGATGCAGGAGGAAATGATTAACAACAGGACCCACAAAGGGGAGGAGGGAAGTCCAGGAGATTCCTTGGAATCTTATTTCCATGTTGTACGTTCGATATGTGAATGTAAAGTTTTAATCTTAAAAACAATTTTTTTTAAAAAAAAAAAAAGAGGAGACAGTGAACGAGAGGGAGTCTCACTGATATTTAATAGAGTCACGGTAGCTCAACAAAACCTGCGTATTAATAGGCAGTCAGTGTCTGAATACCAATCACTGAACATCCTGATTTTGGAAGCTGTATGGCTCACTGGTGAAAAGAGATAAGTAGGTGAAATATACCCGGAGTCGAGAGTGGATTTTATGCTCTTTATTCAGCTCATAGTGGTGAGGAGGAATGGAAGTTCCCCCAGAATGTCTGCTTTATATACATTATTTACACAATTGGCCCCACGTGATTGGCTAATTCTGGAATTCTCCTGTAGGCCAATCGGGTTGCGGATTCACTTACACCTGGAGCTGGATTGGGTGGCTCCTGTGGACCAATCAGACTGCTGCATTCTGGATCCTATTGTTCTAGGACCAATCAGACTGCTGCATTCTGAACCCTATTGTTCTAGGACCAATCAGACTGCTGCATTTTGGACCCTATTCAACTCAGTACCTAACAGTATGGATGTCTGCCTTGTTGTGCATATGCTCTGTGCTCGTTCTGAACGGTGTTTGCTTTACTCTGCCTGCTTCCTTCTCCACCTCCACGCAGGGACCCTGGGCACAGACACGGAAGAGCGGTTGGTAGAACATCTCCTGGATCCGTCACGGTACAACAAGCTGATCCGCCCGGCCACCAATGGATCAGAGTTGGTCACTGTGCAGCTGATGGTATCATTGGCTCAGCTCATCAGCGTGGTACGTACCAAAGATGGGGAACTGGGAACTGCCAAACGGGTCAAAATGCTGTTCAAAGCAGAGGTCTTCTGTAAGTCTGGAGAAAGCATCCTTCCTGGAGCTGCCCTTTTAGAATCATAGAACTGCAGAGTTCGAAGGGAACCCCAACAGTCATCTAGTCCAACCCTCTGCAAGGTGGGCATCACAGCGAAGGAATCCCTGACAGATGGCCACCCAATCTCTGCTTCGCCTTGCTGAGTTATATTCCTGTGTAGGAATCATTTTGGAGAAAATCTGGCCGTTTTTTAGGTCATCCTCCTTGGTATCATTGGACGCGGGTGGCGCTGTGGGTTAAACCACAGAGCCTAGGGCTTGCCGATCAGAAGGTCGGCGGTTCGAATCCCGAGATACCACTGTATTTTGTTGGAAGCCACCCAGAGTGGCTGGGGAAGCCCAGCCAGATGGGCAGGGTATAAATATATATAAATATATAATAAATATATTATAAATATATTATTATTATTATTATTATTATTATTATTATTCTGATGCCTTTTCTTTTGCTTCTGTTGACAGCACGAGCGGGAGCAGATCATGACTACCAACGTGTGGCTGACCCAGGTAAGTTGTCTGCCACCACCCCTCTCTATTTATTTACTCATAAATAGAACCAATGTGCCCCTTTTCAACAATAGTGGTTTGCTTAATCACTTACCTTCTGCTGCAGTTGGAAGCAGGAAGAGGGAAATGAGCACTATGCGGGACACTGTCTAGACCAGAGGCTCCAGCTGTTGCAAAATGCTGCAGGGAGACTGTTGATGGAGACAACCACCAGGGCACCATCCATCAATCATCAGTGCTCAAAAGCTTACACTGGCTGCCCATACACTACCAGGCCTGATTCAAAGGTCTTGCATTAATTAACAAGCCCCATAACAACCAGGGTTCAAGATATCTCAAGGACCACTCTGATTTCTCATATCACTGCCCAGTCACTGCGGTATTTGGGGGAGTCACTGTTAGAGGTCCCCCATAACTCAGGGGCACAGCCCCAAGGAATCCTGGGAATAGTAGCTTGTTAAAGGTGTCGAGAATTCTTACCAGCTCCATCTGGTACACTGGTTGAGACCCTACCTGCCTGCAGGCTGTCTCGCCAGAGTGGTACATGCTGTGCTTTTTCTTTCTTAAAAAATGTTTAGGGGTACTCTCATCTTCCTACTCATATTGAAATACTGCCCCTCAATGAGACCAAACTTAGATTCACAAAATGTTTAGGGGTATGCGTACCCCTGCGTACCCCCAGAAAAAAGCACTGGGTACATGATCTGGTTATCTGCCGCTTGGACTTCTGCAATGCACTCTACGTGGGGCTGCCTTTGAAGGTGACTCGGAAACTACAACTAATCCAGAATGCGGCTGCCGGACTGGTGACCTTCTGATCAGCAAGTCCTAGGCTCTGTGGTTTAACCCACAGCGCCACCCGCATCCCTGAATAAACGCCACCCGCGTTTATGCTGAATAAACGCCTGTAAATAATGCTTACCCATGTCTTTGGTGCTGTGACTCGGACTTCTCACGACGGAAGTGGCGGACAGAGACATGTGCAAGCATTATTTACAGACGTTTATTCAGCATAGTTCAGGAACAAAGGAAAAACATGTCTGCTTCCCTTCGTGTCCGACAAAAGAGCAAAGCAATAGCAATATACAAACGGACGTTCCCAGCAAGCCTGTGCTGGAAGTAAACAGGCATGTGACACACAACAGTCATGCCTGTTTCTTTTAAGGTGGAACAGAACTATATCCTAATAGAACCTTGCAAGCCACATGCATCTTTTTAATACTAACAAAACCCAAAATAAGCCACTCTCACCCGCCTCGAGATTCAGGACCTCCCCCTGCCACCTGGAAGGAGTGAGGCAAAACTGGAGACTTCAGGTCAGGCTTGGGGATTTAGCCATCCCGATTGTGTCAAGCACCCCCCCCCCCATCTCTCTTTCTCTCTCTCTCTCTCCGCATTGCAGGAATGGGAGGATTATCGCCTTACGTGGAACCCAGAGGAGTTTGATGACATGAAGAAGGTGCGGCTGCCATCCAAACACATCTGGCTTCCGGATGTTGTGCTCTACAACAAGTAGGTACACCTCGGCATTCTTTGCCCTGGGTCTAATGCTTGCGGATCTCGGACGACAATAGTGAACCTGCAGTTCATGGGCTGTATTAGGACTGCAGAACCATCTGGCGGGGCCACCCTGGCCCCATCTTCCTCCTTGTCACAATGCCGAGGTGTCAGAAGAGCTTTCAAAGCCAGGCGTAGGGGACCTTTGGCCTTCCAAACGTTGCTGGACTACAACTCCCATGAGCCCCAGCAAGCATGGCTAATGGGCAGCGATGATGGGAGGTGTTGTTCAGCAACATTTGGAGGGTCATAGGTCTCCTACACTTGTTTTAAACCTTGCCTGCTTCTAGATAGGGATTGAGGTGGTGTAAAGGCAGGTTAGAAAGGCAATGGCAATGGCGCCCACCTGAGAGGTGCTGGAACTGAGTTCCGGCTGAAACAAAAGCCCTGGTTTCCACGTGGAACTGTAGAGTTAGAAAGGATCACGAGGGTTGCCCAGTCCAACATGAAATAGTTTTTAATTGTTTTTATATACGGAAGCACTTTTATAGACCATTTTTTTTCTTTTAATTGTTTCAGCTGTGGAGGTTTCTACTGTGAAAGCGCTTCAAACTATGTTATGGGCCACAATTCATAAACAGAATCAAACATGGCCTGCATTATGAGGAACGTGTGGATGGCATGGGTAGGGATGTGCACATGGTGCGTGAGCTCTGATCTGTGCAACTGCACCGTCAGGCTTCGGAGAATCGGATCCCTCCCCTGCTTGCAGTGAATAAGCAGATCAAATGAAAGGAGCACTCTTACCAGTTAGTTTCTTTAATAAACACAGCGAGAGACAAAGGAATGCATATCTCTCTAGAAATGGCGATGCTCCCAGTAAAGGTTTTCCCCTCCTCTGTCTCCATTAATCTGCGCCACTCCTACGTCAGGTAACCTGAGTTTGTTGCTGCTGCGCTCTCTGTTCTATCACTCTTGGAGCCCTTCTAGTCCTAGGCGAAGGGGGTCTGGAATGCTGTCCAAGGACACTGAATCTGCCAGCTGACCCTCTGCTGGTGTTTCCTCTTCTAGCTGTTCCTTATCCAGTATTTCCCAGCTTTTCACTTCTGGACTATGCCCTTCTGCAAACCACTGTTCTAACTCAATACTGTCCTCCTGCCCTTGGGAAGCTTCAGGAGAAGGGGTCAGCGGCTCCCACCATTCCTCCTCCGACCAGCCTCTGACATGCACCCTCTAGAGCAGGGGTAGGCAACCTAAGGCCCGGGGGCCGGATTCGGCCCAATTGCCTTCTCAACCCAGCTCACGGACGGTCCGGGGATCAGCGTGTTTTTACATGAGTAGAATGTGTCCTTTTATTTAAAATGCATCTCTGGGTTATTTGTGGGGCATAGGGCTTTGTTCATTTCCAGCCCATGGTTTGAGGGACGGTGGATTGGCCCACGGCTGAAAAAGGTTGCTGACCCCTGTTCTAGACCAACAATGAGCATTGCTGGAACGTGTCCAGAGGAGGGCAACCAAAATGGTCAAAGGCCTGGAAACGATGCCTTATGAGGAACGGCTAAGGGAGCTGGGCATATTTAGCCTGCAGAAGAGGAGGTTAAGGGGTGATATGATAGCCATGCTCAAATATATAAAAGGATGTCACATAGAGGAGGGAGAAAGGTTGTTTTCTGCTGCTCCATAGAAGCGGACACGGAGCAATGGATCCAAACTACAAGAAGGAAGATTCCACCTAAACATTAGGAAGAACTTCCTGACAGTAAGAGCTGTTTGACAGTGGAATTTGCTGCCAAGGAGTGTGGTGGAGTCTCCTTCTTTGGAGGTCTTTAAGCAGAGGCTTGACAACCATATGTCAGGAGTGCTCTGATGGTGTTTCCTGCTTGGCAGGGGGTTGGACTCGATGGCCCTTGTGGTCTCTTCCAACTCTACGATTCTACGATTCTATGATTGCTTTCCCTTTTCCCTCCCCTTCCCCAGCGCCGACGGGATGTATGAGGTGTCCTTCTACTCCAACGCCGTGGTCTCCTACGACGGCAGCATCTTCTGGCTCCCTCCGGCCATCTACAAGAGTGCCTGCAAAATCGAGGTGAAGCATTTCCCCTTTGACCAGCAGAACTGCACCATGAAGTTCCGCTCGTGGACTTACGACCGGACGGAGATCGACCTGGTGCTGAAGAGCGAGGTGGCCAGCTTGGACGACTTCACCCCCAGCGGGGAGTGGGACATCATTGCCCTGCCGGGACGGCGCAACGAGAACCCCAACGACTCCACCTACGTAGACATCACCTACGACTTCATCATCCGCCGCAAACCGCTCTTCTACACCATCAACCTCATCATCCCTTGTATCCTCATCACCTCTTTAGCCATCCTGGTCTTCTACCTGCCTTCCGACTGCGGTGAGAAGATGACCCTCTGCATCTCGGTCCTCTTGGCCCTCACCGTCTTCCTGCTTCTGATCTCCAAGATCGTGCCGCCCACCTCGCTGGACGTGCCGCTGGTGGGCAAGTACCTGATGTTCACCATGGTCTTGGTGACCTTCTCCATTGTCACCAGCGTCTGTGTGTTGAACGTCCACCACCGCTCGCCCACCACCCACACCATGCCGCCCTGGGTCAAGGTGGTCTTCTTGGACAAGCTGCCCACCCTCCTCTTCATGAAGCAGCCCCGGCAGAACTGCGCCCGCCAGAGGTTGCGCCAGAAGCGGCAGAACCAGGAGCGGACGACCGGGAGCTTCTTCCTCCGCGAAGGAGCCAGGTCCTGCACTTGCTACGTCAACCCGTCCACGGTCAAGAAGTTCGGGACGGGGAGCGGCGGTGATGGCGGGGGAAGGCCCTTTACGGAAACGTCGGAGCCGGGAGTCAACGGTTACCGGGACAGGCCGGGTCAAACGGTGCCACCGCCAGGCCCCTGTTGCTGCGGCCTGGAGGAGGCTGTGGACGGAGTACGCTTCATCGCGGATCATATGAAGAGTGAAGACGATGACCAGAGTGTGAGTGTCTGGAAGGGAAGGGGCTTGAGGGCAGGGTGGTGGGCTTTTGTGGCCTTAAGTCAGTCTTGTAAATAACATACCCGCCAACATTTTTCTGAAGGAGCATCTCCACCCCCATTGTTCAGCCTGGACACTGAGGTCCAGCGCCAAGGGCCTTCTGGTGGTTCCCTCCCTGTGAGAAGTGAGGTTACAGGGAACCAGGCAGAGGGCCTTCTTGGTAGTAGCACCCGCCCATCAGATGTCAAGGAAATAAACAACTGCCTGACTTTTAGAAGACATCTGAAGGCAGTCCTGTTTAGGGAAGTTTTTAATGTTTGATGTTTTATTGTGTGTGTTTTTATATTTAAAGTTTTTGTGACAGAAAAAGGAGTAAAAACTAGGGGGAAAACTTACAACCACAATCATTCAAAATAATTCAAATTACAAACACAATCATTTTACTCTTATATCACATTCTTAATAATTCGACGAAGCGTCAAGTTATACAGTGGTTCCTCGGGTTACAGACGCTTCAGGTTACAGACTCCGCTAACCCAGAAATAGTACCTCAGGTCAAGAACTTTGCTTCAGGATGAGAACAGAAATCACGCCGCCACAGCAGGAGGCCCCATTAGCTCAAGTGGTACCTCAGGTTAAGAACAGTTTCAGGTTAAGAACGGACCTCCAGAACAAATAAAGTTCTTAACCTGAGGTACCACTGTATTGCAATTGCTTTCAATGTGTGGTCTTAGGCTAAGGTTACCAGATTTTTTTCAATGAATCTGGGGACATTTTTCAACTTCCTATTGAATGGATGGATTTTGTCAGGGGACTGATTTGTAAATCCGGGGACTGTCCCCAGGAAACAGGGACGTCTGGTAACCTTACCCATGTAGCTATGTAGAACTTCCTTATTCAGGCACAGTCTACCTCTGAATTCCAGTAGCTGGGGAACAAACTCAGTGGTTGCCTTTAAGGGTTCGATTTGGACACTTCTGCCTGAACACATTACAGTGGTACCTCGGGTTAAGAACTTAATTCGTTCCGGAGGTCCGTTCTTAACCTTAAACTGTTCTTAACCTGAGTTACCACTTTAGCTAATGGGGCCTCCCGCTGCCACCGCACAATTTCTGTTCTCATCCTGAAGCAAAGTTCTTAACCCGAGGTACTATTTCTGGGTTAGCGGAGTCTGTAACCTGAAGCGTCTGTAACCCGAGGAACCGCTGTATAACTCGATGCTTGGTTCTGATCAGTCAGGGCAATTCTTACAAAGCTTTCCCCACCATATCTCAAATCATCACCTCCTGAAACATGATGCACTGTTTGTTTGGTTTTTTTTTTTAGAAAAAGGCTGTGGCAATTTCCCATCCGTTAGAGGTTTCCTGGGGGAGACACAACTCTTCCTTGCTTCTTCCCCATCTCCCTGCCGCCTCTCCTTCGCCAAGCCATGAGTCAGAATACCCTGTCCTTTACTGACCTGTTCCCCACCTCCGAGCGCAGGACAGCTGTGTTCTCCAACTGAGACACCGGCGAGCTCCAGAATCAATATTTCCCTTCTGCTCGGCTGGATCCCGGTGCTGAAGGCACATGAAAAATTCATGTGCAGTGAGATATGGATGTAAGGGAGGGAGAGACAGAGAGAGAGAAGTCGGGGGAAACAGACTTTTAATTCTTGGAGGTCTGCTGCTTTGCTGGTGTAATAATAATAATAATAATAATAATAATAATAATACAGTGGTACCTCAGGTTACATATGCTTCAGGTTACATACGTTTCAGGTTACAGACTCCGCTAACCCAGAAATAGTACCTCGGGTTAAGAACTTTGCTTTAGGATGAGAACAGAAATCGTGCTCCGGCGGCATGGCAGCAGCAGGAGGCCCCATTAGCTAAAGTGGTGCTTCAGGTTAAGAACAGTTTCAGGTTAAGAATGGACCTCCAGAACGAATTAAGTACTTAACCCGAGGTACCACTGTAATAATAATAATAATAATAATAATAATAATAATAATAATAATAATTTGTACGCTGCCCATCTGACTGGGTTGCCCCAGCCACTCTGGGCAGCCTCCAACATACATAAAAACATAATAAAACATTACAAGGGGTGCTGGGGGTGTTTCAGGCATTTGTCCATCTGCGGCCAGAGAGCAATGGGTCAAAGCTAGCCCCGCCTTCCTCACCAAAGCAAATCATTCATCTGATCTGGTAGCCTTGCCAGAAACTATTTGCAGAAGGAGATGCTCTATGCCCACTGGACCAGGGAAGTGTCAGGTATGAAGCAGTTGCCATAGGAACCGAGAGGAAGGGGAACCTGGAACGGCAGCAGAGTGATGTCACTGCCCCAGGCTGCGCTCTGAGGCTGCAGGTTTGGGGCCAAGCCAGCTGAGCACTGATGGGGGGGGGGGAGGAGACTGGAGAGACTCTCCCTTCGTCACCCTCAGTCGAAGGCAGGAATGCTTCTGAATACCAGTTGCTAGAAACTACTGGAGGGACGCGGGTGGTGCTGTGGGTTAAACCACAGAGCCTAGGACTTGCCGATCAGAAGGTTGGCGGTTCAAATCCCCATGACGGGGTGAGCTCCCGTTGCTTGGCCCCTACTCCTGCCAACCTAGCAGTTCGAAAGCACGTCAAAGTGCAAGTAGATAAATAGGTACCGCTCTGGCGGGAAGGTAAATGGCGTTTCCGTGCGCTGCTCTGGTTCGCCAGAAGCGGCTTAGTCATGCTGGCCACATGACCCGGAAGCTGTACGCCAGCTCCCTCGGCCAGTAAAGCGAGATGAGCGCCACAACCCCAGAGTCGGCCACGACTGGACCTAATGGTCAGGGTTCCCTTTGCCTTTTACCTTACCTTACCTTACCTTACCTAGATCTGGCACCTGTTTGGTCGGAAGCAGGCTCCGCAAGCGGGCCCACACACAACAGGTGCTTGCCAAGCCAAAACGGGTTCCAGCTGACAGGTGCTAACTTCCGTATCCCTGCCCTTTCCCCAGGTGAGCGAGGACTGGAAGTACGTTGCCATGGTGATCGACCGCCTCTTCCTGTGGATCTTCGTCTTCGTCTGCGTCTTTGGCACCATCGGCATGTTCCTGCAGCCTCTCTTCCAGAACTATGCCACCAACTCCCTCTTGCAGATCAACCATGGTGGTTCCGGCTCCAAGTAGCACCTGGGCTCGCCCTTCTGCTTGGCCAACCTGTTCGGAGCGAGCGGAGAGAGACGGGCCAAGGAAGATTAAAGAGAGAGGGAGGGAGGAGGGAGGGAGATGGAGCGGGACAGAGAGACACCCTACCCGATCTCTACTTTTACGGACGCCGGCCTGAGGTGCGCTCAATGTGGGATTGTGGGCCCTTTCCCCTGCCGTCTGCCATTGCCCCGGCTCAAGCTTCAGTACTGAAAACAGAGCCTTGCTTGCAGAGAAGCAGACCAGAGCCAAAATGACAATACTGGAATAGGTTGGTTTCTTCCGGGCTGCCAGGATGATATGGTGGCTCAACAGTAGAGCAGCTGCTTTGCATGCGGAAGGTCCTAGGTTCAATCCCCGGCTTCCCCACTTAAAAAAATAAATGGGTGGCGGAAAAGGTTGCAGCAGGGTCAGGCCTGGCTGTCTGATCGGCGTATTTTAGGCAGCTTCCTCCATTCCCATTGATCAGAGGTGTCAGTTCCAAGCAGCCAGGTGGAGTCAGTTCCTTCCAAGTGGCTGAGCTAAGACGTCAAGTTCCTGGACGGCTCTCAGGATGCGTTATGGGGCACAGGGGGCGGTGAGGGTGAGGGTCTTGCAGCCTCGAGGGCATTTTGGATACAGGACTACAGCTTTCTCCCTGCCCCCCTCCACCCCATACCCCCTGGCTTGTGCCAATTACGGGGAACCAGCTCCCAACTCAGGGAAAAATCATCATCATCTATGTGTCTATATAGAATTAAATATCCACATCTACACCCTCCATCTCTGAGGAGCAGCTGCAGATTGGAAGGCCACCCTGGGGCGCAACAGAGGTGTGGGGTGGGGAGAGCTTGGCAGAAAAAAAGGACATTTCGCAGGGGGTCTCCTAGGACCACCCGTGAGATTTGACCAATGCATCCACAAGGTCAGGTGGCAACCCTGCGTGAAGAAGGGACTCTCGGGATCTCTCAGGACAGACTGACGCCAGGACCACCTCTCCTAACAATATGTGTATGTGTGGCCAGAGGAGATGGGGTGTAGACTGGTGCTCCCGCCACCCAGGGTCTGGTTCAGGTGGGGTCTTCCATTCTGGGCCATCACCAGCAGCCTTGGTAGAGAGACCAGTGTCCCCCCCACAGAGCCATTGGGTGTGTCTTCCTGGCCCTGTCCTCCTCTGCTCCCGAAAAGCCAAACGCTGACACTGCAATACCAATAAAATAGGTCACATAGATGGGAGAGATTCCTTCTTTCGGTTCAGCTGTGTGTGAGTGGTTGTTTTTTAAGCGCATTTCAAGGTTAGGGTTGCTGCTACCGTGCAATTTCTGTTCCCATCCTGAAGCACCACTTTAGCTAATGGGGCCTCCCGCTGCCGCTGGAGCACGATTTCTGTTCTCATCCTGAAGCAAAGTTCTTAACCCGAGGTACTATTTCTGGGTTAGCGGAGTCTGTAACCTGAAGCGTCTGTAACCTGAAGCGTCTGTAACCCAAGGTACCACTGTAGTAGTAGTAGTAGTAGTAGTAATAATAATAATAATAATAATAATAATAATTTATTATTTGTACCCCACCCATCCGGCTGGGTTTCCCCAGCCACTCTGGACGGCTTCCAACGAAAGATTAAAAATACATTAAAATGTCAGACATTAAAAACTTCCCTAAATAGGGCTGCCTTCAGATGTCTTCTAAACCGTGAAAGCCAAACCAACATCCTGATTAATCTACAGATAATAGTAATAAGGGCTACCTTTGAAGGTGACCCAGAAACTACAACTAATCCAGAATGCGGCAGCTAGACTGGTGACTGGGGGCGGCTGCCGAGACCACATAACACCAGTCCTGAAAGACCTACATTGGCTCCCAGTATGTTTCCGAGCAAAATTCAATGTGTTGGTGCTGACCTTTAAAGCCCTAAACGGCCTCGGCCCAGTATACCCGAAGGAGCGTCTCCACCCCCATCGTTCTGCCTGGACGTTGAGGTCCAGCTCTGAGGGCCTTCTGGCAGTTCCCTCACTGCGAGAAGTGAGGTTATAGGGAACCAGGCGTAGGGCCTTCTCGGCAGTGGCACCCGCCCTGTGAAACGCCCTCCCATCAGATGTCAAGGAAATAAACAACTGTTTGATTTTAGAAGACATCTGACAGCAGCCCTGTTCAGGGAAGTTTTTAATGTTTGATGTTTTATCGTGTTTTTAATATTCTGTTGGGAGCTGCCCAGAGTGGCTGGGGAAACCTAGCCAAATGGGTGGGGTATGAATGAATGAATAAATTATTATTATTGTTGTTGTTGTTGTTGTTGTTGTTGTTGTTATTTTATTATTTTTATTATTATTATCATTATTAATACCCCACCCATCTTGCTGGGTTTTCCAGGCCACTCTGGGCAGTTTCCAGCAGAATATAAATCCAATCCCATCCAGATCCACATTCAGCTTTTAAATAAGCAAACAACCTGCAGAAGTCCCTAATCCTCAGCATAGTGACAAAATACCTGAAAATATGGGGGGGGGGGGGAGAGGTTCTGTTAAGTCACCGTGGAGGAATGACAGTTTAGAGTGGCACCATAGTGCTTTGAATGTATGGCGTCTAAAAGCATCAATAATAAATACTGTATTTTTTGCTCTATAAGACTCACCTTTCCCCTCCTAAAAAGTAAGGGGAAATGTGTGTGCATCTTATGGAGCGAATGCAGGCTGCGCAGCTATCCCGGAAGCCAGAACAGCAAGAGGGATTGCTGTGTTCACTGTGCAGCGATCCCTCTTGCTGTTCTGGCTTCTGAGATTCAGAATATCTTTTTTCTTGTTTTCCTCCTCCAAAAACTAGGTGCGTCTTGTGGTCTGGGGCGTCTAATAGAGCGAAAAATACGGTAGATAGATGATGATGATGATGATGATGATGATAATGATAATAATAATAATAATAATAATAATAATAATATTTATACACCACCCATCTCTCTGGGTTTCCCAGTCTGATCCATTCAGCAACTTTCCCCCCACTGCTGTCCTGCAAACCAAAATGTGCTGAACTCTCTCCTGTTCTTTCTGAGTCTCCGAGCTGCTGCATTGCTCGCTTCCTTCCAGCTGGATCTGCATACATCATCCCCAAACACTTAACACGTGGCCGGCTCTGCCAAGCTGCCTGGATGGTGTCCCGCTGCCCCCGCTTTTCATCCTCAAGACGAGGCAGAAAGAAGCTCGCTGCAGAAGCACAATCTCCTGGCTCCCTCTGAACCGCAGCAGATGGCAGGCAGGCTTTCCACTTCAGTTCCACCGGCTCACACACTCCACCTGGCACGGTGACCCAGCCGCAACCATGCCGGCCGATCTCTTTCGCTGAGAGCAGAGAGACAGGGGCACATGGCTCTGAGTAGCATAGCAGAAGCGCCAGCCTTTAGGAAGGGGGGCAGCTGAGCGATGGAGACACTGCAGAAAGTTCCACCTTCGACCCCCAACATCTCCAGGCAGGGCTGGGGGGAAACCTCCCTGCCTGAAACCCTGGGGAGCTGCTGCCAGTCAGTGCAGACACCACTGAACTAGATAGGCCAGTGGTCTGCCTCCGTGTAAGGCAGCTTTCTCTGTTCAGCATTGGACAAATGGAACTCAGGCGATGATAGCTCACCAACAGCAAACAAACAAATAAAAACCTCTGTGTAGAAAGCAGTCTACCTTTCAGGACCAGCTGCTGGCAGCAGCGGCAGGAGAGAGGCCAGTTGCTCTCATGCCTCGCTTGTGGAAAACAGGATGTTGGGTTCGGAGTCAGTGGGACCGTGGAAGTGTAAGTCTACAAGAGATGTAAAGGTAAAGGGACCCCCGACCATTAGGTCCAGTCGTGACCGACTCTGGGGTTGCGGTGCTCATCTCGCTTTATTGGCTGAGGGAGCCGGCGTACAGTTTCCGGGTCATGTGGCCAGCATGACTAAGCCGCTTCTGGTGAACCAGAGCAGCACACGGAAACGCTGTTTACCTTCCCGCCAGAGCGGTACCTATTTATCTACTTGCACTTTGACGTGCTTTTGAACTGCTAGGTGGGCAGGAGCAGGGACTGAGCAACGGGAGCTCAACCCGTCATGGGGATTCGAACCGCCGACCTTCTGATCGGCAAATCCTAGGCTTTGTGGTTTAACCCACAGCGCCACCCGTGTCCCTCACTATAGGTTTAACATGCAATATTTATCTTCAGGACGGGAAAACTTTTGCAGATTCAGGGCCTGCTCAGCAGCCTCCCAGGGTCCTCATCGCCGGGGCAAATAGGGCCAAAGGAAAAAGTTGGCAGGGCAGAGAACGCACAACTAGGCTAGTTGCTACACAGACACACACTTCTCCCTCTCATAGCTTTGTCTAGTCAAGCTAAAGTCACGAACAGAGTTCAAAGACCTATCCCAGCCAGGCAAAAACACTCCCGGAGGATGCAAAGCTGGGCCTGTGAGGGGGTGTGGCTTGTTGAGCAAAGAGGTGTGGCCTCTTGAAAATTCCAAGGGCCAAATAAGAGGGCTGTGTTTAGCTCCAGGGCCTGGCCCCACCCATTTCCTCCATTTATACCGCCTATCTTTCTGCGTGAGGTCGGCAAGGCAGCCGCTGCAAAAATTCTCTTTTCTTTTTTTGGAAAAGTTTTTATTATTAAAATAATTCAGCATTAATACACACATTGCGAATATACAAGCATACAAACATACATTTCATACAATCCTTAAAAATGTTCAAACATACCTACACTCAATCCCACAGATAATTCCCTTTCCCATCACCATCCACCACCCCTCACCCCACCTTTGTGTTAGACTTCCAATCTACTCAATTGCAATTTCTTTCCACTTCTATTACTTTCTTTCACACACCTTTAACCTAATTTCATGTTTCTTTTTCTGTTACACATTGTTATCCATCTTATTTAGTATTTCAGTATTCAAAACAAAACTTGTTTATTCTAATAGGAGTTCTGATTTTTCAACATAGTTTTGCAAGTATCCTTTAAACACCTTCCAGTCCCTGTCTATTTTCTCTTTTGAGATCCTTCCAGTTTCTCCCATTGTTTTGGATATATTGTAATATTCCAATAATTTGGCAAGCCACTCTGTTTTTGTCGGTATAATTTATACCTCCTATCTTTCTGCGTGTAGGGATGTGGGTGGCGCTGTGGGTAAAACATCAGTGCCTAGGACTTGCCGATCGCATGGTCGGTGGTTCGAATCCCCGCGGCGGGGTGAGCTCCCATCTTTCGGTCCCAGCTCCTGCCCACCTAGCAGTTCGAAAGCACCCCCAAGTGCAAGTAGATAAATAGGGACCGCTTTATAGCGGGAAGGTAAACGGCGTTTCCGTGTGCTGCACTGGCTCGCCGGAGCAGCGATGTCACGCTGGCCACGTGACCCGGAAGTGTCTCCGGACAACGCTGGCCCCCGGCCTCTTGAGTGAGATGGGCGCACAACCCTAGAGTCGGACACGACTGGCCCGTACAGGCAGGGGTACCTTTACCTTTACCTATCTTTCTGCGTGAGGTCGGCAAGGCAGCCACACCATCAGACTATATTGAAAAGAATGATTTATGATGATTCGAAGAGGTTGGAGGCGGGCAGGGGGAGAGAGACATAGATGTTCAAAAAAATGTGGGCAGGGGGGAGATGGAAGGAGAGAAAATTGTTGCTGGGCTTGCTGGAAAGCCTGCATTGCATTTTGTTAAATGGAGGGGGAGAAGGTTATGCTGTAGTTTTTGGTTATCAGACTCCCTCCCCTCAACAATTCATTTGAAAAGTGCAAGTGTGTGGCAGGGGGCCATCTCCTTCATTTCCCCCTCTCTTCTGCAAATCAAAGCACAGACTCATATTTTAATAACTGTGAGCCTTGCCTTCCTAATGGAACAGGGGGGCTTCTTTTTGGTAAGCAACGGGTTGAACAAAGGGTGTAACATCCTGTCCGTTTCAGCCTCCGATAACGGACAGTATTCCAGCATCCAGCCTGCCTGTTTCTGTCTTTGAACCCAGGAGCAAAGTCCTGGCTTCTACCAGCACCGTATTATGAAAATCGCAGGCTCCAGGCCAGGTTCATGCCAGTCTCTGTTTTGATCATCCGAGCCTTGGTCAAAACGGCCTCAATCTCCACCATCAGAAACAATAAATCTAAGGCAGAGACGCATGACAGATACTCTTGACTGTTCTGCAGCCTTGCTGGGAACTACCTTAATATGGGTTGCCATATGCCTGGGAAAACCAGGACACGCCCTCCTTTTGGGGGCCAACATGCCCATCTGGGCAGATTTTTGCATTTTTAAGGAAATGTCCGGGTTTGGGGTTTTTTATTTGGGGATAGGGTGGCCTTTTTTGTTTTTTGGGGGGTGGCGTGCACCTGCTTGCGAGGGCACTATGTCCCAGCAGAAGTGCTGCAGTGAAGTGAGATCATCGCGGCGAAGATCAAGTAGGAGCTGGGGTCCTGTCTCCACTCAGGCCGGCAGCAGCTCAGGCTCAGGTTGTTCTGCAAAAACACCTCTTTCCTGGGTCGGGCTGTCCTCTTTTTTGCCCTTCAAGATATGGCAACCCTACGTAACAGAGTCCACAGGCCAGGGCAGGGGTCAGCAAACTTTTTCAGCCATGGGCCGGTCCACCGTCCCTCAGACCTTGTGGTGAGCCGGACTATATTTTGAAGAAAAAAGTGAACTAATTCCTATGCCCCACAAATAACCCAGAAATGCATTTTAAATAAAAGGACACATTCTACTCATGTAAAAACATGCTGATTCCCAGACCGTCCTTGGGCCGGATTTAGAAGGCGATTGGGCCAGATCTGGCCCCCGGGCCTCAGGTTGCCTACCCCTGGGCCAGGGCTTGGGAACTGTGAGAAAGCCCTCTTCACAGCCCCCCAAATATAAAACAACAGCAGTCATCCGGATTATTACATTTACTCCCCCACTTTCTCTACTCCAAGGAGTTCAATGAGGGGTAGGTTAGGCTGACAGAAAGTGACTGGCCCACAGCCTCCCAGTGCACTTCATGGCCGAGTGGGAAATTCTTCCGGGTCCTAGCCTGACACCATTCTAGTGTGTCCCTAGTGTGTGTTACTACAAGGAAAAAGGTAAAGGTAAAGGGACCCCTGACCATTAGGTCCCTCTTCCTTAGTCTCAGAGGGCGAAGAGCGCTAGGATCTGCTGGCTCTGCCTGCCATTGGCTCTCTGGCGCCATCTACCTTTGGGCTCCCTGCCTTCCACCCTATCGTTTTCTCTGGGCACCAGTCTTTGCGAGTGACAAGGTGGAGGGATGTGGGCGGGCAACGAGAGGGGCCAGAGCTTCTCTTTCTCTCTCTGTCTCCTTTCTTCCCTTCTAGCCTCCCCCCACCCAAGGTGGCTGCTTTAAATAAATAAATAAAATAGTTTATTATTTATACCCCGCCTGGGCAGCTTCCAACAGAACACTAAAATACAATAACCTATTAAACATTAAAAGCTTCCCTAAACAGGGCTGCCTTCAGATGTCTTATAAAAGTCTGGTAGTTGTTGTTCTCTTTGGCATCTGATGGGAGGGCGTTCCACAGGCCGGGTGCCACTACCGAGAAGGCCCTCTGCCTGGTTCCCTGTAACCTGGCTTCTTGCAGCGAGGGAACCGCCAGAAGGCCCTCGGCGCTGGACCTCAGTGTCTGGGCAGAACGATGAAGGTGAAGACGCTCCTCCAGGGAAAAGGCTGCTCCTGCCCAAGTAACAAAAGCATTTGCTTGCAGAGGTCTTGGCTCCCCCCGCTCTCCTGCCCCCCCCCCGGCCATTTCAGCTTCTTCCCCCACCCTCCTTCCCAAATGCATGAAATTAAGCACATAGATCCCTCCTCCCGCCTTAGAGAATCTCATGGGAGATGGTCTCCCCCCTCCCAAAAGAGGAACAAAAAAACAAAAAGATGTTTGCTTTGCCCCCCCTCTCCTCGGGGAAAAGAAAAAGAATCACACCAGCGAAACCAATACAGAAAACCTTTTTTTTATTATTATTATTTTCAGGCGGAATGTGATGACTTCAGTTGTCAAACGATGGTATCTAGAGGGGCAATTAAAAGCAGACTTGCCAAAAAAAAAAAGGGGGGGGGGGAGGAGGAAATAACCTGAATTACAATAGTGGTGGGAGAAGGATCAGATTTGCCTTGAATAAATTTACATCTGTTTTTTATTATTATTTGCTCGCCAGTGCCTTCGCGACTAAGGAAGGAAATGAACTGTGCGTCATGAAGATGGGGAGATGAGGGCTGGGGGAGAGGCTGCCGCCTTTCGAGAGAAAAGAGTTTGCATAAAGAGAGCTCTCCCCCGTTAATTCCACTACAGCAACTGCCCAGACGTAACTGATGGGGAGGAGAAAAGCTGGAGGAGGCAAAAAAAAAAAATCCCCAAAGCCTCTCCGGGCTGGGATCCTTTGCATTTCAAATGCACCTTTAGAAAACGAAAAAGAAAGGCTGCTTGGAACATCAGGGGGAAGGATTCCACAAATAAAGACAAACCACTGCCGACTCCATAGCAGCCAACAGCTTGGAACTGGAGTTTTATATACATATATTTAAAAATTGAGGACTAGGAACTTCAAAGAAAGGGGGAGCGTGGGAATTCTGAGGTGTTAGAAGGAATCAAGTGATGACCCCATGTTTAAACATTCATAGAGACCCGGTGGTATGTTTCTAGGCTGGGCCGCCACAGAGACTACGGCTAGGATATATTTGCTTGAGTGACTGCTCCTCCATGCCTTTTAATATTAAAAATTAAGGTGAGTCTGGCTGGCTCTCACGACAGCAGGTGTCAACACAGAAGAGGGAGGAAAGGAGTTTGGGAGAATGTGGGGGAGCTGTGCGGTTTTAGCTTAGAATGACCTCAGAAAGGCTGGGCTGTCTCGCTGGGAACAAGGCGAATTGAATTCAACAGCATTCCAAAGATTCGGGGAAAGAGGAAATGATCACACACACACTCCCCCCCCCCCATTAAAAAAACTCCAAAATTATACCATAACCTGGCGGTGCGATGGGTAAATGTTGTAGTGGCTCCAAAGGCAGACTTCTGAATTAAACAGAAAGGTAAGAGGAGGAGTTGGGTTATATATATCAGAAAATTAAATTCAAGTGAGGGGAAATCTCTGTGATTTTCCTAGAGTTCACCTTTATGCAAATCCATGGAGAGACGGAACTGCTGTGGAAAAGACAGTGTGTGCATAATTACCAGTTCCTCAATTCACAGCTTTTAAAAATAAAATAAAAGGAGGGGTTCAAAGAATTGATTTTTTTAAAAGCAGAGAGAGGACAAGAAAGGCGGCCTTTTGACTAACCAGAAGGGGACAGAGATGGGAGAGGGGTGTTGTCACAAGACGAGCGTTGATGCTGGTGGATTTCTCTCTTTCTCTCTCAGGTTTGCGCACTCGGATCATGTCTTTGCAATGTTCGTTGATAAGGGGGGGAGGGGGATTAAAGGGGAGGGAGACTCCCCCCCCCCGGCTCCTTCCCCCATGCTGCCAATTTAAATCGGAAGGCCTCGCGGCAAATCCATAACCCTAAGTTAACATTCCTGCTTCCATTTTTAAAAAAAGAATACACACAACCTATGTTAATAAAAAAAATACCCCTTTCCTTTCACCCCTCCCCCCGCAGCCAAAAAATAAAATAAAATGGTAAAATAAAATAAAATAATAAAAATGCACAGCTTGCTAGACTTCGGAAGGGCCAAAGGTCTTCTCCTCTTGGGGCTTGCAGATCCAGCTCCCGTAGCCCATCTCCTGCAGGGCCCAGAAGAATTGCCGCTTGGCACTCTGGTATGTGACGGCCGCTTCCTTGGCCTCCGAGTACACGGTCAGTTTCTGCAGGGCCTTGCGATCCATCTTGGCACAGAGCGATTGGAAGAGTGCAAACAGGTTCCTCTTGGAGACCCGGGACACGTCCAGTTTTGGTCTGAGGGGAGGGAGGGAGGAACGTAAAGGAAAAGGACTCTAGGAGGGAGCCTAAGTGTTTCGTTGTCCTCCTGGCTTTCCCACGGCAGCCGCCAGCGCTAGCAATTCAAACTGGACGACAGAAAGATAAGAACGTGCTGATCTTTCGTAAGAATGTGTCAAAACTGTTGGGGCCGTCCAGCTCGCATTACCTTCACCAGTGACGGCCAAACGTGGCCCTCCGGCTGTTTTTGGACTACAATTCCCACCATCCCTGGCCACTGGTCCTGTTAGCTAGGGATGATGGGAGTTGCAGTCCAAAAACAGCTGGAGGGCCAGGTTTGGCCACACCGACCTACACTGAATGAATGTGTGAGGTTGGGTATGTTCTCTGCTCTGCCTGAAGATGCCTGGGACCATCTTCGTGCAAAGGAAGTGTGTCTCCCCTCCCCCCCTCAATTACCCACTTTTCTTATATCTCATCCAGTGTCAGTTTTGTTGCTGGTCCCAAGCATATGGCTGGAATATGCACGAAAACAAAGGCAGACAAAAATCTGTTTCCCACACCCACTGGAAGCAACCACTCAACCATACCTGATGTTACGGTTACCCCTCTACGCCTCCCCTCCGATAGCTGTGCCCCAGTCTTACCCATCTACTTTGCCTTTTGTGCCATCCAGGACTTCCACTTCAGAGTCATCGGGGAGGCACCAGTTGACGCTGGATTCCTTTGTCTTCCCCGTCTGCCTTGCGGAGTCGTAGACGCTGACTCTGCCAACCTGTGTTGGGAGAGAGAGAGAAAGAGATAGCAAAGCTGAATATTATATATATATATATATATATATATATATATATATATATATATGTGTGTGTGTGTGTGCGCGCGCGCGTGTGTGTGTGTGTAAAGGTAAAGATACCCCTGACCATTAGGTCCAGTCGCAAATGACTCTGGGGTTGCGGCACTCATCTCGCTTTACTGGCCGAGGGAGCCGGCGTACAGCTTCCGAGTCATGTGGCCAGCATGACTAAGCCGCTTCTGGCGAACCAGAGCAGCGCATGGAAACGCCGTTTACCTTCCCGCCAGAGCGGTACCTATTTATCTACTTGCACTTTGACATGCTTTCAAACTGCTAGGTGGGCAGGAGCAGGGACCAAACAACAGGAGCTCAATATGTACGTATAACAAACAGTGTATCCAGTGGTTTTCACCAGGACCGGGTTTCAACACTGCGATATATCGCCAGCTAAACATCATGTTAAGATTGATACATCACGATCTCTGAAATAAGGGTGGACCTAGGTAGAGGCACTGGCTGGCACTTTGCCTCCAACAGCAGAGGTAAGAACATGCCCTAGCAATTATTGACAGCCTTAGCCTTCACGCATGTATTAATTCTCTTTTAAAGCCATTCAATCTGGTGGCTATTCCAAAGCAATCGTCTTCCAAAGCAACCACTCTATTCCAAACTTAAAAATGGAAAGCGTAATGCTGGTGGTCAACAAAAGAGGTTTAAAGACTGTCTCAAGCCAAATGTAAAAAAATGTAGTATAAACACCAACAATTGGGAAACACAGGCCTGCGAGCGCTCCAGTTGGAGAACAGCCTTTACCAAAGGTATCATAGGCTTTGAAGACACTCAAACTCGGGACACAAGGGAGAAATGTGCTAAGAGGAAGGCATGCTTGGCAAATCCACACTGTGATCAACTTGTGCCCAGAAACCAATATCCCCACTGTGGAAGGAAGTGGGGATCCAGAATTGGCTTCCAGAGTCACTTATGGACTCATTGTTAAAACCGTGTTTATGGAAGACAATCTTACAGTGGTGCCTCGCAAGATGAAATTAATTCATTCTGCGAGTTTTTTCGTTCTATGAGTTTTTTCGTCTTGCGAAGCACCAATGTGTATTGACGGTTTCCCATAGGAATGCATTGGCGGTTTTTAAAAAAAAGGCGCAAGACGTTTCGGCTTGCAAAGCAAGCCCATAGGGAAATCCGTCTTGCGAAGCAACTCAGAAAACGAAAAACTCGTGTGCCAGTGTGGTGTAGTGGTTAAGAGTTGTAGTCTCGTAATCTGGGGAACCGGGTTCGCGTCTCTGCTCCTCCACATGCAGCTGCTGGGTGACCTTGGGCCAGTCACACTTCTCTGAAGTCTCTCAGCCCCACTCACCTCCCAGAGTGTTTGTTGTGGGGGAGGAAGGGAAAGGAGAATGTGAGCCGCTTTGAGACTCCTGAAGGGGAGTGAAAGGCGGGATATCAAATCCAAACTCTTCTTCTTCTTCTTCTCTTTCGTCTTGCGAGTTTTTCGTCTTCCAAGGCATTCGTCTTGCGAGGTACCACTGTACTTTGCTATGAGTGATTGCCAAAGAGGAAGATTCTGCCACATCTTGCGACAGCAAACTCAGCAGTCCATTGTGCAGAGGTATGTTATTTTGCCTGTCCTGAATCTTCCACCATTCAGGTTTGTTGGATGGGCCCAAAGTCTGAATACTAAGGAGGGAGAAAAGACTCTCCTCCCATCAATCCAATTTCTCCACAGCAGGCTTAGTTCTGTATACCTCTATAATGTCCCCCACTTACTTGCATTCCCTCCTCCAAACTAGAATTATAGAATTGTAGCGTTGGAGAGCCATTCCCCAAGGGTTGTCTAGTCCAAACCCCGGCAATGCAGGAATCTCAGCTAGACCGTATGTGACAAATATTGCAGCCGCATAGAGAAAAGGTCCAGACACCTATGCTTTGAGCATGACTGAACTATGGGAAGGTGGCATACAAATAATTGATGATGAAGGAGGAGGAGGAGGAAGAGAAGGAATTAAAACCGCAATGGGAATCAAACAGCGGTTACCTCCGGGTGATTGACAAAATACGGCTCGGGGAGTCCGGACTGGAATGTGTTGCCGTCTCGTGACATGCGGCAGCAGATGGCACGCGTCAAGTGACCTTGACTGTACAAGTAGCCTGGAAAGGGAACACAAAATGAGGTTGATGGCGCAGGCAATTTTATTTTGTTTTTTAAAAAGGAGCACAGATCAGCTGCTTCATCAACATGAAGGGCACCACCATCTTTGGAAGGGCTAACGGCAGCTGCATCTTGACAGGAAGGACAGAGGTTTAACACAAGCCTTGAGTACTTTGCTGCCTTTAAGACATTTATAGCCAGGGCCTGCTGTGTCCTTGTCATGAGACGGGGGCTTCCAAGGTCCCAAAAGGAGGAGGAGGAGGGGGGAAAACACCCAAATGAACATGCAGCAAAATCCCAACAGCCTCTTTTGCTTCCTATAGAGCAGGGATGGGAAAACTGGGCTGTGTGGATGTTCTTGGGTTCCGGTTCCCATCAGCCTCCAGCCAGCAAGGCTAATGGGTGATGGGAGTTGTAGTACAGCAACATTTGGAGAGCCCCACAGGTTCCCCAGCCCCTGCCCCAAGGTGAGTCATTCGTGGCAGAATTGCGTCTCTGTGCTCACCAATTGTGCCCATTTTTTTTAAACAACTACTGCTAATCAGATATTTTACTTGTGCTTTGCCATGCCAGGGCAGGTTACACTGGTTTAAATGTGCTGCATTACAACTGGTTAAACCAAAGATTTTTGGGGGTGTCTCTCTCTCTATATATATATGGACACCCCCCCAAAATAATTTATACACCACTTAATTTTGATTATCTCTAGGCAGTGTATACCAAGCCCAACAAATACAATCAAGATAAAACCAGTTAACCAACTGTAAAATCAGAAATGGTGTAAGAATGGCTGCTGGGATTTATTATTATTACTATTATTATTATTATTATTATTTCTTTTAAGTCTCCAGCAGATGCCGAAAAGTTCAACAGTTAAGCAACTGTAAAATCAGAAATGGTGTAAGAATGGCTGCTGGGATTTATTATTATTATTATTATTATTATTATTATTATTATTATTATTATTATTATTGTCTCCAGAAGATGCCGAAAAGTTCAACAGGGAAGGGGCATCTCTTCCCAGAACTGGGCCCACCATATGGAACGTGCAGCAACTTTTCCAAAAACCTATGTGGCCAGGCAAGGATAGAAGGAATCAAGCACTCCCAAGCTATTCTGGACCGAAGTCATTAAGGATGCTGAAAATTAATGTAGGAACCTTGAACTCAGCTTGGCAGCATCCTGGCAGCCAGGGAAAAGTTTTTGAGCAACGCACTGGCAACAGTCTGCCCCATCAACAATAGGAAATGTTTCTCTGGTGTCAAAGCTGCTGGGGGAGGGGGTGGAGAGAGGTGTGTCTTCTATGTACACGGAAGGCTACACAGCCAAGGCACCAGGGTGCCTCTGCCGGGAGGGAATTCTACCGCATGGGGCTGACACAGAGAAGGCTCCCCCCAATCCTGGGCCAACACTGCCCTTCCCCTGCTGATCTTAACACACAAGAGCATGGGTAGGCAAACTAAGGCCCGGGGGCCAGATCCGGCCCAATTCCCTTCTAAATCTGGCCCACGGACGGTCCAGGACGGTTTTTACATGAGTAGAATGTGTGCTTTTATTTAAAATGCATCTCTAGGTTATTTGTGGGGCCTGTCTGGTGTTTTTACATGAGTAGAACGTGTGCTTTTATTTAAAATGCATCTCTGGGTTATTTGTGGGGCATAGGAATTCGTTCATATATAGTCTGGCCCCCCACAAGGTCTGAGGGACAGTGGACTGGCCCCCTGCTGGAAAAGTTTGCTGACCCCTGCATCTCTTTAGCGAAGGAAGTTGCCTTTCAGACATCTTGGAATGGAGTGGGGTAAAGTAATAGGTGCTTTGGGGGGGGGGGTTATAGCTGAGAAGGCAGGGGAAAAGAGAGATACGAGACCCCCACACCCAGCAACAGGGAGGATGGAGAGATCTCTTACCAAGCGTGACTGAGCGGAGATACACAGGCTGCAGGAAGTGGGAGAGCAGCGCCCCCTGCAGGCCCAACACATTCCAGCGCAGGATTTTGTCGCTGCAGGACATGGTGCGCAGACGCTCGCCGTGCTGGATCCCGTCCCACGTTGGCACGATGTCGCTGGATTCCACCGGGATAGTGCCTTCCCCTGCAGGAAGAGAGGGAGCCAGTCGGGAGCTGCCTTGGCTGGAATGGCCCAAAGGCCACACACACACACACACACTAGAGCCCAAGGATGGCTGTCTTCAGCTGCTGCCGCCAGACAGACGCTGCTGGGTGCTCAGAGAGGAGGGCAGGGGGGCCAGGGCCTCTTTCAGCACCTGATGTGTTCAAAAGGTGGACCGCCTCTGCACAGAGAGGTTCCATTCAGCTGTTAGGTAAAGGGACCCCTGACCATTAGGTCCAGTCGTGGCCGACTCTGGGGTTGCGGCGCTCATCTCGCTTTATTAGCCGAAGGAGCAGGCGTACAGCTTCCGGGTCATGTGGCCAGCAGGACTAAGCCGCTTCTGGCGAACCAGAGCAGCGCACGGAAACGCCGTTTACCTTCCTACCTATTTATCTACTTGCACTTTGACGTGCTTTCGAACCGCTAGGTTGGCAGGAGCAGGGACCGAGCAACAGGAGCTCACCCCATCGCGGGGATTCAAACTGCCGACCTTCTGATCGGCAAGTCCCAGGCTCTGTGGTTTAACCCACAGCGCCACCTGCGTCCCCCATTCAGCTGTTACCGCGGCATAAAACAGGGCACACCCCTCCAGAGTTCCCTGAGCCTGGCTGAAATAGTGTCCTGGGCAGAGGGGCAGCCAGAGGAGCCTCGCAATGCCAGTAGCAAAACGAACAACTATAGTGGTACCTCGGGTTACAGACGCTTCAGGTTACAGACTCCACTAACCCAGAAATAGTACCTGGGGTTAAGAACTTTGCTTCAGGATGAGAACAGAAACTGTGCTCCAGCGGTGCAGCAGCAGCAGGAGACCCCATTAGCTAAAGTGGTGCTTCAGGTTAAGAACAGTTTCAGGTTAAGAACGGAACTCCGGAACGAATTAAGTACTTAACCCAAAGTACCACTGTACAGTGGTACCTCTGGTTGTGAATGGGATCCATTCCAGAGGCCCGTTCGCAACCTGAAAAGCCCGCAACCTGAAGCGCTGTATCTGCGCAGGTGCGCTGTACAATTTTGGGCTTCTGCGCATACGGCGAAACCCGGAAGTAACCCTTTCCGGTACTTCCGGGTCGCTGCGGGATGCAACCTGAAAATACGTATCATGAAGCAAACGTAACATGAGGTATGACTGAAAGGGGCCTGCCCACGAGACACTGACGCAAAAACCACTGAGAGCCAGTGTGGTGTAGTGGTTAAGAGCGGTAGTCTCGTAATCTGGGGAACCGGGTTCGCTTCCCCGCTCCTCCACATGCAGCTGCTGGGTGACCTTGGGCCAGTCACACTTCTTTGAAGTCTCTCAGCCCCACTCACCTCACAGAGTGTTTCTTGTGGGGGAGGAAGGGAAAGGAGAATGTTAGCCGCTTGGAGACTCCTTAAGAGGAGTGAAAGACGGGATATCAAGTCCAAACTCTTCTTCTTCTTCATGCACAAACGACCCAACAGAATGAAAATACCACTATTCCCCCAGCCTTTTTCCTGTCCCCCTCCCCAGAATTGAAAGCGGAGATGCTATATGTACCTTTCCTTGCTTGTCTGTATCACAAAAAACTTTAATTAAACAACCAATTTTAAAAAAGAGAAAAGGAACAAGCCTATAGAGCAAAAGTGAAATTGCTGTTTATCACCCTACTACCGTATTGCAACGGGCATTGGGCTGCATACAATGAAAAGAAGTTATTGCTGCTACTGGAGGGACTGACTGACTGACTCAGTATAAAGCAATTAGAAGGCTGGAAACTGTTATCCTAAAAAAACCACGTACCAGAATCCCCGGCCGCACATGTAAAAGCTGAAAAAGGGAAGCAACAAAACCCCGGTCGCGGGCTCAGTTCCCCCGGCACTCACCGTTTTCCACTTTTGTGCGCAGCTTCCCCTGCTTGGGATTCTCGAAGAGCGGCTGGTGCTGGCCTTCCCCGACTGTGTTGGCCTGGTCGGTGCAGGATTTGTCAAAGAGAGCCCCGTCCCCGCAAGGTGCCGTGCTAGGGGGCAGAAGAACAAGGCACACCCTGAACCCGAGAGGCTATGAAGAAATCAGTGTGGGCTGCTTTTCAGCAGGTCCCCCTGAAACAGCGCTCAAGCAAATTCTTAAAACGGCAAAATTAAAAGGCATTGAGCTAAATGGCCCTTCTAGCCCAAGGAGAGAGAATAATAATAATAATAATAATAATAAAAAAAATAAAATTTATTTATATCCCGCCCTCCCTAGCCGAAGCCAGGCTCAGGGAGGCTAACAACAATTAAATAATCAAACAATCCAACATTCTAAAAACATTTCATTATAAAATTAATTAAAATCAAATTAATGGCAACCGTTAAGCAAAATTCTGTGCAGGTTGCCAGAGGAGGGAGTCAGGTCCTACGGCCACACGCAGAACTGCAGGCCTCTCTATCTGACCCTTGGGCAGTTCCACCTCCCTCACAGAGCTCGCTGGGGGGCAGCAATCTTGGACAGGGCCTTTTCTGCGGCAGCCCCCAAGCTGCGGAATTCCCTCCTGAGAGAGGTGCGCCTGTCACCTTCACTAACATGGTTTTCATTGTGTGCTGAAGAAGCGCCTCTTTGCCCTGTCCTTTTGAGGTGTGTTTGGGGGGAACCCACCCTGCTCCTGGGACTGCAATTTGTTCTGAACTGCTCTTTAAATGGTTGTGACCTGCCCTGGGACCTTAAGGGGAGGGGTAGGAAATAAAATCAACGTCACACTGCCTGCCTGCTGTGTGGAACACTTATTTACCCCTGCCCAACTCTCCCCTTTGCTGTTTTTTGGGTTCCCCGATAGCTCTTTCCCCGTGTCGCATTCAACATCTCCTGCAAAACGCAGCACAATCAGGCACTCACGCCCTTCAGCCATCTTGCACCGCTGCACGCAGGTCAGGCCCCAGCTGGTGCTCACCTGATATACAGGTGAAAAGTGATGTCATCTTTGATCTTCAGCTTGCCATCCTCCAGGGGCTGGAAGATGCTGTCTTCGGGTGCCGAGGGGTCAAACTTCATGAGCTCTGTGTAGAGGAACCTGGAATAGCAGCACCACAATGTGAAGCGGTGCCAGGTCAACCTTCTTGCATTCTGCACACATTTACAGTGGTACCTTGGGTTAAGTACCGTATTTTTTGCTGTATTAAGACACACTTTTCCCCCTCCTAAAAAGTAAGGGGAAATGTGCGTGCGTCTTATGGAGTGAATGCAGGCTGCGCAGCTATCCCAGAAGCCAGAACAGCAAGAGGGATCGCTGCTTTCGCTGCGCAGCGATCCCTCTTGCTGTTCTGGCTTCTGGGATTCAGAATATTTTTTTTCTTGTTTTCCTCCTCCAAAAACTAGGTGCATCTTATGGTCTGGTGCATCTTATAGAGTGAAAAATACGGCACTTAATTGATTCTGGAGGTCTGTTTTAACCTAAAACTGTTTTCAACCTGAAGCACCACTTTAGCTAATGGGGCCTCCTGCTGCCGCCATAGCACAATTTCTGTTCTCATCCTGAATCAAAGTTCTTAACCCGAGGTACTATTTCTGGGTTAGCTGAGTCTGTAACCTGAAGCATCTGTAACCAGAAGGGTATGTAACCCGAGGTACCACTGTACTTGGCCGTAAAGCCCTCCACAGCAAGGCTGCCCCCCCCCCCAAGTAGGACTGCAATGTTTAATCAATCAGTTGTTTGGCTTTCCTTTCCCCCTCCTGCTCCTTGTTTAACTGCTTTTTAAACAGGTTTGTCGTTTTGAAATTTTAACGCAGGGTTTGGGAGGTTCTGGTGGCCTCGAAAGTGGGATGTGTTAAAATCTAAATAAATGGGCAGATGAAGCTGATGGACTACATGGAAATGGCGGAAATGACCGGCAGAATCCGAGACCAGGGAGAAGAGTCGATGGAAGAAGATTGGAAAAAATTTAAATTATATTTACAGAAATATTGCAAAATTAATGAATGTTAGAAGAATACTGGAATGAAGTTATATGGTTTTAGCAGAAATGTTATAAAGAATTAAGCAAAAACTGACTGTTAATGGGCCAAAGTGGAAAATTTAAAGACTGTGTTAAGATAAAATACAGATCAAAAAACTGAGAAAGAGGGAAAGGATTTGCTGAACCAGTTAATTTGAATTAGAATACAAAAAAGGGAGGTGCGAGGAAGTCGAGGAAACAAGCAAATGAAAGATAAAGATATGAAATTTGGATGTGTTTTTAAATGTTTTTGTTTCTTCTTGTTGTTTTGTTGTATTGTTTCTTTTTTTATTTTTGATGTATTGTTTGTTGAATTTTTGTATTTTTTTTTTTACCTTTTTTCTTTCTGTAACTATAAAACATCTAATAAATATTACTTATAAAAAAAATCTAAATAAATGATGAAAAGGCGCTTCAAACCATCAGGAAGCAGTTTATAAAACACATGTGCACACGGTGTTAGGGTTTTACTGTATATTTCATCATTTTAAGGTATCATTATTCATACTTGCCAGTCAACACCCTGTAAAGAGGGGTAGACAGCGAAAGAGAAAAGGGGGTGCCTCACCCTCCACCAGCCTCTCTGTCCCCTCCCAAAATATTTTATCTCTCAACAGAAAAAAACAAGTTCCTCACCCATGTGTGATACAGATAAAAATTGGCATCATTAAATACTCCGTTCATTCACAGTACAGTGGTGCCCCGCAAGACGAATGCCTCGCAAGACGGAAAACCCGCAAGGCGAAAGGGTTTTCCGTCTGCAGAGGCGCTTCGCAAGACGAATTTCCCTATGGGCTTGCTTCGCAAGACGAAAATTGATGAAAATTTTCGGGGTTTTTTTTTGCTCCAAAACCCATTTTGAATCGCTAAGCTGCTAAAAGCATTTTAGCAGCAAAACCGCTAATCCCCCACCCCTTAAAAAAGCCGTTTTTAGCCCTTAAAGTGCCAATAGCGCTAATAGCGCTAATCCGTCAATGGGCTTGCTTCGCAAGACGAAAAAACCGCAAGACGAAAAGACTCGCGGAACGGATTCTTTTCGTCTTGCGAGGCACCACTGTATCGCTCACAACGACCTGCAAGGTAGGACCAGTGCCTAGTATTCTCTCCTTGAACAGAGGCTGGGCACTCGAAACACATGCCCCGTTCTGGGCAGAGCTCTGCTGAATGGCCTTGCTTGGCTTCCCGCTTCCGCCTCCTCACCTTATGAAACCCCTCCTGGAAATGATCTCCGCATGACAGTCATTGACCGTCTCCCCTTTCAGGCTCAACTCCTCCCCTTTCACACAGCGATTCCCTGAGAGGCAAGGAGGAGAAAGAAAGAGGTCAGGAAAACACTGCATTAACAGACCCCAAGCAAAGGGCTTGGTGTAGACAAAAGGAGAGCCGAATTTGTTTACTTCCAGGTGGTTGTTGTGTGTGTGTGCATGTTTTTTAAACAACAGACCAAGGAATCCTTGGCGGTTTGCTGGGACAAAGAGTCAGTGGCATAGCGTGGGGGGTGCAGGGGGGGCCGGACGCACCAGGCGCAACATCGGGGGGGGGGGGGGGCGCTCGCACTCGCAGCTCTCTGCCCCTACCTGGCTCACTCATTCTCTCTCACTGCAGTGCTGGCTGTGCGAATCCGATCCGAGCCGCCGGGTCGCCGCCCACTGTGGAGGGGAGGGTGCCAGGCGTGCGGTGCGGTGCGGAGAGAGAGCGAGGGACTATCTGGGGGAGGGACAGTGCAGCGGGGGGGGGGGGCGCAAATTACTTGCCTTGCCCCGGGTTGGGGGGCGCAAATTACTTGCCTTGCCCCGGGTGCTGACAACCCACGCTACGCCACTGCACAGAGTTGTCACTCGCGAGCCGTCACTGAATATGAGCCTGCTGTAGAACCTGATGCCGTGCTACGGTTTACGTAATGCACTCCACAAACCCACCTTGGAAAGCTGCACGATATGGGCTGCGCTTGCAAAGCCGTGTTTTACAATGAGAGCAAATCTATACGGATTGACCTTCTGCAGCAGCCGAATTGCATTCCGATTGTTCTATCCCCCTTGATTACTTATTTATTTAATTAAACGAAAAGACGGCTGAGGCTAGTTTCCAATTTCATTCTGGGTTTGATTTTAAAACCTTCTTCGTGAAAGAAAAACCACCCAAAACATAGGGGCACTTATTCCCAGAGGAAGAGGCGGATAGTGGTTTGTACAGGGTTTTCCCTGGCACCCATAGGCCCCTTCCATGTGCTGCCCCTGGGGTCGCGAGATGAGTGCGGCTGTCTTTTCCTCCACTGAAAAGCACATGGAGCTGAAGGAGGAAGTTGGAAGTCGGAAAACTCTTCCCCATTTCCTCTTTCAGCTTTATGGGCTTTTCAAAGCTCATATTAACTCTGTTGGATCTGATTTCACTCCAGATTCCATTAATAGAACAGCAACAAGAAGGCTGGGTGCCTGCTTACTCCAATTCCATCTGGCTTTTCTTTGGGGGGGGGGGGGGCGAGAACGAAGTGACCTGAGTGGATGGTGTCCAAAAATAATCTGTTCCCCATGACCTTTTTTTTAAAACAAGTTTTTGTTTAGAGCAAGATTTCCCAAACTTGGGTCTCCAGCAGTTTTTGGACTACAATCCCCATCATCCCTAGTTAGAAGGAACCAGTGGTCAGGGATGACTGGAATTGTAGTTCCCAAACCGCCGGAGACCCAAGTTTGGGAAACACCAGTTTAGAGTCATTTAAATAAAGGTAAAGGGTAAAGGGACCTCTGACCATTAGGTCCAGTCACAGACGACTCTGGGGTTGCGGCGCTCATCTCGCTTTATTGGCCAAGGGAGCCGGTGTACAGCTTCCGGGTCACGTGGCCAGCATGACTAAGCCGCTTCTGGCCAACCAGAGAAGCGCATGGAAACGCCGTTCACCTTCCCACCAGAGTGGTACCTATTTATCTACTTTTACTTCATGCTTTCAAACTGCTAGGTTGGTAAGAGAAGGGAACGCGCAACGGGAGCTCACCCCATTGTGGGGATTTGAACCGCCGACCTTCTGATCGGCAAGCCCTAGGCTCTGTAGTTTAACCCACAGTGCCACCCGCATCCCTTAGAGTCACTTAAGGTACCCCTGCCCGTACGGGACAGTCTTGACAGACTCTAGGGTTGTGCGCCCATCTCACTCAAGAGGCCGGGGGCCAGCGCTGTCCGGAGACACTTCCGGGTCACGTGGCCAGCATGACATCGCTGCTCTGGCGAGCCAGAGCCGGACACGGAAACGCCATTTACCTTCCCGCTAGTAAGCGGTCCCTATTTATCTACTTGCACTTAGGGGTGCTTTCGAACTGCTAGGTTGGCAGGCGCTGGGACCGAACAACGGGAGCGCACCCCGCAGCGGGGATTCGAACTGCCAACCTTTCGATCAGCAAGCCCTAGGCGCTGAGGCTTTTACCCACAGCGCCACCCGCATCCCTAGAGTCACTTAGCAATGGCTAAATGGAGCTTTTAAGCAAGATTCTTCCCAGCTCTGATATGAGTAATCCCCCTGCCCGGACCAGAAGCGTCTCTTACCTGTTCCGATGCTCACCACGACCCCCAGCCCCTCTTGCCCTCGCCTCATGATGATGGCGGCCAGGATCTTGCGCCCGAGCAAGCTGTGCTGGATACGTGCGGTCAGGGTGTTGAACCGCTGGTGGCTCAGCATAGCGATCTGGTCGTGGAGTGTGCTTCCGCTCACGGGGAGCTGCGAGATGGAAGAAGAAGAAGAAGGGGAGGCCGGGAGTTTTCACAGCCGAAGAACAAGGCCCAGGGGAGAGGGGAGAGAAGCAAACTGCAAGGAAGCCTCTCCGGATATTGCTGGACTTCAACTCCCATCAGCCCCAGCAAGACTGGCCAATTGCTCGGGGTGATGGGAGCGGTAGTTCAGCAACATCTACGGGTCCAAGGTCTTCCCATATGGCCCATTAACAGTGACAGGAGAGGCGAGCGAGGGTGGCAGTTTTACCTCTGTGATGGTCAGGCCTTCGGAGTTCTCTGCCTTCTCCGTCTCCCCGATCAGAACCCGGAGCGCCGCGTCGGCAGCCTCCTGCTTGCCTTGCTTTTTGCTGTGCGCCGTGACGGCCGGGAACCAGCGGCCGCCCACTTTGGCTTGGAAGACAAACCTGCCAGGAGGAGGAAAATCAGCAGAGAAGGTGCAGGTTCAGTAACCGAGGGGCCCTGGGTGAGGTTGGCGCTATAAAATCAAGAGCCCCAGCAGGAAAACAATGCACAGGAAGAGAGCTTGAGAGAGTTGGAAAGGTCTCAACCAACAGGTACACAAGGAGGACAGGACATTCTTTATGTATGCTACAACAGCAGCAGGAATACTCATCACACAGTATTGGAAGACACAGGAACTACCCACGCTGGAAGAATGGCAGATGAAAGTTATCGACTATATGGAATTGGCAGAAATGACTGGCAGAATCAGAGACCAGGGAGAAGAGACGGTGAAGGAAGACTGGAGGAAGTTTAAAGACTATTTACAGAAACACTATAAGATAATGAATGTTTGATGACACCAGATTGAATGTAAAAGGTTATTAGTAAAAAATCGTTTTAAGGATTAAGAAAGATCAATATGTTATGATATATGGAAATGCAATTATATTAAGATATTAAAATTATGACAAAATTAAATCAAGACAGAGGGAAGGAATTTGCTGATAGAATATAAGATTTGGAATACAGAGAAGGAAGGTCTGGGGAGGTCGGTGACACAAGTTAATGCTAAGATTATAATGAGATAAAAATTGTTTTTATTTTCTTCTTTTTTTCTTTTATATGATGTTGTTGTCTGTGTTTATAGGGTGTTTTTTTCTGTTATATGTTGTATTGTGTTTTTCCTTTTGTTATGTTATACTTATTGTAAAAGCAAATAAAATATTATTATAAAAATAAAAGAGAGAGTTGGAAAGGTCAGAAAGAATGCAGCAAGCTTGAGTAAAGCCCGAAAAGTGACTGGCTGGGTCCTACCCCCCCCCCCCCGGTTCTGTTTTTAAGATCAGCCTGCTAAGAGGCTGCTGGACTTCCACCAAGCAGGCTGGATCGCTACATCTCTCCGAAGGGGACACCTGAGGCCGTCCAGGTGTGGCTGGACAGGTGTTGGAAGCCTGACCTCGTCTGGAGGGCCCCAAGAGGTGCCCCATCCTCAGCTTACAGTCCAGGGCAACCATGTGGTAAAGAATAATCGTAATAATAATAATTCAATTTATTGCCATAAGGTCCCAGGGCAGGTTACAACGATTTAAAATACAATATTAAAAACAGTTTGAGAACAAATTATAGCCACGAGGACAGAGCAGGACATATTAACAGGAGAAAGCTGGACCGAGAAACGTTTTTTCTCCCTCTCTTGTAAAAGGGGCATCCAAGAAAGCTGGATGTAAAAGGACTTCAGGCAACAGTGACAGAACTTGCTTCTGCAGGAGGGGGTGATGGCCACTGGCCTGGATGGCTTTAGACGAGGACTGGACAAATTAATGCAGGATAAGGTTATCAAAGGCCACGATGGCTATTCTCTGCCTCCACAGAGGCACCAGCTGCTGAAAACCACATGAGAGGGTCCCCCCCCCTCCTTTCTTTCCATTTCCCTCTTTTTCCTTCCGTTCCTTTTTAGATTTAGATTTTTAAAAGTGTTTCTTTCATTCTAGTGCATTATAAAAACACACCTTGCATTGAGTATGAACTTTCATATATCTGTGGACAAGTATCCAGAAAATAGAAGATGATGATGATAATAATACAAGTCATACCTCGAGTTACAGACACTTCAGGTTGGGTTTTTTCATGTTATGGACGTGCTGAAACCTGGAAGTACCAGAACGGGTTACTTCTAGGTTTCAGCGGTCACGCAGAAGCGCTAAATTGCGCTTTGCACAGAAGTGGTGAATCGCAACCTGTGCGGCGCTGTGGGTTGCGATCGCTGAAGGTTGTGAACATGCCTCCCACATGGATCACGTTCACAACCCGAGCGTCCACTGTAATAATAATGAAAACCACAAGAGAGTTTCTCTTGTGCTTGGGTCCTGCTTTTGGGCTTTCCCTTGTGGTGTACGGCTTGACCACTGTGAGAACAGGAGGCTGGATGAGCAGAGCTGCTGGCCTGATCCTGCAGCGAGAATCTCCTTATGTTTAATGGCCATCCTGCCCGGGGCAGTTCCCTAGTGGACCAGGAGGACTTATCGGTGATGCAGGCGAGCCCTTTCCGATACAGAAGTTCTGTAGCTCAGCAGCGGAGCTCCTGCTTTGCACACAAGACTCCAGTTCCCCCCGGGGTCTCTCTGGTTAAGAGAGATTAAGCCCCTGCCAGCCAGAAGGTGACCATCAAATGGGAGACTAAGGGCCTGGGCTTTGTTTTCTATGTTCTGCAAGCAACACAAGGAAAGAACCCTCTGGCTGGCTGGGCAGAGCGCCGCTGCGCCTACTCACTTGGGGTCGTGGGGTGGCCCAGTCTGATTGATCAGCTTGAACTCAGCAGCAAAGCCATTGGCCCGGGCGTACTCCAGGAGGCCACTGACTGGGTTGGAGTTCAGGTACTTAATCAGCTCGCCGACACCCTTAGCGCTCGCAGCTTTTGCCTCTTCCAGAGTTGCAGGCTGGACACCAGGCACATCCGCAGGCTGGTCACCCTGGGCCTCTGTCTGAAAAAGTCACCAAGGAAACAGAGAGAGAAAGAGGCTGATGAGGAGGCTGGAACGAGGCCAGGGAGCGCGGCGCACAGAGGAGGCCGGGAGACCTGTCTCCGTTCTCATTTTCATGACGTACTGAGCGTTGTTCATATTGTGATTTTACGTTGCGAACCGCCCTGAGATCTATGGGTATGGGGCGGTCTATACCTTTAAGAAACAATAAACAACAAGGATACCTGTTCAGGTAAGGTGCTGGTGTCCCCAGTGAGGCCCCTCATGGCGGCCTCGGCGGCCATCTGCTTCGCTCCCTTCTTGCTGTTCGATACCACGGCAGGGAAGACTCGTTCGCCCACTTTCACGCAGTACTTGAACCTGATCGAAGGAAAAGGGGAAGACAGAGTGTTCATGGGCTTATTGAGACTGAAGGTAGATCACACAGAAAGTGGTTGCAGCAGGAAGGCAGGTGGGGCCTGGGTCATTTCATAGAATCATAGATTCATAGAGTTGGAAGAGACCACAAGGGCCATCGAGTCCAACCCCCTGCCAAGCAGGAAACACCATCAGAGCACTCCTGACATATGGTTGTCAGGCCTCTGCTTAAAGACCTCCAAAGAAGCAGACTCCACCACACTCCTTGGCAGCAAATTCCACTGTCAAACAGCTCTTACTGTCAGGAAGTTCTTCCTAATGTTTAGGTGGAATCTTCTTTCTTGTAGTTTGGATCCATTGCTCCGTGTCCGCTTCTCTGGAGCAGCAGAAAACAACCTTTCTCCCTCCTCTATGTGACATCCTTTTCCAGAACCCCCACTCCCTTTGAACAGAAAAAGGAGAGGAAGCCTGTCCCCCCCCCCAAACACACACACCATGTTTCTTGATTTTAGTTCCTTTTAGACAGACAAGCCACTGGACAGAGCCAATATCTTCCTCTGCATTTTGTGCAGAGCCCAGCACACTGCTAAATACCATAACCTAAACCAAGCTAGTCAAATATTATAACCTAGACTGTCCCCCTTTGAGATAACTGCTGCTTTTTTTGGGGGGGGGGGAGCAAAGGCAAGGCTGATTCCAACCTACCTCAATCTGTGGCCCTCCAAAAATTGGAGGCCTACAACTACCATCATCCACGACCTGTTTGCCACGCTAGCTGGCGCTGATGGGAGCTGGAGTACAAAACACCTGGAGGGCACCCGGTTGGCAAAGGCTGGTTAGTGGGCTGGGTGCTCTCATAACCTTTGGCCTCCAGGTGTGGCTGAACTACAGTCCCCATCATCCCTGCCCACGAGTCATGATGGCTAGAGCTGATAAGAACTGCAACACAGCCACATCTGGAGGGCCAACGGCTTGCCACACCTGCCCTAGTGAATGAAGGGGCTCGGGAGAGGCCATTAAAAGAGATTAAGTCAGGCCTCTTGAAGCAAGACCGCCAAGAATGTTTTTGATCTTTAGCAGTGAGCCCTGAGAGCTTTGTCTCTTGCATAGTCAAGAAACAGAACCCAGGGCAAAAAAAAAAAACCAGAAGCATTTTTGTTAAGGATTGTAGGACAAGACCTGCCAAGAAAAATAAAGAACTTATTTATGTATGCTACAACAGCGGCAAGAGTCTTGTTGGCACAAGGATGGAAGAATCGAGGAAATCCCAGCGAAAGAACGGTGGCAAGAAAAATTGATGAGCTATGCGGAATTGGCAAAACTGACATATAAACTGCGTGAAAAGGACAACAGTGACTTCAAGGAAGAATGGGAACTTTCTACAAATTACCGCATTTTTTGCTCTATAAGACTCACTTTTTCCCTCCTAAAAAGTAAGGGGAAATGTGTGTGCGTCTTATGGAGCGAATGCAGGCTGCATAGCTATCCCAGAAGCCAGAACAGCAAGAGGGACTGCTGCTTTCACTGTGCAGCGATCCCTCTTGCTGTTCTGGCTTCTGAGATTTAGAATATTTTTTTTCTTGTTTTCCTCCTCCAAAAACCAGGTGCGTCTTGTGGTCTGGTGCGTCTTATAAGAGCGAAAAATACGGTACTTTAAAAGACAACAAAATGATCTGGACTCCTTGGCAGGTTTTGAATACAGCACAAGGAGAAACAAGAGGTTTTCCCGGTGGTGATGATGTGAGTGCGCGGACATCCTCAGGGACTCTTGCAATAAATAAACAAGCCCTCCCTCCATCCTCACCCCCCCCCCCAAAAACCACAAAGGTGGTGCCTGTGTCCTGGTCTATTCCCCTGAGAGCAAGAGCAGCCTAGGGCTTCGCCACGCTGTGAGCTTCACACGCTTCTGAACGCGAGTCGCGACCTACTTGGGATCGTGGGGAGGGCCATCCTGAGAGAGCAGCTGGAACTCGCAGACGCTCCCCGACTTCTGTGCGTATTCCATCAGGGCGCTGACGGGGTTCTTCCCAGAAAGCACATTCAGCTGTTGCGTTGTAGACAAAGCCTCTGACTCTGTCTGCTCAGGCTGGAGAGGGAAGGGAGGAAGGAAGAGAGGAGGAAATAAAGAAGGGGTTGTACCAGGATGCTGTAGAGTGGGGCTCTTTCTGCTGTTTTGTTTTAGTATCTCTCTCACTGAAGCACCATGTTGATTTGGCAACTCAGGGCGGGGGGGGGGGGCACCAATGGGAAATTATGCTCCTGGTGCCCAGAAGAGGAAATAATAATAATAATAATAATAAATTTTATTTATACACTGCCCTCCCCGGCCAGAGCCGGGCTCAGGGCGGCTAACACTAGTAAAATTACAGTAAAAAACAAACCAAAAAAACCCCACAATTTAAAATGCAGGTTAAAATGCAATTTAAAATGCAAATGAAAGGATGGCTGTAAAAGCCAGCTGACCACCACCCTCAACAAAACTTCCACTGACCCCCAACCTCTCCCCAGAGGCAAAATTTTGGCTCACAGGGCTGCAGTTTCAGGCACCCTAGCCTGGGGGAGACCCTCCCCACTGACTAGCCTGCTGCAAAACCCCAGGGGCTTGTGGGGGAGAGACTACAGCAGGGGCGGGCAGACATCAGGCAAGACAGATCTATTTTGCTGTTTACTACAAGCCCATGGTCTGCCTACCAGAGTCACGTGCGAAGACCAACAGTGAAGAATTAAAAGGACAGGGTGCCTCATGCTCATGACCTTAGGATCTATTTTCAACAGTACTGAACTTGGCTCAAAATCCTTTCACACCTGAGTCCATACCTGGCTAGCTTTCTTCATTTTTGCAGCCTAATTTAAGGAGGTGGGGGAAATCATTTTGCTATATATATATATATTTTTGACCAATTAAACTATTTATTGCACCAGCCGTAGGCCACGGCATCATTCAGAAGGAGAACAAAAAACAAACAAACCCAAACCCCAACCCCCCCCCCAAAACATAAAAATCATCAGGCACCACACATACAATAAAACCACAGTCACAGCTACTAAAATTATTTGTTGCATTAAATAGAATAGAATAGCAGAAGATTCTCAGGTAAAGGTAAAGAGACACCTGCCCATTAGGTCCAGTTGTGGCTGACTCTGGGGTTGCAGCGCTCATCTCACTTTATTGGCCGAGGGAGCCAGCGTACAGCTTCCAGGTCATGTGGCCAGCAGGACTAAGCCGCTTCTGGTGAACCAGAGCAGTGCACGGAAATGCCATTTACCTTTCCACCAGAGTGGTACCTATTTATCTACTTGCACTTTGACGTGCTTTCGAACTGCTAGGTGGGCAGGAGCAGGGACTGAGCAACGGGAGCTCACCCCGTTGCGGGGATTCGAACTGCCGACCTTCTGATTGGCAAGTCCTAGGCTCTGTGGTTTAACCCGCATCCCTTAAGATTCTCAGGTAGGTTGATTTTCAGGTAAGTTGTGCCAAATTAAATATCCGAATCCCCTTGTCATTTTGCTGTTGTTATCACCAAACAACACCCTTTCTGGGCTAACCTTGATGACTATGTTCTCCACTGGCAGAGGCAGCATTCCCAACAATCGACTAAAAGGTAGGGATGCCTATGTGTGTATATACCACAGTTTCTCAAGAAACATCAAAATGGTTTACAACAACCATTAAGAAACAAAAACCATACCCACCCCCCAAAAAACCCCTAACACAGATCTACCACCTAATTATTACAGATCAACAACAAGAAGCTGGGCCACTTCCATTGTGAGAAAATAAATCGATATGAAAATCGGATGAAGCTGATGGACTACATGGAATTGGCGGAAATGACTGGCAGAATCCGAGACCAGGGAGAAGAGTTGGTGGAAGAAGATTGGAAAAAATTCAAAGTATATTTACAGAAATATTGCAAAATTAACGAATGTTAGAAGAACGTTGGAATGAAGTTATATGGTTTTAGCAGAAATGTTATAAGAATTAAGCAAAAACTGATTGTTAATGGGCCAAAGTGGAAAATTTAAGGTTACGATTGTGTTAAGATAAATTATAGAACAAAAAATGGAGAAAGATGGAAAGGATTTGCTGAAATAGCTAATTGAACTAGAATACAAAAAAGGGAGGTGTGAGGAGGTCGATGAAACAAGTAAATGAAAGGTAAAGATATGGAAATATTGGATGTGTTTTTAAATGTTTTTGTTTTTCTTGTTGTTTTGCTGTATTGTTTTTTCTTTATTTTCGATGTATTGTAAGGTATTGTTCTGTTCTGTTAAACTTTTTATTGTTTCTTTTTTCTTTTTTCTGTAACTATTTAACCTCTAATAAATATTATTTTTTTAAAAAAATAAATTGATATGGAAATCGGATTGTGGTGGAGCCGCTTTTCACAGAAATGGCAGCTCCAGCGATCTCTGCTTTTGGCCCCTGCCTGCTACTGGGGTGGGTGGGGAGCCGCTCTCACCAGTTCTGCTTCGCTGAGAGAACTGTCCTCATATAAGGTTTTCTCCAGCTCCATGCCGTCCTCCCCTTCGTGCTCCACTTCGCGCAAGAGGATCTTCATGGCGTGGGCGGCTGCTTCCTGCTTGGCCAACTTCTTGCTGCCTGCTTCCGCTGGGGGGAACCGGCGGCCGTCGATCACCGCCTGGAATTTAAACCTTGACCAAAACACACAAGGCACAAAATGGTGAGCATGTGTGCTAATCAGTGAAACTGGCGCCATTATTTATCACATTTATGTCCAAGGAGCTTCAAGGCCCCCTCACCCGACACCCAATTTATCCTCGCAGTGATAACCACACAGTTAGGCCTCGAGAGTGTGTGATTAGCCCAGCGGACGTCCTGGATGAGCAGGGATTTGAGCCTCGGCTTCTATGCTCCCAAGTCCGATGCTGACAACTACAGAACACTGGTTCTCCTTTCCAAGCCCTCTGCCTCTACAAATAGGTTTTGTTAGGAAGGAGTTATTGATGCAGGTGGCGCTGTGGGTTAAACCACAGAGACTAGGACTTGCCGATCAGAAGGTCGGCGGTTCGAATCCCCGCCACGGGGTGAGCTCCCGTTGCTCGTTTCCTGCTCCTGCCAACCTAGCAGTTTGAAAGCATGTCAAAGTGCAAGTAGATAAATAGGTACCACTCTGGCGGGAAGCTAAACGGCGTTTCCGTGCGCTACTCTGGTTTGCCAGAAGCGGCTTAGTCATGCTGGCCACATGACCCGGAAGCTGTACGCTGGCTCCGTTTAAACCGTGTGTATCCTACCATTGCATCAATTAAGTCTTAATTTAGCTGCATCCCTTGATTCATCCCCGCGACGGGGTAAGCTCCTGTTGCTCGGTCCCTGCTCCTGCCAACCTAGCAGCTCGAAAGCACGTCAAAGTGCAAGTAGATAAATAGGTACCGCTCCGGCGGGAAGGTAAACGGCGTTTCTGTGCGCTGCTCTGGTTCGCCAGAAGCTGCTTAGTCATGCTGGCCACATGACCCGGAAGCTGTACGCCGGCTCCCTTGGCCAATAAAGCGAGATGAGCGCCGCAACCCCAGAGTCGGTCATGACTGGACCTAATGGTCAGGGGTCCCTTTACCTTTTTATTGGTGCAGCACTTACACCAGGGGTGGCAGAACCAGCACTCGAGCACTGGCCATGCTGGCCAAGGCTGTGGGGAGCTAGGAGTCCCAATGAAAGCTGGAAGGCCAGAGATATCCCCCACCGTCTTGCGCCTTTAGAGAACTCCTTCCTCCTTGCCTGATCTGTGGGCACAGCAAAAATTGTGGGGCATGCTCTAAAAGCTTGCTAGCTGGCTAGGCCTCTCAGTTCTAAGGAACAGCGCCCTTAGAAGAAGCCCAGCCCTCTTCTGTGGCTGTGCACTGCCAAGATAAAGAGGCTGCCAGGTGAATCATAGAATCGTAGAGTTGGAAGGGGCCCCCCAGAGCTCATCTAGCCCAACCCCTTGAAATGTAGGAATATCAACATGCGGTTCCCCCGTCCGATTTGGAACCACACTGGACCCTGCTTTGAGAATGTGTTAGCAGTTCTCTTTCAGGGAAGCTGGACTGCCAGTGGAGATTTTCTCTTTGGAGGAAGCCCCATCCCACCCCAAAAACTAAAACTCCCAAGGAACCCAGTTTCAAACTGTGGCGGCACTACAAGGAAGACAAGGAAGAAAAAGGCCTCGGCTGATGGTGGCAGGTGCTTGTTGGGCATGGGTAGACAAAATAAGGCCAGCCCATGGATCCGGTCCAATCGCCTTCTAAATCCGGCCCGCAGATTGTCCGGGAATCAGTGTGTTTTTATGTGAGTAGAATGTGTCCTTTTATTTAAAATGCATCTCTGGGTTATTTGTGGGGCATAGGAATTCTTTCATTTCCCCCAAAAAACTATGGTCTGAGGGACAGTGGATCGGCCCCCTGCTGAAAAAGCTTGCTGACCCCTGTTGTTGGGGCTTGTAGGACCGAAGGCAGGGAGCCCAACAGTAGGTGGCGCCGCCCAATTTCTGCTTTGCCACAGCCACCCTCCCTGCTGAGATCTACAAGGGCAACACTGAGGCTAAGTGGGAGGATGCCGGATGCAAGAAAGAGGGGCAGGCAGGTGAGAGCTGGCTGAGGGGGCAGAATGAGGTTGGCAGGGCAAAGCCCCATACGTTCAAGTGGACCAGCCTCCACTGGCCCAGGTAGCAACAGAGACTACAGAGCCAAACATCCCATAGCGGTTTCAAGCTCCCCGTCCTCACAGCTTGTCCTTCCCCGCTCTTTTGCATGGGAAGAATCTGCTCTCATGGAAAAAAGTAGGCCAATTTTCCTGTCTGGCGGGTCTATTGATGTACCAGAGGGTGGCACACACACACTGCTGGTGCCTAGAAAAGGCAAGGAGTGAGACAGAAAGAGACTCGTGTGTGTGTGTGTGTGTTTCTAAAAACACAGTGGCTATAAAGAGCAGCCAAGCAAGAACGTAAAAATAAAATCCAACCCACCCAACTGTTCAGAGCAATGCGCCAGAGGGAGGGAAGAGGAACGCTCCGGGTCCCCCCCACATGGCAACAGATGCTCCCTGCCAGAAGCAGACAGCGTGGAACTCCTCCAGCCATACGGGAACTTATGGGGCATAATATTTGCCTAGTGCAAAACTACTAATTAGCCACACAGCGGGCTTAACCCCCCCCCCCTTTGGAACTGCAGTTGAAGATTTGCTATTCTAAAGCCGAGGTGGAGGACCTCAGGCTGGGGGGCCAAATGTCACCCTCCAGGCCTCTCTATCCTCCCCCCCCCCCAGGGCACCTCCCAGGCTACATCCCCCTCCCCAGGCTGACCCCCCCCCTTCCATGCACCCTCTTCAAGTGCTTTTGTCGGGACAGAATGTGCCTTTGAACTTCAGCAACGCTTCTTGCTCGCCTGAATGATGTGGGTAGGTGGGTGTAGAAACTCCCTGGTTTTCGCATGCCTTTTTCCTGCTCAATTTCACCTCTGGCTTCACCCACTGCTTGCACGTGGCCCCAGGAAGACTGCCCATGGTGGAATGTGGCCCCCTTGGGCTGAAAAAGAGACCCCCCACCCTCCGCTCTAAAGGGGACCGCAGAGCTCATGCCAAGCACCGCTTTTCAAATTTGGAGACACAGAGAGAGAGGAAGGAGAAATACATTCAGCGTGCAGGTGGTTTGGTTCTCCATTTTACTCTCGCTTAGCTGAGTCTTCCTCCTTCCCCCTGAGGCTTTCGCTGCCTGGCAGTGGGAAGCGATTCTTAAATTGCAAGCGGCTGTTTCGCAGGCCTGAAGGAGGAGATGGAGCAAGCAGAAACGAAACCTTCCTATTGCTGCCCATTCATGCTCGTTCCTCTGTCCTGCGCTCCCCAACTTCAGAGCCCTGAAGGCGGAAACCGATCGCCACACACGATGATCAGGGTTTCAACACCAGCGTTGCGTGGAGTTTTTAAAAGACGGCGAGTCCTTGCTCCACAGAGCTTACTAACTAAATTTAGACGGACTTGGGGCTGTGGGACATTATTAGATTATTCAGCAGAGACTGCTGTGTCATCACTCGAACTGTTAATATAAGAAGAATGTTGTTTTGTAAAAGAAAGAAAGAAAGAAAGAAAGAACAGAGATTCCTGCATTTAAAGTGCTAAAACAAACAGTCTTTCTTTCCTTTTTAAGGGAAGCCTTGAAATATATCTCATCTGCCTGCTTATTAAGAGGCTTTTGTAACCTATGGGGCAGAGTAATACACAAAAGCAGTTGTGAAAGGAAGAGGGGCAACACACAATCTTAAACCAGCTGCAATCACCCTAGCATTTTAACCAATTCACATCTCTTGCTTTAAAGAAAACTGCTCTTTTTAATGTCTGCAGTGACTTGTACAAAGCCGAGGCAAATGCATCGAAACGTAACCTGAGCAAAAGTAATCCCCTTCTCCTTTCGGAGAAAACTTTCCTTTTTAACATATTTGCCAATGACCTGCACAGTCCGAGACAAACGCATAAACACTGAGCAAGCACAATCCCCTTCCCCGGTAAGAACAAACCCCCCCCCCCAGAAAGCGCTCCCTCCCCCTCTCCTCTCTTACCGTGGCTCGTGTGACGGCCCGCTCTGCTTCAGCAAGACAAACTCGCAATGCTGGTACGTGTACTGGGTGTATTCGATCAAGCCGCTGACGGGGTTCTTCTTCTGGCACGCCATGAGCTTCTCCAAGGGAGTGCACAGGAAGGCCGTGTCGAACTGGGCCGCGTAGCTGGGGGAGAGCGGGGACTCCATGATGCACCGGGACTCCTCGTCCTGGTTGTTGATGGCATTCAGGTCCTCCGGGATGTCGTCGGTGGCCCACTTGCCGTTCTCAAAGTTGTCGTAGTTGGGGAACCAGTGGTACCGGGGCCGCTTGCGAGGAGGGGGGGCCGCCGCCCGGGGAGAGCAAGCGTCTCCCTGCTCCGCTGGCTCCGACGACACCTGCTGCCCGTTCTCGACGTTCTCCTCCTCACTCTCTAGAAGCGGCGGCGGCGGCGGTGGAGGAGGAGGCGGGGAAGGGGAAGGAAGAGGAGGAGCTGGCAAGCTGGCGGGCAGCTCCGGTTCCGCGCAGGGGGTTGGAGGCTCGGGGTCCGGTTTTGGAGCAGGGGCGGCCATGTCCCTGACCTCTTCCGCCTTCTGCTTGTTCTGCATCCTCTTGCGCTTGTTGTCAGTGAGGGACCACTTAGGGGGGTTGGCGTTCTCCTTGCACACCTCCCCCAGCTTCTCCAAGGACAGCAGGGTGGAGTTCACGTTCCGGGCCTTGGAGAGGCCGATGTTTTTGGCAAGGTCGTGCGCCGTCGAGTCCGCGACACTGAACAGGTAGTTGCAGATCTTCTCCCTGACCTCGGCCATGGCGGCGGAATCGGGATAGTCCTCTGGGTCAGAGGCAGAGCTCTCTTCTTCTCCTCCTCCTCCTCCTCCAACCCCAGGAACTGGGAATCGGCCCTGGCCCCTCTGGCCGGTGGAGTTCCCTTCTCTCAACGCTCCCTGGGGCCTAGGGCTGTCTGCTAACCTCCACAAGGGAGGGTGCTCCCCTATTTTGCACAACTGCCCTCGCGTAAGAAGCCTGTAGAGGTGATGATTGACCTCCTTCTTCTGCACTTCGAGTTTACGGGCAAGGCAGCGGGCAGACTCGGCCTCCCCAGGTCGGAGCTGCCCCAAGATGTCCAAGAGCCGCTGTTCCACTCCTTGGCCGGAGAGCGTCAGGTGCCGCAAGTCTGTGATGAGCCCGTCAACTTCCCTCCTTGAACTGCCGCTGTACCTCGGCCGGGGGGGCTGGGGAGGCTGCTTCTGCTCCTGCCAGCTAGTGTTGCAGGGAGGCCTCCTGGCTGCGCCCCAACTGCTGTGCTGGGAGTTCTGGGGAGGTGAGAAGGTGCCTGGACCTCGGCGGTAGCCCTGGTACAGTTGGGGTCGCTGCGCCCGGGGCTGCCACAGCGGGGCTTCGGCGAGCTGCCCGTTTAGGAAGAGGACCTGCCGCTGCCGAAAATCCTCGCCTCCCTGCGGGACAAGAGGACCGTTAAAGAAAGCTGGGTTAGAGAGGCCGCTATGTTTTGGGGGCACCTGATCTGAACCTCTGCCTCGAGTGACACCTCTGCTCATAGCGTGCTGCTGGGGCGCAGGGCTGGGGGCGGGCACATGGGCACCAGACGAGAGGCAGCTGCGGCTTGCTCTCACGGGGGCTGCTGCGCAGAGGCCTGGCAAAGAGAAAACAAGAGAACAGGGCACGTTTCAGACCTCGGGTACACGCTCGGGGGAGCCGACGCACTTCTACCGAAACCAGTCCCTCTGCCCGTTCCCAAAAGACAACACCTGACGACGGGAAGAGGGTGGACGCCTCCTGTACAGCTACTGAAGACCTGCGCTCCCTTATCAGAGGAAGAGACTGGCTTAAGGTACCAAGGTCAGGGGAGATCTACAGATGAGCCTGGGATGGAGAACGCGTCTCCCAAACACAGTTCGACGCAAGGTATGTTCAGCTTGATTCAGGGTTTCTTGGGCAAGAGTTGTGCGATTTTACTTCCCAGCACATAGTAAAAGAGATTCAGGGGGGAAGAACGGAAGCACTTCTTCCCATCAGTTCAGAGTTAAACTATGGAATCCACTCCCCCAGGTGGCAGTGATAGACAAATTCAGGGAGAATGAGGCCATCGGTGGCTGCTAAGCCTGTCAAGAGGCAGCATGCTCTGAGTTAACAGTTGCTGGAAACTGCAGGTGCAGAGCTTTGCTAATGCACTGCTTGTAGGTTTCTTGTCGACATGTGTTCGGACACGGTGTGAACAAGATACTGGACCAGGCAGGCCACTCTGAGCTCTCCTCATGTTCTTAAAAGGAAAACCACCCCATAGCCCAGCTTTCCCTGTACAGCCATATTGCCTGCGTTTGTGGGGATATGGTTGGGGCCAGATTAAGAGTAGCTTCATAGCAGAATGGAAATTCCTAGGAGACCTTTAGAAAATAGTCAAGAGGAACAACCCTGGGGCAGAGTTAAGATTCCAGATACCAGGATGAAATACTTGCAAACCAAAATGACTGGGATTTCCCCCAGTCTATACATATGTGAGATTTTCGTCATTAAACCCAGCTGCAAATTGGGTTTGTCAGCAGAGTCTGTTTACATGGTTTCAGAGTCTATTTGGATCAGTACAGCTGTAGAACTGACCACCACCTGGCCGTCAAGACTCGTTCTCTCCAAGCGGCAGATTTGGAAAAACCTATGACTGATGTTGGAGAGCCAAACTTTTTTTTTATAATAAAAACAACCACCTTGTTCTAACTCACAGAACCAACATAACTGTTACATCTTCCCTTCAGTCGATGAAAAAGAAATCCTTAAGAGGGCTAGCCATGTTAAGGCAATCCCAGCCGAGTCTATCCGAAAGCAAACTGAGTTCAACAGAACTTACTCCCAAGCAAGTGCTAGCAGGACTGCAGCCTGGCAAAGCAATCCTTTTACATTCCTAGATCTACAGGATCACATTCAGCACCCCCCACCAAGTTCACAGGGGCTTCGTCACCAGGAAAGCAGGTATAATATTGTGGCTTCAGTTTGTCACAGCACCCAAACACAAAGAAAGAGACCTGCGGTGTTTTCAGACTCACAAATTTACTATGGTATGGAGACACGGAATGGATTATCTTTCAAGGCACCACAAGACTCTTTCTGCAGCAACCAAATTAAGTGTCTTCTGCTCTCTGGGAGAACAGGAAGTTGCTTTATGAGAAGTCAGAACGTTGGTCCAGCTACCTCAGTAATGCCTACACTGACTGGCAGTGGCTCTCTGGTGTTTTCGGCAGGTTTGAAGCCCATAGAGAGGGAGTTATATTCCTTTCCAGAATGCCCTCTGTTCAAACCCTAACTACCCCAATCTCAAGAGTTACAAGGGAAAAAGGAAGGCGGGGGGGGGGGGGTTGGTTGGTTGAGGGGTAGCAGAGGGAATTCCAGGCGGCAACTGGTAAAACAGGTATAGATAAGGGAAATCGGATAGTCTTACCTCTTTTTGTTCCACGCTGGTAAGAACCAGGCATTGCATAGATAGCAAGAAACAAAAAAAGAAGGGGAAAGCTCTGCAAAGAGAAGGCCTTCCCCAGAACAAGGGGGGGGGGGTAAGGGAAGAGAAGAAAGAGGAGGTGTGTGTGTGCCCCACTATGAGAGACACAGACACCCGTGGGTGGTGGGGGAGAAGGAAAGGCTCGCCACAAAGCAAGGACTCTGCAAGAACTACACAAAAACCCCACTATCCTCCTCCCTTCTCTCTCCACAGTACAGCAGGCAGGCTGGAATCCCTCCCTTAACATAACTGCCAGATAAGTTTCGCTTTCAATTCTCCAGAGGTCCAGCCTCCCTCTATGCTGTTCCGCCCAAGGAGTGTCTAGTTACAGACAGAGGGATGGGCCGGAGTTAAAGGCATTAGCTTTAGGTTGGGGGGGGGGCTTTAGGTGTGGGGGGGAGAAACCAACGATGATTGCTTCCTCCCCCTCTCTTGCAAGCTCATTGCAGCATTGCCTAGAAGTAAAAAAGCCTAGAATGGGAATGCCCCACCTCCGGAAAATACTTTTGGTTCCTTTTCATCACAGGCTGGTGGGAGGGACTATTACCTGCCAGGCAGAAGGGAAAGCACTTACCAGAATCTCATGCTTCTCTAAGTGGGAGATTCTTTCACTTATAACTCTTCTTTCCTTTATCCCTTACCCAGAGCTGCCAGACCTCAACTCAGCCTTCTCTGCTCCAACACTGCAACCAAATAGGCACCAGCTTCCTGCAGTTTGGGGTATCTTTCCGCATCTCCTTAACAATACTTTTGGTCATTCCTAAACCAGCCTCAGTACTAAGTTCACACACCTCTTATCTGCTTGTTTGTTTCGAAGGTTCCTGAGACACACATGCATCTATCCGCAACAGCAACTGCCCATTTGCCTTCATGGAGTTGGCTCTTTTCAGTCATTGCTCACTGCTCAGTAACTTCCAGTACAGAGAGTATTAAAGAACCTGCCTAGTGAATGACTAGTTGAATGTATGAATGAAAGCTCTGGCTTCACCTCCTATGGGTGCGTGTCATCTTGACAAATTACAATACATACAGTGCTACGATTCTCAAGTGGTTTAACAATCAATTCCTTTTCCCAGGGAACTCTGGGAGGGGAATATGGGTTTCCTAACTCTCAGCACCCCTAACAAACAACAATTTCCCAGGATTCTTTAGGGAGAAGCCACAACTGTTTAAATAGTGCTTTCAATGTATGGTGCAGATGAGACCTGGATATGACAGAAGAGAAAACTGAAGTGACATGCGCCTCCCCCCAACTATCTCCTCTTGACATAGCCATAGGCCAGTCCATCATGCCCTCCAGATATTTTGGACTACAACTCCCATAAGCCAGCATGCTGGGTTAACACACATAATTGATACCTACAGATCTCAGACAGCCAACAGAGCAGAGGCGCCAGGAGCCATCCTAGAACCCCAAGTGAGAAGCATTAAGCGAGGCAGGCGCGTAGCTCAAAACCGGGTCAAGGGCAGGTTGCAAATGGCACAGCATAAACTTTCCTCCTCGGATTGGTTAACAGGCTCAGATAACCCGCTCGCCTCTCCAGGTGCAAAACGAGACCTGCACATGGCGACTGTGGAAGAGCTTGCCAGGTCAGTTCAATGGGGGGGGGGGGGGCAGAACTGCACAGCTGTTGCATGGGCTGAGGAACAGTGGGAAGCACCTGGTCCACCTTTGGCAAAGAAGCCATCCGAAAGAATTAAACAACAAAAACAAAACAGCACTAAATTGAGCACCACGCATTTGCGACATGAACGTGAAAGGATTTTAAAACCTTGCAGCGAATAGCTCTATGGCCAATAAAGCACCCAATAACAACCAACACCGATGTGATATTATATACAGTGTCTGCCTTTCAGAGTGAAGTCACAAAGATCGTTGGGTATTCATGCATACTCTATAGGACTCATTCTTGTAAGTTTGGGCCCTCTCCTCAATTCACCAAGGTTAAGATTCAAAGCCCACCAGCGCTCTGCCCCATCAAAACACAAGTTATTCCCCACCCCCCAAAAAATATATAACGGCCTCAAGATACACTGGAAAGATTGGAGGCAGGTCTTTCCAGGAGGAAGGAAAGAGCTTAACTCTGGACCTGGTTAACCAAAAGGTGCCACTTCCCACCACTGCCTGGTAAGGCATTAAGACGATTGATTTTGCCATAGCCTGAGGATTATCTGCTTGTGGTAACACTGAGGAGGGCTTTCTCAGTGGTGGCACCAGTGTTGCTTAATGCTCTACCTGCTGAACTACAGGAGGCCCCATCAAGCACCGGCCTTCTACCAGCTCTTGAACATACACCTGTTCAGACAAACACTTCCCCGCTTAAGATTCATGTTTTAATTGCGATGCTGCTTTGATGGGCTCGTTTACTATATAGTTTAATCGTGGATGTTTTAATGCAGATGTTTTACAATGCATTCTAATTAATTGTGGGCAGCTGTGTCATTACTGGTTTTGTTGTCGTCGTTTCGTTGATGTCTTTATCCTTTTGTGAACCACCTTGGTATTTTCTGCTTCAAATGAAAGGTGGTGTATAAATTCTAACAACAACAACAACAACAACATTCTGATTTCAGCCAGCAGCCTTCTCTCAGGCAGCTGTGACACATCAAAAGGAGATCGAAGCTTTTGCATGTGTTTGCATCATGTTCTTGAAACCAGCTAAGCATAAGTTGCGGGGGGATCTAAGTTACAAAAGGGGAGGAATTCACACTCCCAGTTTGCCCCTACCCTCTTCTAACACCCAGGGGGCCTAAACAGTACCACAGAAACTTACCAGCCACAGTTCAACTCACCTGTCTAACCTGGGACTCTGAGAGCAGCTCCTCTGGCTCTGTTCAAGCTGCCTGGTCACTTGAGCCGGGAAGGTGAAATTTCACCCCAGTGGCAGCTCTCACGCTGCGCTTTGCAACAAGGTTCAAGGGCGGTAACTTTATCCCAGGGGGAAAGTACGTGCCCAATATTCATGGCGTTGCCAAACATATTTCAATTATTTGGAGCCAACAACATCTCTTGTGGCAGCCAAGTCTGCAGTTCACACATATCCCATTTCCTGCCCGATTGAAAATACGCTTTGAAAAAGAAAGGGAAAAAAGCTTCCTTCTTTGGATTCTTAAATGAGGAAGTTCTCGGGCAGCATGGACACTGACTAAAGTGAAATAATGCACATCTCAACAACTTTCAAAGCCAAACTTAACAGTCTGCAAAATGTCATAGCTGTTGACGGTAGCAGAGTCCAGAGGCTTTGTGCAAAATAAATTCAGCCATGCAAAAAGCCTACACACAACTACCCGGGAAGAACTCTCTCAAGGGCTCACAATTCTGTGGCAAAGAACTTGTGTTGCATCCTGAGGGTCCCAGGTGCCGTTCCCAACATCTGCAGTCAATAAGAAGGAATCACAGAACTGTAGAGTTGGGACTCAAAGGGTCATCCAGTCCAACCCCCTGCAACGCACCAATAATGGGTCTGGCAGTCTTTGCCGAGAGCTGCTGCCTTCAAAGTGAGAGGCCAATTCTCCGACTCAGGATAGAGGCAACTATACCGTTCAGCTCTCTTTTTGATGTGCATAATGAATGGGGCGCCTGCCGCAGGGAACTATCTCATCTCCAACGCTATTTAATTTCTATATGAAGCCGCTGGGAGCAGTCATTAGGAGTTTTGGGGCAAGGTGCCATCAGTATGCTGCTAACACTCGGCTCTATTTATCCAGGAGAGGCCATGCAAGCTCTAGAACCAGCGCCCTGGACGCAGTGGTGAGATGGGATGTGGAGAAACAAGCCGAGCTTGAATCTTGGCAAGGCGGAGGCACTGTGGGCGAAGGGTTCCCAGGTCCAAGCAATTGGTCCATTCATTTCCCGAAGGAGCAGGTTCACAGTCTGGATCCAGCTTTGTCCCTGGAGGTCCAGGTAACATGAATGGATAGAAGTGCATTTTACCAACTGCAACTGGTTACGACAGCTGCAACCTAGACTGGGGAAGCTGGGCCACAGTAGTGCAGGCACTGGTTACTTCAAAACTGGATGGCTGCAATGAGTTCTATGCGGGGCAATGCACGTGATCCAAAAGGTGCAATTAGTTGCTTTATGGTCGCTGATAGGAGTGATGCCCTCCTGGGCAGCTTATGTAGCAGGACAGATACATTTTCCATGGTATTCCCACCATCCAGGAAATTAGCCTGGTCCTCTACTTAACATGGATAAAAGCTACTGACAACAATTATCCCACAAATTAAGATTTCAGGGGTGGGAAGATTGAGCTCACCATCGCCTCCCCACTTGGCGCAGCTATTCTCAACCACAGAAACAAACACTTGTGCTACATGTGGTGAGGCAATATCTTATTTATCTGTAACACATGCGCAGGAACCAAAACAAGCATACATCAGATATTTAGTTGAAACTTGCTAGAATATAAATGACCCAGAAAAAGGGAAGGATCAGCACTTACGGCAGCTTCTGAAAAACATGAGTGGGCTGGGCTTGTTAATCTTCAGGCTGCCGTGCTTACGGAATTCACTGACTGTGGTTCGTGTCTCTTGAAAGAAATCACGATCAGTAAGCCATGGAACTTTGCTTAAGAGAGAAATGAACCACAAGGGCTAGATAGTGCCTTACCGCACTGAGAAAAAAGATGGTCATGAGAAATCATGATATTCAAATGGAAGCCCCATGTTTAGAGGCAGTCTACTTCTAAAAGGGTATTGCTGGGAGACTGACAGTGAGAGAAAGCTGTGGCTCTCCTGTCCTGCTTGTGGGCTTCCCTAGAGGCATCTGGAGGGCACTATGACGGACTGAGGATGCTAGATTAGATTGCCCCTTGGGCCCAATCCACAATGGCTCTTCTTAAATTATGATTGGAAAGTAGAGAGCCAAGTTCCATCTCCCCAAGCAGCATCTTCTTGCAGTGCAGTACCATGGTGTAGCAGTTGCTGCAGCAACAGGTCTTGCTACCAGCCTACTTAGGAGGACCGGGGGAAACCATCCTCCATCTTTCCCATGAAAGGAACGGTCTCTAGCTCAGCGGAAGAGCACCTGCTCTGCATGCAGAAGGTCCCAGGTTCAATCCCCGCCATCTACAGGCGGCACTGGGCATGTGCCCTGCCTGAGACCCTGGAAAGCCACTGTTGCCTATCTGTGTAGACCAGTGTTTCTCAAACTTGGGTCTCCAGCTGTTTTCAGATTATAATTCCCATCATCCCTGACCACTGGTCCTACTAGCTAGGGATGATGGGAGTTGTAGTCCAAAAACAGCTGGAGACCCAAGTTTGGGAAACACTGGTGTAGACAATACTGAGCTAGACGGATTACTGGCCTGACTTGGTGTAAGACAGATTCCCATGTTCCTAGGCTCTCTGTGAATTGGCTTTCCTGTAAAACTGATGGTTGACCAGGTTCCTATGCCAACAGTGTTTTTATTCTCCAGTATATTGTCTTTACCGTCTAAATGTGTTTTTTCTGTAAGTGCTTAATGCTGCTATTGGTTTTCGTGCTTGTTCTGTGTTGATTTTTATTTAGCTTCTCTTGCACCAACAACCGACAGTGACGGCTGTTAGGTTCCAAATAAATTAAATATCATGCTTTGGCCACATCAAGAGGAAGAGCGGCTACCTACAGCTTCAAGGTGCTCTTACAAGACAGCCACCCCCCGAAAGCCAAGAAACAAGCATGCACACATGTGCTTTTTAGCAGAGAAACTCTGCCGCATATGGTGTAGGGCAACAGGAAAGACAGCATAGCCTGAAAAATGCCTAGAAGTGTGGTCATCGTTGCAACAATGATTTATACCCCACCTTTCAGGAAGCAATTCCTTCCACGGTGGTACTCCTTCTATCTGGGATGGTCGTCCTCTTCCACCGAGCGCGCAGCTTCGGGAGGGACACACATGGAGCGGTGAGGGAGGAAGGGGACACCCGCCTAGCCAGCCAGATCAGCCGAATCAACCCTGGCGATCAATGGGGTGACAGATGTCGCAGCCAGATTGCCCTCACAACGATCATTGTGTAAAAGAGTCGTCAGGATCCTTGCAACAGAAAATTGGTGGTCAATACTTGTGTGAGTGACGAAGGGTGCTGGGACAGGAGCCAGATTTGCTGTCTTCTTTGGGCATGTGCACATTAGCGGCTTAAAACACAGTGGGAGTAGTTCCCCCTGTGCTTCAAGTTGCTTTTTTTAAGCTGCTGTACACACCACTTCCAGGTTTGTTTCCCCATGCCTGCAACTCAGGCACCCCAAACTGCTACTCAATGAAACTGCCAACTGCACAGACGCTGTCGTCTGCACAGGCACAAGAAATGTCTGAAAAGTGTACACCTCAGCATAGCAATAGTTTATGTATTCAAATCAGATGGGAAATGCATCAAGCAACCGTGTTTCTCAAGAAAGCACATGGACACCAGCGGTGGGAGAGCGCTGGAGTAGGAGTAAGTGGCAATGTGTACGAAACCTTTGTCTGCCTCCGTGTTCTCACAGAACCTTTCCCACAGGACAGCCACTGGTAGACACAGGATTGTGGGGAGACTTAAAGGGGGGGGGTTAACACTGCATGTGTTGGACTATAGCAAACGCATCATGCAGTGGATTAAAGCACACACAGGAGACACACTTTTTAATGTGTGTTTGGCCACTTTGGATTAATGTGTGTTTGGCCACTTTCGATTAATCTTTAGGAGGCAGATATAAACAAGTCAATGTAAACAATTGAAGATGCATACCACACAACCATCAATGAGATACGAAAGATCCAAGTCCACTATAGTGGAGCTCGTAACAAATATAAACGGAACTACTCAGCACTTTAAAATAATGATCACAAATAACCCTTTAAGGTGGGCCAGGATGGTTATCATCCTATTGTGTGTGCGTGAACTTAACCTTCACCGCTCCACTTTGGTACAACATACATCTAATGGAGTACTTCCTGGTTCACAACCCAGTCTTTTCACCATTAAGCTCCACTAGTTCTCTAACATAGCCTACATTCCTTTCCCAAACTACAGCTGATTTTGTTAGCAACTAATGCAAACCGTGCTGTTTAATGGGCAGCTGCCCAGACTAACAGTACCCCCTTTTGCAACAAGGGCTGGCTGCGGGTTTCTTCTGCGAAGCCTTCAACGAGGCAGAAAAACAACAACCCTCCCGATTTCCGGGGATTGATCCCTCTCCTAACAACTGACGTTCAAAGGTATACTGCTTCTCAACCCGGAGGTTCCATTTCACAGATCACGCTGCAATCCTATGCCCCTCTCCGACGCGGGAGTTAATTCCACCGAGCTCCGCGAAATTCACTTCCGAGTAGGCATGCAACTGGATCGGGCTCGTCAAGAGACGGGCAGGTTGCATGCATGGCGTTTCCTGGTGCAGTTCTACGGAGGGGCAATGGTGCAGCCCCAGAGGAGAGGGGGGAAAGGGGGCTGGAGAGAGGCTTGTGCGGCCCTTGTGTTGCATGCATGGGAAACGGGGCGCTTCTTCCAGGTCGGTGGAAAGCAGGACTTTGCGCACACACACATGCACCCCCCCCTCCGTGCCCCAATCCCCTTCCGAGCGAAGCTTGCCTTGGCCTGGCCTTACCTTACCTCCCCCCAAAAAACTACCCTGCGGGCACCGCCGACTGAAGCCGCCTCTATTGTGCAGGAGGGTCGCCGGCAAGGGCTGATGACGAAAGAACAGCCGCGCGGCGCCACCAAGCACGTGATACGGGGGGGGACATGGGGAGTAGGAGGAAGTGAAGCCGGAGCCGCCTTCTTTGGAGAGGGCAGAAAACTCTCCGCCTCCATCCTTCGGCGGAGCTTTCCCTAATCTCCCTCTTCCCAGGTACCGCCTTTTTGAAAAGGCGAGGGAAGGGAAATTCAAAGAGCAGCATCAGGCATGGTTGAAGTTCACAGCTGTTTCCTTTTTTAATGGAAATTCCCTTATTCCGAATAGGATTCCTCGCAAGAAAGGGGAAAGGTTGACAGCTTTCCACAGCTACATGCCTATAAAGAAACCTTCCCTGTTAAACACACGTGCTGGGGGTGGTGAATGACATGGGTATAGATGGCTTTAGAAACGGATGGGACAAAACTGAAATGGGCGTTTGGAGGGGGGGTCTATCAAGGGTTATTGGGTTTTATTTCTAAAAATAATGTGCGCCGTCTAGGGTTTGGAATCAGAAAACTGGAGCACTTGAGGGTTTATGTTCCTCGTTTAAACTGTGTGTACCCTACCATTAGGGACGCGGGTGGCGCTGTGGGTAAAACCTCAGCGCCTAGGACTTGCCGATCGTCAGGTCGGCGGTTCGAATCCCCGCGGCGGGGTGAGCTCCCGTCTTTCGGTCCCAGCTCCTGCCCACCTAGCAGTTCGAAAGCACCCCCGGGTGCAAGTAGATAAATAGGGACTGCTTACTAGCGGGAAGGTAAACGGCATTCCGTGTGCTGCGCTGGCTCGCCAGATGCAGCTTCGTCACACTGGCCACGTGACCCGGAAGTGTCTGCAGACCGCTGGCTCCCGGCCTCTAGAGTGAGATGAGCGCACAACTCTAGAGTCTGGCAAGACTGGCCCGTACGGGCAGGGGTACCTTTACCTTTTACCCTACCATTGCATCAACTGAGCCACATCCCTTGATTTCAGGGAATCTACTTTGGGCATAATACTTCGTTGGATACAGGCCAATGCATTTAAAGTCAGGTTTCAAAATTTAAATCAGGATCTTTTTTAACTCCCCCCCCCTCTAAGTTACAATCTGCGAAGGTGCACTCATACTTGGGGCAAGCCTACCTTGGGGGGGCGGTCCTCCTACCCCACATTGACACCAGAGAGCAACCTGTCCTCCTGGATGCCAGAGGGTGATGAAGCTTGGGGCTCCAACTGGGACCTAGGAGGGACTAAGCCCCTTGTAATGCTTGGGACAAATCCTGCCAACACCTGCAGTCTGGCCAAGGAACCCAGAGAGCAGAACACGTTGGAATGTAAGGGAGCAGCTTTTATGAATTTGTTTAAGAACATCAGAGGGGACCAGCTGGATCAAGTCAAAGCCAAATCTTGGTCAATAATCCCTTCCTTGCAGCAGGCAACCTGGTGGTCCAGGCATAGGAAGCTACCCTACACAGAATCAGACCATTTGTCTGTCTTGCTCAGTACTGTCTACACTCGTGGTTCAAATAATCAATAAATAACTTCCCACTAACTACTCTGAAGTTGCTGAGGGGCTTGGCGAATTGCTTCATGCGTGTTGTAGCAATGTAATGTGCTATGCTAGATGCTGTATGATTTTTAATGGCCTTTTCTCCTTATATAATTGTATTTTAGTCTATTCCGCAGTGCAAGAAATAACGAAACCACAGAAACACAATTTAAAATCTACTGTGAATATTTAATGAGATGGATGTGCCGTCCTCCCATTTTCAACTACAAGTCCACATGCATGCCACAGACCACCTGAATGAAGTATGCGGACCACTGGTAGTCCATAGACCACAGTCTGCAAACTCCTGGTCGACAATGACTCAAAGTGGCTCTCCAGCATTTCAGACAGGGTTCTCTCCAAGCCCTACCTGGAGAAACTGGGGATTGAACCTGGAGCATTCACAATGGAAAACAGATTTTTCAACACTGAGCTGCAGCCCCTCCTTCTCTGGGAAGCACAATAAGCAGTGCCTTAATGGGCAATACAGTGGTACCTCGGGTTAAGTACTTAATTCGGCCTGGAGGTCCGTTCTTAACATGAAACTGTTCTTAACCTGAAGCACCACATTAGCTAATGGGGCCTCCTGCTGCCGCCGCGCCCCCCAGAGCACGATTTCTGTTCTCATCCTGAAGCAAAGTTCTTAACCCGAAGCAATATTTTTGGGTTAGCGGAGTGTGTAACCTGAAGCTTATGTAACCCGAGGTACCACAGTACCCTAATGCAAGGATGTCTTCCATTTATTTTTCTTTCTTTTACACACACACACACACACACACACACACAGAGGCACACAGCATCCTACATCAGTGCAGCAGAGGGCCCGTACAGCAACCAGAGGGCTGAACTACTGTATTTTTTGCTCTATAAGACTCACTTTTTCCCTCCTAAAAAGTAAGGGCGTGTGCGTCTTATGGAGCGAATGCAGGCTGCGCAGCTATCACAGAAGCCAGAACAGCAGGAGGGGTTGTTACTTTCACTGCACAGCGATCCTTCTTGCTGTTCTGGCTTCTGAGATTCAGAATATTTTTTTTCTTGTTTTCCTCCTCCAAAAACTAGGTGCGTCTTGTGGTCTGGTGCGTCTTACAGAGCGAAAAATACGGTAAGTTTGGAGATCTATCAGGATAGTCACAAACAGGGAATGAAGGCCATTCCTCTCTGCTGCTGCTGATCCCCAGCAGTGGGTCATCAGAGACTGGCTCTGAATGTGGAGGTTCCATTAGATTCAGTTAGCATAGTACAGACAGCCTTCACGCGTGTTTCATCCGCTTTTCCTTTCCACTGCCGCCGTAGCCCCCCACATCAAATTCCACACATTAATTAGGTGCCATATTTAAAACTACCCATTCGCACTCCGGTTTCCGTCTGGCACTCTGTAAAGATAACTGGTGCTACATGTGAAGCAGGCGCAATAAAAAGAAAGCTTCCCTCAGAGGAATTGAGAGATCAATAGAATCATCACTGTATCCCATTACACACACTCTGCAGGTTGGTACAATTGAGGCTTGCAAGCAGCCACCTGCTGGTCTGCCCATTATGAGGCAGAAGCCAATAATATAAAACATTCTAAAACATAGCAGCCTTCGCCAACTTGGCGCCCTCCAGATTGGCGAAGCGCGTTTCTATGGAGTGGACATGGATCCAAACTACAAGAAAGAAGATTCCACCTAAACATTAGGAAGAACTTCCTGACAGTAAGAGCTGTTTGACAGTGGAATTTGCTGCCAAGGAGTGTGGTGGAGTCTCCTTCTTCGAAGGTCTTTAAGCAGAGGCTTGACAACCATATGTCAGGAGTGCTCTGATGGTGTTTCCTGCTTGGCAGGGGGTTGGACTCGATGGCCCTTGTGGTCTCTTCCAACTCTATGATTCTACAAGCGGTTGATGCATCTTTAAACAGCATACACTGGAAGGCTTGGCAGCTGGGCTACCAAAGTCATTTGCATGTTATTCACTTTGGATATCTTTGTCTAACGTTGCTGTTTTAGGAGGAAGCTTGGCTGGTTCCAAGGCGCAGTGGCCTTGATGCATCTAGAACCAACACATAATCTTAAGAATCAGAGAGGGACCAACGAGTGAAACTCAAGGCGTGTTCCACAGCAAAACAAAAGAAGCCACAGAGCTCTTTACCATTTAGCCCACCGAGAGCAGGAACAACTGAGGCACATGGCCAACACCAAGGGGGATTAGAGACTGCAGTCAGTATCTGTTTGGGAATCTCACACAAGCCACTCAGAGTTCCTCAGAGGAAAAGCAAGATGGAGAAGAAAGTTCAAGCTGACACATGAGCAAGCCAACATGGAGAAAGGGTGTCTCCACCAACACTGTGGTCCGTGTCTAATCACACTAGGAAATAACTCCGTAGGATTTCTCCCCTGATTCTCCTCTTCCACCATTTCAGCTTGCTTGTTCACGCACCTCTTGCTCCGGCCCAGAGAGGATAAGCAATCAGGAACATTTCAAGCTCTCCATATTCCTACCAGCCTACCTCCGAAGTGAAATGGAAATAGGAACAGAAAGCTACACATTTCAGCAACAGACGGAAAACCCCAAGGCTCTCCATGCAGTGGGATGAACACTGAGAACCAATCAGTCATTACTACCACCCTAGACTATTTATAGTCACCAGCAAAGAGGCCAGTCAAGTCCTCACCCAGGAGGAAGCAACACATAATAAGAGTTAACACATCCGAAAGGTGAAGGGAGACCTATTAAGCAAATGATTTTTGGTGAGCAACACACACTGAGATTCAGAGAGGAAGGTGGAAAGAAAAGGCACCCCCCCCTTTTTTGCTTTTAATGTTATTGCAGAGGCTGACAATTGGGAAAAGCAGCATGGATTCCAATTTCAATTAAGCTCTGATATGCAGACAGGCCTCTCTCATGAAGCACAGATAACTGCCTGCAGAAATGAAGGTGATTAAATCAAAATATACTGGGGCGGGGGTAAGAGGGGGGCCATTAAAGAACAGGGGTGAGCATAGTATAGCTTTTCAGGGTATAACATTTCAACTGCACACATTTGCAATATACATATATGAACTACAGCAGGTGCGGTCGAACTACAGCTCCCTGCCACCCCCCTCCGCCAGTTAGACATACTTGCTAGGGCTGACGGAAGCTTTATTTACTTTTAAACTTTTATCAGGCCCTTCCTCCCAAAGAAGCTCAGGGATACTCAGCAACAGCTGGAAGTCCAAATGTTCCCCACTCCTGAACTGCAGCCTGATTAAATCATGCATGTCTGCACCACTCTTTCATTTTGAACAGTTTACTGCGGCTCACTCAGCCTTGCATTTAAGCGCTGGCCTGACAGCCAGAGGCAATAAGGAATTCCATGCAGGCAGATGAGCTGGTTGGCAGAGAAAGACCGGAGGGCTCTGTCCCTCTCCAGAGCCCAGCACAGAAACCAAATGGACCACCACACACCAAGCCCCCAGCGCAGAAGTGAAACATGCTGCTGTGAGAGCGATGGAGTTCTCTGTCACTCTTTGCCAGCCCCATGCATGTTACTAACTTTGGCGGGCTGGATTTGCTAGTCACAAAAGGGGCAAGTCGGGCACGGACCACTGGACATCTTATTTCACACTACGCTTGCTTTAGAGATTTCACCAGGTACCTCCTGTGGAATTCCATGCAAACATCAGCAACCATAAGGGCTGGAAACTTTTAAAGTCCAGGTGCTTGCAAAGTTGAATTCTGAGGCCAGTACCACAGTCTGTACTCTCAAAGAAATATGGGGCACACAGTCTGTATTAGAACTGTTTGAAGGCTCCAATACACCACATTCTGTCCCCCATCAGCATTAAGATCATCTCTTTCTAGTCAACCACAGTTAAGCATCATGTGGGCACTGATGCTAACCATACTGAACAGCAACAAGGAAACATATTGTTTTCAAGTCATGACTCAATAATAAGCATATCCCTTCCTTTAAAATAAAAGGACACCTTGTATTTAACAGTTCATAGGCAACCTGGAATTCCATACAGGAAAGTGATCAGGTTGGAATTGAAGGGACATGTCACTCCATTCCTCCTCCTCCAGCCTTTGTGGTTCCTATGCATAGAGGAAACAAAATATTTTCCTCTGCAACCATATTGGAAAGGCAGCGGGCTGGCAGAGGGGAGGACTGCGTGAACCATCCTACTCCAACATCCCACTTGATGGAAGTCTGTCTTTTTCTTTCTTTCCTTCTTTCTAAAACCACCCTAGCAGCACAATTGTAACTCCATCTAATCAGAAGCAAAGCCTCTTTAATTCAATGGGGCCAGTTCCATAGTAGATGGGGTTAGGGCTCAAGCCTAAGAGGCTAGTGGCCTGCAATTCCATGCTTCCTGAGGAGACCATTAAGGTTTCTGGGGTTAGTGAGCAGCCCCAGGTTTTAAACCATCTCCTTTCCATTTTCTCTAGAGGGAGGTGTGGAGAGAAAGGCATGCAACCCCCCCCCCCTCACCTGCAGCTTTCTTCTCATTTTATCTGCAGCGCCGAGCGCTGAGGTATAATGAGCAGGGGGCAGTTAAGGTGGAAAGGAGGACAGCAATACTCATGGTGAAGATCCACACCAGGCATAGGCAAACTCGGCCCTCCAGATGTTTTGGGACTACAACTCCCATGATTCCCTAGCTAACAGGACCAGTGGTCAAGGATGATGGGAGTTGTAGTCCCAAAACATCTGGAGGGCCAAGTCTGCCTATGCCTGATCCACACCTTGCATTTGTGAAGAGGCTGCATCCTAATGTTTTAATGTTGTATCTTAATCTTTTAAACTGTATTTTAATCAACTTGTTTTTATTATTGGTTGTTAGCCGCCCTGAGCCTGGCCTTGGTTGGGGAGGGCAGGGTATAAATAAAAATGTATTATTATTATTATTATTTAAAGCACACCCAATGCACATTTAAAGAGCACAGGACTCCCAACAGTCCTGGGAACTATAGTTTCCCCTCACAGGTCTACAATTCCCAGTACCCGTCACAAACTACCATTCCTGGGGTTATTTGGTGGGGGTTTTTTTTGTCATGTGCTTTAAATGGTGTGGCTCTGCCCTCGAATAGCGCAACCCTGCGTGTGTACACTCGGAAGTCAGGCCCACTGAATTCACGTAAGGGAATGCAGGATTGCAATTCCCCACATGAGCAAGCCTCACGGGGCTGCGCTCCCAAGTTAAGCGTGCACAGGATCCGCTGGCTGGATTTCTCTGCAGGGCCCCGATCCACCCCCCCCCCCAAAAAAAAAATAAGGAAGCGCGAGGCAGAGAAGAGATGACAACGCGAGACAGCCCCTCCCGCCCCTTTCTCTGCCTCTCTCATCGCCCACCCACCTCTCCCATCCTCTCCTCTTGTGCAACGCGAACCTCCGCCTTCCCCGCCCCTTTGGCTTACTGAGCGCATCGTCGCTTAAGACGCAGAGAACACCGGCTCGCAGTTGGCGCGCATGCGCGAAGCAGAACGCCGCCGAGTCTATCGGGGGAAAAGCGGCGCACTGCTCGCCTGCTAAAGGGGGGCGGGGAAAGCGTCGCTCGGCCGCGCATGCGCGCCGGGCGCCAGCTTCCTCTCACAGCAGGGCAGGGCGCACGCGCGGAGCGGAGCGCCGCTTTCCCGCCCAGCGCCCTCCGCTTTCCCCCTCCCGCGCTCTCCTCCCGCTCCTTTTCCCTCAGCCGGAGGCTTCTCGGAGGCTCCTTACCCGCTCGGCCACTTCCGCCCCGGAGCTCGGCCGCCCCTAAGCGGCGACTGTTGGGCCCGCCGCGAACTCCCCCCCTCAGCGGTCCGCTTTCTCCTTTTTTCTGCTCAGCGCCGCCGTGCTGGGCGCAGAGTGGTGCCGTCACGCGAGGCGCGACCGGCGGCGGCGGCGGATGCAGCGACGTCACGTGACCCGGGCTTGCCCTGGCGTCACGTGACAGGCCCTTCACCTAGGTAGGGGCAGCTGTCTTCGCTGGCTGTGCGTATGAGAGAGAAACCTCCATAGTCAGAGGTAGTGTACCTTTGTGAAAGGCAGGGGAGCGAGAGAGCAGGAGCCATTTTTAAAAAATGTATTTTTAATTTTATTTATAAATCTCCCCCGTCCAAGGATTCTCAAAAGGGCTCACATGCCATTGTATCTAAACTGTAGTCGTACTTTAGAACCTTTGAAAGCAATGGACAGGGTTAATTTAGGCGCAGTAATTTCAGTGGGTGTAGGGAGTCTTCTGTTCTCATGAGGTGGCCAAAGGATTGGAGCCTCAGCTTCAGGATCTGTCCTTCTAGTGAGCACTCAGGGCTGATTTCCTTCAGAATGGAGAGTCCCATGGACTGCAAGAAGATCAAACCTATTCATTCTGAAGGAAATCAGCCCTGAGTGCTCACTGGAAGGACAGATCCTGAAGCTGAGACTCCAAGACTTTGGCCACCTCATGAGAAGAGAAGACTCCCTGGAAAAGACCCTGATGTTGGGAAAGATGGAGGGCACAAGGAGAAGGAGAGGACAGAGGACGAGATGGAGGGACAGTGTTCTCGAAGCTACCAGCATGAGTTTGACCAAACTGCGGGAGGCAGTGGAAGACAGGAGTGCCTGGCGTGCTCTGGTCCAGGGGGTCACGAAGAGTCGGACACGACTAAACAAGAACAACTCTTGAGTATGATTTAGCTGGGTACATCCCAAGCCAATAATCATGGTAATATATAAAATCATTGTTACTAGGCTGCAGCATTTTTAATTGATTTATTGGTTGGATTTCCACCCCCCCTTTTTTAAAAAAATAATATATCCTTTTATCTAAAAGCTTTCACCTTCACACAATTAAAATTGTCTGCTTGTTCATTTGTACATTTAATTTCCCTCCCTCACTGTTCTCCCTGATGTTATCCTCAACAGCAACCCTGTGATGTGGGTTAGGCTGAGAGGCAGTGACTGGCCTAACCCAGTGAGCTACATGGCTGAGTGGTGGATTTGAACATTTGTCTAAGAACATGGAAAAGCCTGTTGGGTCAGGCCAATGGCCCATTTAGTCCAGCATCGTGTTCACAAAGTGACTGCCCAGTCTCTCCCAGGTCTCAGTCTTCCCTTCCAACCACTACCAAAATACCGTATTCTTTGCTCTATAAGACCCACTTTTCCCCTCCTAAAAAGTAAAGGGAAATGTGTGTGCTTCTTATGGAGCGAATGCAGGCTGCACAGCTATCCCAGAAGCCAGAACAGCAAGAGGGATTGCTGCTTTCACTGCGCAGCGATCCCTCTTGCTGTTCTGGCTTCTGAGATTCAGAGTATTTTTTTTTCTTGTTTTCCTCCTCCAAAAACTAGGTGTGTCTTGTGGTCTGGTGCGTCTTATAGAGCGAAAAATACGGTAACTACCAAACTTTTAGGAGACATCTGAAGACAGCCCTGTTTAGGGAAGCTTTTAATGTTTAATAGGTTATTGTATTTCAGTGTTCTGTTGGAAGCTGCCCAGAGTGGCTGGGGAAACCCAGCCAGATGGGCGGGGTATAAATAAATTATTATTATTGTTGTTGTTGTTGTTGTTGTTGTTGTTATTCCACACTGTTATATCACAGTGCTCAAAGCAGTATCATAAAACCTGCCTTCTTTGGGGCACTGGCCTTTAGCTCTATAAATTTAGAGCATTTGTACCTTTTGTTCTTCACTCTAAAAAGCTCACAGAGCCGCTTATGTAAAATCAATTAAAACAAGACAGGTTCTGCCCTCAGGCTTAACAATCTTTTAAAAAGAATAAAACGGAACCATTGGCAAGATTTCAAAATGTCCTGAACTTAGAAGCCTTTAAAAGCCTGAGATGGGCAGGGTGGGGAAGGCAGACTACCTAATTAATTGGGGCAGATTTTTTATTTAAAAAAATATTGTTAGTTTGGGGACTTATTCTGTATGCTTGAGTCCCATCTATTCCCTGGGTTCCTTGATCCAGTCAGGGTTAAAATCTAATGGAGGATTCCATTGCTGAACTAGTCAAGAAAGTTTGTGAATTAATGGCCCTGCCCCTGCTTTGTGCTAGAGGGCAAATGGGGGGGGGGTGTGGCTCCTCCCTGGCTGGTACTGAAAAAGTAAAAAGCCAGAGTGTGTGAACCAAGAGCAGACTAGAAGCAGGCAGAAGCTGGGAGTCGGAGGCAGGTTTGACTTCTGCTGGAATCCAAGGCTTGACAACATGGATAACTCAGTTAGTTAGAGCAGGGGTCAGCAAACTTTTTCAGCAGGGAGCCAGTCCACTGTCCCTCAGACCTTGTGGGGGGCCGGACTATATTTTGAAATAAAAAATGAATGAATTCCTATGCCCTACAAATAACCCAGAGATGCATTTTAAATAAAAGGACACATTCTACTCATGTAAAAACACGCTGATTTCTGGACTGTCTGCGGGCCGGATTGAGAAGGCGATTGGGCTGGATCCGGCTCCCGGGCCTTAGTTTGCCTACCCATGGGTTAGAGCGTGGTGCTGATAATGCCATGGTTGCAGGTTCAATGCCCATATTGAATATTCCTGCATATTCCTGCATTGCCGGAGCTTAGACTAGATCAGGGGTAGTCAACCTTTTTATACCTACTGCCCACCAATGCATCTTTCTCGATGGTAAAATTTCCTTACCGCCCACCAGTGCTCGATGGAAGGAGGGTTCAGCTTGTGCCGTAGAACTCCCTACCGCCCACCTAGAATCCTGAAACGCCCACTAGTGGGCGGTAGGGACCAGGTTGACAACCCCTGGACTAGATGATCCTCAGGGTCCCTTCCAACTTTACAGTTCTGTGAACTATAGGAGAAGCAAGACTATTTGGCGGGTTGTTGCTGTGAGCTTCTCCATCGTAGGCTCAGGTTATACATGTGTGTAAATAAACCTTATATCATAAAGACACCACAAACTTGACATGAGCCAACAGTGTGACGCGGCAGCTAAAAAAGCCAATGCAATTCTGGGCTGCATCAATAGGAGTATAGCATCTAGATCAAGGGAAGTAATAGTGCCACTGTATTCTGCTCTGGTCAGACCTCACCTGGAGTACTGTGTCCAGTCCTTGGCACCACAGTTCAAGAAGGACACTGACAAACTGGAACGTGTCCAGAGGAGGGCAACCAAAATGGTCAAAGGCCTGGAAACGATGCCTTATGAGGAACGGCTAAGGGAGCTGGGCATGTTTAGCCTGGAGAAGAGGAGGTTAAGGGGAGATAGGATAGCCATGTTCAAATATATAAAAGGATGTCACATAGAGGAGGGAGAAAGGTTGTTTCCTCTGCTGCAGAGAAGCGGACACGGAGCAATGGATCCAAACTACAAGAAAGAAGATTCCACCTAAACATTAGGAAGAACTTCCTGACAGTTAAGAGCTGTTCGACAGTGGAATTTGCTGCCAAGGAGTGTGGTGGAGTCTCCTTCTTAGGAGGTCTTTAAGCAGAGGCTTGACAACCATATGTCAGGAGTGCTCTGATGGTGTTTCCTGCTTGGCAGGGGGTTGGACTCGATGGCCCTTGTGGTCTCTTCCAACTCTATGATTCTATGATTCAGTCTCTGCTGCACCTCATTCCAAGGAAATCAAACCCAGAATCCCTGAAACCTCACACGACTCAGAGATTGGGGTGGCGTGCAAGAATATTGTTTTTTAGTAGAATGTCTTAATAAATTTGCAGCAGGCAATGCTGTCCTCAAAGAAGTGATTTTCTCTCCTGGTATGCCAGGATCTGGTAGTTGGCTCTTGATGAGAAATTAACTCAGCAGTGCAGAAGAAATTTGCACAGAGAAATTCTCAGAAACATGGTTCCAGTTTATTGCTTATGCAAATACAAAACACAATATGGTAGGAGATGTTTTTCTCCAGATTTAAGTGAACAACACTTTCAAAATGATGCAGCTGGTAGGGAATAAAATAATTGATGACAATACAGGACAAGTTCTCCAAGACTGAGCGGCCTTTTGTACTTCTTCAGGGAATGAAGAATATGCCCGGGCAGCAGCTGTCATGGGAGTCTGCCGGTCAGTAATCACACAGTTCAAAGATGGAGTTAACTCTTTATTAGAATACCACAATCTCCACAGACTTGATTGAGCAGAGCAGCTCATTCCTGGGGGGTCTTCCTCCATGAAAATCAGTCGCCAAGACTGAAAGTCCCTGTCTCCTCAGAGCTTTTCCCAAACAGCCAGAGACTGCGCCTGCCTGCAGCCAACCTCTCCTCTGCCCTTTCCATGCCTCTTCTGGTTCTGGAAGACAAGGAGCGGGGAAGCTTGTCACAGCAGGTAGGGGGAGACACCCTTGACTCTTCACCAGCCAGACTCATCTCTGCCTCTTGGCCTCCCCCATCCCACTCTCCTACTTCAGCATCTGCCTCCAATTCTGGACTCCTCTCTGCCACCGACTCGACCCGCTCACTAAGCCCTTTTACCTCTTCATTTTACACCTCTTCTCAGTCTTCTCCCCCTGACCCCTCATCATCATCCCACCACCCATCCCCAGGCTCCGAGCATTCTTCACTTGGGGGTTCCCCAGCTGGTTCCACCATTCCTCTGCGTCCAACTGGTCCATGACACCTCAGGGTACGCCCCCCCCTTTTCTGGAGACAACTGTTGTAATCAAAATCTCTGCCCTTTCCCCCTTATGGGGCATCCAAGAGCCCATATAGAGTCCTTAAGTAGGTTCCCTATTGGTAGGAGAAAATAACAGGACAACCAGAGAATATTGAGAAGCAAAGCAGCTAGGAAGCCTGATCTTTATTGATCTGTTGCAACAGGGTGCTCCCCTCACACGAAGGAGGGAGGAGGAACCCAGAACAATGGCGTGCAATGCCTTATAAAGACTTTTGAAATTGCCACTCCATAGATCAAGACCACCCCCAGAAACATCATACATACATCACAGAAAAGGCGGTCTAAAACAGAAATTTAAATGTTGTTTTTCTCCTGTTGTTGTTTATCTCCTGTCTGGCAGGTTTCTTGATTGGATATCCTGGGGAGCCTGGCCAGTCTTTTGTAATGATAAATACCGTATTTTTCGCTCTATAAGACGCACCAGACCATAAGACACACCTAGTTTTTGGAGGAGGAAAACAAGAAAAAAAATATTCTGAATCTCAGAAGCCAGAACAGCAAGAGGGATCGCTATGCAGTGAAAGCAGCGATCCCTCTTGCTGTTCTGGCTTCTGGGATAGCTGCGCAGCCTGCATTTGGTCCATAAGACGCACACACATTTCCCCTTACTTTTTAGGAGGGAAAAAGTGAGTCCTATAGAGCAAAAAATACGGTACTTAGTTCCTGAGCCAGGTCACAGGCTCAACCTATTCATACACAGACATACCTATAAGACAGAATTTGTGAAGGAAAAGACAATGGGGAGGCTTTTCCATTTTCCTTTGACCTTGCAGAGAAAACATTTGGTCAGTTTGGGAATCAAAATGGTTCCAGGTCGGTCTTCCTGTGCTGATCTATGTACGTGCTTGGTTGGTACACTTATGAACATTTAACATATATCAAAGATCTCAAAATTCCTATCACACAACACTGCCTGAAATTGTGGTGAGTTGCTGCTGCCAGCCAGTGTAGGCAACACTGATCTAGATGGACCAGTGGTCTGACTCAGGAGTTTCCTGCACACCTCCGAAGCTGCTGGGTTTCCCCCGGAGCTTGTAAGCACATCCTCCTAATTGCTTTCAGTGTTGAGATGCGCTGCTGTTTATTTCAGCTCATTCCTGATTTAAATTCTCCTCATGCTGCTTTCCAGGAATGTGAAGGTGGATCCATCTATTTTAATTTTAAAATGGAAGCTTGAGTGGCAGCAGGGAAGGGAGCGGGGGGGGGGGGGGGGAGAGACGGACAGAAAGGACTCCGTCTCCAATTAAATTGGACTCGCCATTCTTTCTGTCTGTCTGTCTTGTCTTCCCTCCCTCCCCCGAGGTAAATCCCTTTTAATTTGATTAGGACAAAAATTCCTGGCACTAAGCAGATTGAGCTTGTCAGCTGCTCTGTTGCATTCCCCCCTGTAACTAAGGGAATGTAATTTACCATCTGGCAAGGAGATCAAAATGCATTGAGGCAGCCCGTTGATGGCAAGCCAGAAGAAGGTTCCTTGCGACAGCATCTTTTCTGGCGTGGTGGACCAAGTAAGAGGATGAGCTTCCTTTACAGCATAATAAATAATAATAATAATAATAATAATAATAATAATAATAATAATAATTTATTATTTATACCCCGCCCATCTGGCTGGGCCTCCCCAGCCACTCTGGGCGGCTTCCATAGAAACCAAAAATACAGTAAAATATCACACGTTAAAAACTTCCCTGAACAGGGCTGCCTTAAGATGTCTTCTGAATGTCAGGTAGTTGTTTGTCGCTTTGACATCTGATGGGAGGGCGTTCAACAGGGCGGGCGCCACTACCGAGAAGGCCCTCTGCCTGGTTCCCTGTAGCTTTGCTTCTCGCAATGAGGGAACCGCCAGAAGGCCCTCGGCGCTGGACCTCAGTGTCCGGGCAGAACGATGGGGGTGGAGACGCTCCTTCAGGTATACTGGACCGAGTGGGGGACCTTTTTGTACAGCACAAGGGCCACATAACTTCATGGACGATCATCTGGGGGCCACATTCCAGTGGTGGGCAGGGCCATTGGGGAAAGTGATGGATGCGATGCTGACCTCTCTGTCCACCATGCAAAATTTGGTTAAAGCCAAGTGAAATATACTCAGAGTCAAGAGTGGATTTCATGCTCTTTATTCAGCTCATAGTGGTGAGGAGGAATGAAAGTTTCCCCAAAGTATCTGCTTTATATACATTATTTACACAATGGGCTGCACGTGATTGGCTAATTCCAGAATTCTCCTGTAGGCCAATCAGGTTGTGGATTCACTTCCATCTGGAGCTGGATTGGGTGGCTCCTGCAGACCAATCATACTGCTGCATTGTTCTAGGACCAATCAGACTGCTGCATTCTGAATCCTATTGTTCTAGGACCAATCAGACTGCTGCATTTTGGGTCCTATTGTTCTAGGACCAATCAGACTGCTGCGTTTTGGTTCCTATTCAACTCAGTACATAACACCAAGGCTGTTTTGAAAGGTTCGGTCAGCCATATTGATTCAAAATGGCGTCCGGTTGTATCGAAACGTTGACAAAACGCCTCCTTCTCTTTGATCTCGGGAACCATCATGCCAAATCTGGATATCTAAAGAGGTGTCAAGCTGCATAGAAAACGGATGAAAAGCTTTCCAAAATATACAGTCGACTCCGAAGTCACGCACATTTAACTTGCGCGGTTGTGACTTTGCACAGTTGGTGGAAGGATAATTGGAATGACACAAATTAAATGCACGCAAAGCAGGGGTGAACGAAGGTGTCGTGACACCCAGGGTAGGGCGTCGCTACGTAGGGTGCATGTGCGGCGTTACTACGTACAACGCATGCGCCGTACGAAGTGACGCCACACATGCGCTGTACATAGCGGTTTGCCAACAGTGCCGGGATCCTCTGCTCGCAAACAGAGGATGCTCAACTTGCGGCTGCGGTGGTGTGATGGCTACTCGCTCCGCCCCTGCGGGGTGCCTTTTTGTCACACACACACCCAGACACGGTATCTGGGGCACACTGCCCGCTCCCCTGTAACGCCACTGCATGCAAGGCAGGGAACTTAAAATTTCTCTCTGCGCTGGGTTTTTCCAGTGCTTGGCTTAGCGGGGTTTGGGATGAACGCACAGACCCTCCAAGTCCCCCTATTTTCCAGGGGCAGCCCCAGATTTACAGAAGCCGTCATGGTTTCTGATTTGATCACAGAATGTCCCACTTTCCCTTAAAGGGTAAAGGGACCCCTGACCATTAGATCCAGTCGCAGACGACTCTGGGGTTGCGGCACTCATCTCGCTTTACTGGCCAAGGGAGCCAGCATAAAGCTTCCGGGTCATGTGGCCAGCATGAATAAGCCGCTTCTGGCAAACCAGAGCAGCGCACGGAAACGCCGTTTACCTTCCCGCCAGAGCGGTACCTATTTATCTACTTCCCTCTGGGGGCAGGAAACTGCCAGCTCCCCTTTGTCCTCTGGAAATGACTCATGGGGAGGGGGAAAGGGGGAACCAGCCAGGTGACAAGACACTCAGGTTACCTCCACAACTCCTCCCTCAACCCCTCCTTTTTGTGATGTAGTTGTGATGTAGTCTTAGGGGTGTGGTTTGGGGGATTAGTAACTAATAAAAGTTGGGGTCTTCTTTTGTTCTGGGCTTCCATTTTGCTTCATCTTGTTGCGGGTGGGAGTCCTGTCACGACAGTATCCAATAAAGGCCAAGCCTACAGGCTGCTGTTTTAGAATCATAGAATCATAGAGTTGGAAGAGACCAGAAGGGCCATCGAGTCCAACCCCCTGCCAAGCAGGAAACACCATCAGAGCACTCCTGACATATGGTTGTCAAGCCTCTGCTTAAAGACCTCCAAAGAAGGAGACTCCACCACACTCCTTGGCAGCAAATCCCACTGTCGAACAGCTCTTACTGTCAGGAAGTTCTTCCTAATGTTTAGGTGGAATCTTCTTTCTTGTAGTTTGGATCCATTGCTCCGTGTCCGCTTCTCTGGAGCAGCAGAAAACAACCTTTCTCCCTCCTCTATGTGACATCCTTTTATATATTTGAACATGGCTATCATATCATCCCTTCACCTCCTCTTCTCCAGGCTAAACATGCCCAGCTCCCTTAGCCGTTCCTCATAAGGCATCGTTTCCAGGCCTTTGACCATTTTGGTTGCCCTCCTCTGGACACGTTCCAGTTTGTCAGTGTCCTTGCTCCAAGTTATCCTGGTTGGTGTCTTTGTTTTTGTCCAAGGGAGCCCTCGGATTTTCCCGTTAACACAGTATCCCTGGAATGTACCCCCCCCAAAAGATGTGAATGTATTGTGCTGTCTATGCTACATGCGCGTCTAAAACCACCTATCGGAAGTGGCTCTCCTCCTTTTGATCACTGATCATCACTGAGCAAACACGCCTGGGGTTGGATATTAATTTCCTTACCGTTCCCAAGAGGCTCTTCCTGTCTGAGTTGTGTATCTCTCTGAAATTATCTGTACGGCGGCCTTTATGAGGCTGTATTTCATCCCCGCATGGCATACGATGCTACTTTGCGCGGGGTACCAAGTAATTAAGGCCAGCTTACAAGTCTCCTGATTTATGGGAACCCAGGGCTGCTCTCCGGCGCCCGTCAATACGAAGCGAGCAACACGGAGCCGGGAGCCACCCCAGACACTATCTGTTTCATTAAACAAGGAACTGCCACAAAAGAAACAACAACTTTAATATCCTCTCGGTGCTGCCAAGCATTAATAGCGTCGGCACTCATTCCCCGGGACTGAAATTGGCAAGGCGCTTGTTAATATATCTGACGGACGGAGCTATTGCCAGCTCTTCAAACTCATCTACAGTGGTGCCCCGCAAGACGAATGCCTCGCAAGACGGAAAACCCGCTAGACGAAAGGGTTTTCCGTTTTGGAGGTGCTTCGCAGGACGAATTTCTCTATGGGCTTGCTTCGCAAGATGAAAATGTCTTGCGATTCCTGGGGTTTTTTTCCGCTCCCTACCCCCTTTTTCTAAGGCACTAAGCTGCTAATAGCCTTTTAGCAGCTAATCCGCTAATCCGCTAATCCCTTAAGCCTTTAATAGCCTTTAATAGCCGCTAAACCGCTAATAGCGCTAATCCGCTAATGGGCTTGCTTCGCAAGACGAAAAAACCGCTAGACGAAGAGACTCACGGAACGGATTCTTTTCATCTTGCGAGGCACCACTGTATTTGCATGCAAAGTTATAGATACTTCCACCTTCACCAGCAACTCATGGTGGTTTAGACCAGTGGTCAGCAAACTTTTTCAGCCGGGGGCCAGTCCACTGTCCCTCAGACCTTGTGGGGAGCTGGACTATATTTTGAAAAAATAAATGAATGAATGAATTCCTATGCCCCACAAATGACCCAGAGATGCATTTTAAATAAAAGCACACGTTCTACTCATGTAAAAACACGCTGATTCCCAGACTGTCCACGGGCTGGATTTAGAAGGCGATTGGACCGGATCCGGCCCCGGATCTGGCCTTAGTTTGCCATGTTTTTACTGGCCCTGGAGTGCTGCTGGGCAGTCGGCTGGGTGGCCAGACGCTCTTGCTCCTGGCTCGATTTGGGTTGCCGGGGTGTTCAGTGGTTTCCACAGCTGACACGCTGGGCGTCCCCGGTTCCCCTTCGGCAGTGGCAGCAGCAGTCTCGGCAGCCCGGAGCCAGCCTGGTAGCGCAGTTGGCTCTGGCTGCCTTCAGGAGCTGCTCGCTGCCGTGGCGCCCGCCATTTTGTGTCACCAGAGGTCCCCATATGATGTGTCATGTGCCTTTGAACCAATCACGCAACATTCATTCCCTACTAATAAATCTACAACACTTAAAATATAAATCCGGGAACATTAAATGAAATCTGGGGACATTCCGGGGACGGATTTTGTCTGGGGATGGATTTGTAAATACGGGGACTGTCCCCAGGAAATGGGGACGTCTGGTAACCATATGTTAGGGTCCCAGAAACCCCTGTGAAGGGGGATAGATAGTTAAACCACACTGGGAACTGCAGTTCTATGAAAGGGATAGGGGTAGCCTAACAGCTGTACCACTGAGCTACAGTCCATCTGCTACAAATCCAATAAGATTCCAGACCTCATGTTTCTGAGAAAAGGGATGGCTTGAACAGAAACACAGGAAGCCACTATCTACTGAGTCAGACCCTTGGGTCCATTTATATAATTATTATTATTATTATTATTATTATTATTATTATTATTATTTATACCCTGCCCATCTGGCTGGGTTTCCCCAGCTACTCTGGGTGGCTTCCAACAGAATATTAAAATACAATAACCCATTAAACATTAAAAGCTTCCCTAAACAGGGCTGCTTTGTCCATGGAATTTTCTTGGCAGGGATACTGGAATGGCTTGCCGATGTTGGAGGAGACTCTTGAGAGTCCCATGGACTGCAAGAAGATCAAACCTCTCCATTCTGAAGGAAATCAGCCCTGAGTGCTCACTAGAAGGACAGGTCCTGAAGCTGAGGCTCCAATACTTTGGCCACCTCATGAGAAGAGAAGACTCCCTGGAAAAGACCCTGATGTTGGGAAAGATGGAGGGCACAAGGAGAAGGGGACGACAGAGGACGAGATGGTGGGGCAGTGTTCTCCAAGCTATGAACATGAGTTTGACCAAACTGTGGGAGGCAGTGGAAGACAGGAGTGCCTGGCGTGCTCTGGTCCAGGGGGTCACAAAGAGTCGGACATGACTAAACGACTAAACAACAACAACAAAACAAGGCTGCCTTCCGATGTCTTCTAAAAGTCTGGTAGTTGTTTTTCTCTTTGACATCTGGTGGGAGGGCGTTCCACAGGGCGGGCGCCACTACCGAGAAGGCCCTCTGCCTGGTTCCCTGTAACTTGGCTTTTCGCAGTGAGGGAACCACCAGAAGGCCCTCGGCACTGGACCTCAGCGTCCGGGCAGAACGATGGGGGTGGAGACGCTCCTTCAGGTATACTGGGCCGAGGCCGTTTAGGGCTTTCAAGGTCAGCACCAACACTTTGAATTGTGCTTGGAAATGTACTGGGAGCCAGTGTAGGTCTTTCAAGACCGGTGTTACGTGGTCTTGGTGGCCGCTCCCAGTCACCAGTCTAGCTGCCGCATTCTGGATTAGTTGTAGTTTCTGGGTCACCTTCAAAGGTAGCCCCACGTAGAGCACATTGCAGTAGTCAAAGCGAGAGATAACCAGAGCATGCACCACTCTGGTGAGGTAGTCTGCGGGCAGGTAGGGTCTCATCCTGCGTACCAGATGGAGATGGAGAAAATGCCATAGACAGCTGCCCTCGACACATTGGCATTGCCTTCACTGTCTGGAAGCATCAGCTCTCCAGAGTATCAGTCAGGGAGTCCTACCTGGAGATGGCAAGGACAGAACCTGGGACCTTTTGCACGCAAAACAGATTCTCCATTACTATTCTTCAGATGCTGCTGGACTACAACTCCCATCGTCCCTGGCCATTGGCTGAGGCTGATGGGAGTTGGAGTACAACATCATCTGGCTTCCCACCCACCTCTGCTTTAAAAGGGCCCATTTCACCTTGCTCCCTCTTAGGTACCATCTCATAGAGGTGCATAGGATGGGCTGGTCCTTTTCCCCCCCAAGACCAGAGCTGCACATATCTCGCATGGCCATCAGGGGGCAGCATCGGACAGGCCTTGAGAACCAGGCCAGCGAGTTTTCCCTACGAGTGATCCTCTTCCACAGGATTCTTTGCATCTGCCGCCCCCCAATCTTTATTGCATTTTTAAAAAAATTTACAGGAATAAAAAGGAATAGATTAATCCTAAACCACATATACTAAGAGAAAAGGGGAAAAAATACATAAGAGAAAATTTTAGAAATTTAAATTAATTATAAAAAAAGAAAAAACAAAGAGAGAGGGGAAAAGATATTTATCAAATACACAACATTATTTAAGGAGTACAAACCTTAATTTGAATATTCTATACACAAAATTCCTAAAAAGGAGTTATCTTCATATTTCATCTTTCCTTCTTTTTTTATTTTCTGGTTTGTGTCCCTTATATGTTTATTGATTTCCCTCTATCTCTTTGCGGCTTGATCACAATGTAAGTAAGTAACTAGACTTTATTTGCATAGCCGACAGGCCATAGCATCAAAGGACAAACACCAACAGGAATACATTACAGATATAGTTACCATAAAATCTTGTGACCCTAGGTAAATTAATAATCTCAGTACTTAAAACTTGGCAGAAGTAATAAAATAATAATAATAAAACATAATGATAATAATAATAAAAACCTAGGCGAGGAATCCGGGTGACGACACTGATGTCATTCAGATAACAGCTCTCAGTCTCATTGCTCTCTCGATAAATTTGGCAACCTTCTCTGTTGTCGAGCTGTTCTGGTCGGCTAGAAGTGAGAACAATTTGGCTTCGCAAGAGCGGCCCGGGATGGCAGATAGGAGCTTGATCACAATTATTACAGTTAAATCTGTATTTGGTTGTTTTTAAATAAACAAAATTCCCTTATATCTGTGAACTTAATCTAGGCACAACCGAGTGTTATTGTTGGAGCTGTATTTTGTCAGGTAGTTTTTAAAGCAATCCCATTCTTTTTCGACCTTTTCACCTGAGGGTTCTTGCTTACCTGGTTGTTTCATGGCTCCATTTAAAGTCCTGGAATTGTAGAGGTGGAAGGGGTCCCGAGGGCCATCTAGTCCACCCCCCTGCAATGCAGGAGTCCTACCCACAGCCGTCGCTGGGTGGCCTTGAACCACCAGCTTTCTGGTTAACAACCAGATGCATGGGTCCATTGTGCCAACCGATGGATTGTACTTGACCCCTGGAGCCCTAAGCTGGGGGTGGGCAGCACCCAAGCATGCCTCAGAGATGTGGCCCAATCAGTGGCGTAGCGTGGGTTGTCAGCACCCGGGGCAAGGCAAGTAATTTGCGCCCCCTAACCCGGGGCAAGGCAAGAAATTTGCGCGCCCCCCCCCCCGCTGCACTGTCCCTCCCCCAGATAGTCCCTCGCTCTCTCTCCGCACCGCATGCCTGGCACCCTCCCCTCCACAGTGGGCGGCGACCCGGCGGCTCGGATCGGATTCGCACATCCAGCACTGCAGTGAGAGAGAGTGAGTGAGCCAGGTAGGGGCAGAGAGCTGCGAGTGCGAGCGCGCGCCCCCAGATGTTGCGCCCGGTGCGGCCGGGCCCCCCTGCACCCCCCACGCTACGCCACTGGGCCCAATGGTAAGCATAGCAAGATATTTGGCACCAGCTTGGCTGCACGAGTTGCCAGAAAGGGGCATATAAGACACCATCTAGCTGTCTTAGGGACTCCACTCTGGATTTGTGCCTGGTTCCCTGTAACCTCACTTCTCACAGTGAGGGAACCGCCAGAAGGCCCTCGGCGCTGGACCTCAGTGTCTGGGAAGAATGATGGGTGTGGAGACGCTCCTTCAGGTATACTGGACCGAGGCCATTTAGGGCTTGAAAGGTCAGCACCAACACTCTGAATTGGCCTCGGAAACGTACTGGGAGCCAGTGTAGGTCTTGAAGGACCGGTGTTATATGGTCTCGGTGGCCGCCCCCAGTCACCAGTCTAGCTGCCGCATTCTGGATTAGTTGTAGTTTCCGGGTCACCTTCAAAGGTAGCCCCACGTAGAGCGCATTGCAGTAGTCCAAGCGAGAGATAACCAGAGCATGCACCACTCTGGCGAGACAGTCCATGGGCAGGTAGGGTCTCAGCCTGCGTACCAGATGGAGCTGGTAGACAGCTGCCCTGGACACAGAATTGACCTGCGCCTCCATGGACAGCTTATCCCATTCAGGACCAGGGAGTCCTCCACACCTGCCCTCTTCCAGGTGGAAAAGCCCCATCTGCCTCTACCAGGATATCAGACAGGGGACATTCCCATCTCTACCTGGAGATGCTGGGGAAGCAACCTGGGACCTTTTGCATGCAAAGCAGATGCTCTGCAACCAAACTACAGCTCCTCTCCAACATAATGCATATCAATGCAGATCAATGCAGATCCCCCCATCTAGTCCAATATTGTCAGTTCTGACAGGCAGCATCTCTCTAAGGTCTGAAGCAGACTCCGGTCTCTCTCATCTTTAATTCATTTTATTATTATTTTCAAAACTGGGGATCACAGGAATCGAGCCAAACAGGTGCAATGATTTAAGTACGTTTGAAATTTAATTTAAAATCTCATCATGGTGGGTTACATTCTTTTGTGTTCTGTTCGCTTCTGTTAATGGTTTTTCGGCCGTAATTTTGCATTGCTTCATCAATGAAAAGCAGTAATTTATTTTTTTTAAAAAAAGGATGCTGGAAAACCCCTCTGTACCCTAGCTGTCTCCCCTGCCCCTCGCCCTTTAACTCAGACAGAAACTAGGATTTTAACCAAATATGTAACTGACAGATCTCATGATCCCCCATTTATTGCATCTTAAATCTTCTGAGCAAACAAAATGAAACATTTTATGGGCTCGTGACTCAGCTCAGAAGAGGGTGGAGAGCGAGGCTCAGCTGGAAGCAGAAGGCTGTTTTTCCAAGAGAGGGGTCCTGCGGCTTATGGCTGTGTGCATAATTTGAAACCTCTCCTCCTTCCAGTCCTAAGCACTTGAGTGAGGCCAGTGGCGTAGCGTGGGTTGTCAGCACCCGGGGCAAGTCAAGTAATTTGCGCCCCCTAACCCGTGGATTTTAGCAGGGGGCAGAGAGCTGCGAGTGCGAGTGCGCGCCCCCCCAGATGTTGCGCCCGGTGCGGCCGGCCCCCCCCTGCACCCCCCACGCTACGCCACTGAGTGAGGCACAAATGCAGTCTGTGCATGCCCAGAGGCAACCTCTTATTCGTATGCAGTTAAGACATGCTCCATTTGTTTTCGACAGGGGTTCAAAGCCTTGATTGGGACTCTCCTCTTTGAGAACTGAGTCACTGTTTCCAGCTGAGTCACTTTCTTCCTAGCTGAGTCCCTGCTCCCTTCATGGGATGAACCAGAAACCCCCAAATCTTCGCTTTTGTTTTTGTTTTAAAAAGGTCACTTTCCACCATTTCTAGAAGAAGAAGAGAAGAAGAGTTTGGATTTGATATCCCGCTTTATCACTACCCAAAGGAGTCTCAAAGCGGCTAACATTCTCCTTTCCCTTCCTCCCCCACAACAAGCACTCTGTGAGGTGAGTGGGGCTGAGAGACTTCAGAGAAGTGTGACTGGCCCAAGGTCACCCAGCAGCTGCCTGTGGATGAGCAGAGACGCGAACCCGGTTCCCCAGATTACGAGTCTACCACTCTTAACCACTACACCACACTGGCTCTCATAGAACCTCAGCTATGAGACAAAATGTGCAGACAGTATTCTTCTTCTTATTATTTATTCAAAATTATAACAACACATATTATCCAAAAACATATCATCCTTGTCCCCCCCCCATTTTTCCTCCCCCCACCCTCCCACACAAAACACCCCCACCCCACCCCCCGACTTCCCTCAGTTCCAGTCTTTGGTTTCTCTAAGAATGCAGTTTTCTGCATGTTACAAAGTTGTATAGATCCTCAAACTATTCAGCTGATTATTATCAATAAAAAGTTTGCGAATGTTTATTCAAAACCTGCCAAGTTCGCTTTGTTGTGTCTTCAGATACTTTGTAAAGGGTTCCCATTCATCTTTAAAGTCACAGTTATCCTTGTCCCGTAGCTTGTATGTCAGTTTTGCCAGTTCTGCATAGTCCATCAATTTTTCTCGCCATGATTCTTTAGTTGGGGTTTCTTCAGTCTTCCATCCTTGTGCTATTAAAACTCTTGCGGCCGTTGTCGCTTACAGGAAGATGCTTTTCAACTTTTTTGGCAGGTCTTTCCCTACAATCCCCAACAAAAATGCCTTCAATTCGTTGTATATCATTTCCCAATTTTTTTTTAATTACCTTACAATCCCACCACATATGATAAAATGTCCCCTCCTTTCCCTTAAACTTCCAACATATATTTGAACTAGTTTTGTACATTTTCCCTAACTGCACTGGTGTTGTGTACCATCTGTACATCACCTTCATGTAATTCTCTTTCAGTAGGGAACAATCTGTAAATTTTAAATCAGTTTTCCATAATTTTCCCCAATCTTCCATCATAATGTTGTGACGTGAAGACAGTATTTTCAGTTGTGTGTGAGAGAGAAAATAGCACTGCCATTGTTTCATTTTGTTCCGTCCCCTCCCTGGAAAAAAATCCATGTAGCTCAGACTTTTCCTCTTCAACCTCAATGAGGGCTAGAAGCTTGCCTTCTGGAAGCCAAAGGTGAGGCTGCCAAGAAGCCAGCTCTTGCCATCAGTCAGGAAATGAGTTCAGCTTCCAATTCTGTCTCAACGCAGAGCCTGTGAGCAGTTGCATGAGAGAGTTCTTTGATCTTCAATTCTTATGAATGACACCCTTAGGGACCTGATTTTTCTCGATGGTTAGCTGTGGTCTTTCGGCTGCATGCCCAGGCAAGCTTTCTTACCCACAATCCCCGTCACCCTACAAAAGAAGCGCAGGCCTTTGCTGGGCTCCAAACCCATTAGTCGACTTCAGACAGCCCCAGGTGCAGATGGTGGCTTCTTTTGATCATCTCTTGCCCAAGGCAAGATCTAGGCAGCGACATTTTAAATACCAAGCGCTGGCTGTTCACTTCCTTCCTAGACTCGCTTTCCCCCCACCGCGTTTAGACTCTGTATGTGCTACGGGACCACATTCGCACTGTTGCAGGAATTTACGTATAGGTTAGGGGGGGGTTGCCCCTCCAGCAGATATCATGCACATGCAGCCCACTACCAAAATCAGCACAATCCCTTTTGTGACTTTTGTGATTTGTCCCCGCAAAACACTTCGTCACAGTTTCTCCCTATCTATTCAAAGGGCCTCCGCTGCACGATACCAAATGTAAGAATTCACTGATCAATGTATCTATGTAGTGTCTCCCTGGGAAAACTTCAGAAATTCATATAGACATGTGAGCTCAGCTATTCAGCAACCCCTCTGCCTGAGTGATAATCCCTGGCATCCTGATACCTGAGTGCCAGACAGGTAGCCATTCCAGAAATAACAAACCCAGATGAAGAAAAAAGGGTGGGATTAACTTGGCTGGGAAACAGGGAAATGTAAATATCTCTTTTGTTACACTTGATGGGTGTTTGGTGGAGGGCAAGGGGAATCATGAGGCAGGGTCCAGGATGCTCAGATTACTGCCACCAGACCTCCCCTTTCATGATGTAACCATGAGGTATCAGTGATGTTGTTTGAGGGGGAGATGACATGGGGATTAGCAGCTAATAAAAGTTTGGGTTCTCTTTTGTTCAGGGCTTCCATCTTGTTCCACCTTGTGGCAGGTGGGAGTCTTGTCACGACAGTCTTCAATAAAGACCAAGCCTACTGGCTGCTGTTTACTCTGGCATTCCTGGCTGTTGTCCTTGTTTTTCGTCCAAGGGAGCCCTCAGATTTCTCTCTTAACAGCACGAAACGCGTAAAGCTCTGCGATGCCACTTTAAGCACCCATGGCTTCACTCAAAAAGAACCATGGGAACTGTGGTTTGTTAAAGGTGCTGAGAGATGTTAGGAGGGGAAGCCCCCTTTGATTTTCCTTGCAGAGCAACTGTTCCTAGAGAGGTTAAAAACAGTCGATTCAGCTTCCCAAGGAATTGTCGCTCTGTTTTTTAAATGCATGGTGCAAATGTGGCCTGTGTCTCCTTTGGTAGGGAGTGACATGTTCCAGCACTGGATAAGGGCAGCCTATCTGAAGCAGGAATGAAGGAGGAATTTGATTTAGTAGTAGGCATTTAAAGGCAAGCATGATTGACACCTTTCAAAGCAGGAAGTGGACCCAAACCCAGGAATGGTACCCGGCAGTAGGTGGCGCTAGAGCCAAACCTGACCCTATACTCCGCTGGGAGCCAGTGCAACTGGTAAAGCACTGGGTGAATATGCTCCCATGGCAGGGACCCCAATGGCCCATCTAGTCATAGAATCAAAGAGTTGCAGAGTTGGAAGGGACTTCAGAGGTTCTCTAGTCTAACCCCCTGCAACGCTGGAATATGCATTTGTCAAACTTGCAAGCTTGGCACCACGCTCTAATCAACTGAGCTATTTTCCAGCATCATGTTGTCACAGTGGCCAGCCGGATGCCTCAACGGGAAACCTGCAATTGGGACCCAGGCCTTCTCTCCTCCTGGGGCTTCCAGCAACTGGTATTCAGAAAGATTGCCGCCTCTAAACATGGGAGCAGAACTGAGCCATTATGGCTAGTGGCCATTGATCGCCCTTTGATGAAGAGATGGCGGCTCTTGGGGCCTCGGCTGTCCAATCACGGTTGCTGGCTCCCATCTGCCAACGCCGGTTGCCAGCCCGACAAAGGCCCCCCAACCCATTTGTCTTTCATATGAAAAATGCCACGGTACTTTTCAGCCAAGCAAAGGCGGTTTGTGTATGTGTGCTGGCGAAGGAGGCAGGCTGCCTTTTTGCTTCCTTCTCTCCCCGCTCACCTCGAGAGACCAGTAATTGCTGCTGACATTTCAACCAAGAATAGATTCAACACCTGCTTGAGGCTTTTTTCCCTTTTTCCCTTTTCATTTTCAAAGCCCGGTATCCATCACCCATTCCTTTCAACAGCGATGGAGAAAGCAGAAAGGACTTGGCTGATCTGCGCCATCGGAAAACGTTTTATAGAATAATAGAATTGTAGAGTTCCGGAAGGGGCGACGAGGGTCATCTAGTCCAACCCCCTGCAATGCAGGAATCTTTTGCTCAACGTGGGGACTCGAACCCACTGCCCTGAGATAGAGAGTCAATGCACAGTAGGAGATAATCAATCTCTCACTTATTCTGGTTTGCTTGAAAGCTCCATGTGATAAGAGGGCTGATTCCAAGGGTCATGTACTCAAACGTGGGGCGCCCAGGTGGACCCCAGGGAGAACCTAAGAAGACCCCTGCTGGATCAGACCAATGGATCATCTAGTCATTGGGGGATACAGGAAGCCCTGAATTCATATTTTTTAGATGTCCCTTTTGCGATGAGGCACATAGAAAAACCACTGACCCCCTGCTGGTGAGGCTTGCTGACCTTCCGGCAAAGCAAAAATTCGATATTCTCCTGTTAGGCAAAGACCGCAAGACGACCCGGATTGTCGCCAGATTCTGCGCACAGATCTGTAGGCGCAGACCACCCCCCAATTCAATCTAGTTTGCTAAGAAAATTCCTAAACCCGGATCCACGGGCGACTTTGGGTCGTTTCTCTAAGGCGGTCTATTTTAAAGTTTATATGTGTTTATATGCCTATCGCACTTTTAATCTTAAAATCCATTGTTATGCATTGTTTTATATGTTTGTTTTGCTATTGGGATTGGGGTTCCATTTGTGTCTCTCAAGCTGGTCTCTGACCGTAATAAATTTCATTTCATGTCATCTAGTCTAGCATCCTGTTCTTGTTGATAGCAAAACAAATAGCTATGGGAAACCCACAATGAGGACCCAAGGACAACAGCAGTCTCAGCATCTGGTACTCAGGCATTGCTGCCTTCAACCTGGAGGGAGAACATAACCCTTTTGGCTTGTTGCAGTCGGTAGCCTTCTCCTCCATGTGTTTGTCTAATCCTCTTAATCTAAACTGGTGCCCATCACTGTCTCCTGTGGGACCGAGTTCCACAGTTTCACTCTGCACTGTGTGAAATTCTTCATCTGTCCTGAACCTTCCAACATTCAGCTTCATTCAGCTTACCTCTACTTCGCCTTGTCTGTCTTTGCTTCACCCCCTTTATAATACCTCTGCAGGTTCTCGGAGACGGACAGATGGGGACTGGTAGTCACAGGAGGGGGAGACTCCCTGGCTTCTTCAGCAGCCTGCCTCCACCCTGCCTCCTGGCCCCTCTCGAGCCTCTGCTTCTGCCTCCGCTTCTGCACTGCTCTTCCACAGCCTCTTCCTGCTCACTATGCCCTGTTGTCTCTTCAGCTTCCAACACCTCCTCCTCCCAGCTCCTCTGGCCACTTATTGTCATCCCACCACCAATCCCCTGGCTCTGATCCCAGCTGGTTCCTCCCATCATTTCACTCCTCTGCATCCAGACAGTCCATGACAGGAGATGACTCTTGACTAGAGAATATTAGCAGAGGGGTCACAAGTGGATGGGAAAGGCACTCTGCATATTCTCAAGAGACGCGTTGTTTTATTAACGTGCCCAAGTACTGAGGTTCTGCTAGGTGAGCATGGGAGCAAAATAGCTCCCCTTTTCCCTGCAGTTGACCCTGCTGTTAGACCTGGGCTGTGGAACCTGTGACCCTCATCCAGATATTGCTTCCAACTCCCCTCAGGCCCACAGCCAAAGTCTAGGATCTGCAACTACACTAGGCAGCGGGAGATCATTGTCTCAAGCAGATGGTTTTGGAGATCATGAATGGGCAGCAAGTTGTCAATCCAAGGCTGCAATCCTAACCTGTCAGCTTGGAATAAAAAGGTAAAGGTAAAGGTACCCCTGCCCGTAAGGGCCAGTCTTGACAGACTCTAGGGTTGTGCGCTCATCTCACTCTAGAGGCCGGGAGCCAGCGCTGTCCGCAGACACTTCCGGGTCACGTGGCCAGCGTGACAAGCTGCATCTGGCGAGCCAGCGCAGCACACGGAACGCCGTTTACCTTCCCGCTGGTAAGCGGTCCCTATTTATCTACTTGCACCCGGAGGTGCTTTTGAACTGCTAGGTTGGCAGGCGCTGGGACCGAACGACGGGAGCGCACCCCGCCGCGGGGATTCGAACCGCTGACCATGCGATCGGCAAGTCCTAGGTGCTGAGGCTTTACCCACAGCGCCACCCGCGTCCCACTGTCAGCTTGGAATAGGCACCACTGAATCCAGCAGGACTTACATCCGAGGAGACATAATGTACTTTTTTCTAATGTGTGTGGTTGGGGTTGTGTGGTTGTGTGTTGGGGGGGGTTGATCGATACTGTGAAAAGCGGATTAGTCTCCCCTCGTGACATCCATTCTTGGTGCAGAGGTCTCCCCGAGGGCAAACCAGTGCGATGAATGAGCTACCCATAATCCGACATCTCCATTCAGCCTTCCCAGGCGAATCGGCTCACCGCAGCGGTAATATTCCGGTTCTAAATTTATTACAGAGTCTTAAACATTCACGTCGTCTCCCTCGCTCTCCCTGCCTGCTGCCTGATTTAATTTTAAATCCAGTTCTTCCTGAGCGGAGGCGTTCCTTTGGTTCTGGAGAGACAATGGGCACCCCCAAACTCTTGCTGTTTTTCAGGTGGGATTCAGTCGTGGGCCAGGAATATCGGGTTCTGCGCAACTGAAGTCAGCTGGGAGGTCTTGCACGTCACACCCGCTCCCCCACCCCAAATGAAAACACTTCAGGATAACTATAAAGGTAAAGGTAAAGGGACCCCTGACCATTAGGTCCAGTCGTGGCCGACTCTGGGGTTGCGGCGCTCATTTCGCTTTATTGGCTGAGGGAGCCGGCGTACAGCTTCCGGGTCATGTGGCCAGCATGACTAAGCCACTTCTGGCGAACCAGAGCAGTGCATGGAAACGCCATTTACCTTCCCGCCGGAGTGGTACCTATTTATCTACTTGCACTTTGATGTGCTTTCGAACTGCTAGGTGGGCAGGAGCAGGGACTGAGCAACGGGAGCTCACCCCATCGCAGGGATTTGAACTGCCGACCTTCTGATCGGCAAGTCCTAGGCTCTGTGGTTTAACTCACAGCGCCACCTGTGTACAGAGGCCTAAAGGGGCGCATCGGATTCCCAGCCCTGAGCTTCCCCAGCCCTTCAACCAAGGCCCTTCCCACTCCACAAAGTTTCAGCTTGTGAAGATTTAAGCAGCAGTGCCAGAACAAAGAGACTAGTGAATGTTTTACTCTGCAGTCGGTGTAGCTTGAGCCTCGAGGAAGCACAGGCAGTGGTTATTTCCGAGTCCCCAGGGGGACCATTACTCTCTTTTCTCCATCCCACACATGCCAACCATTATTTGCAGCCTGGGAAATCTCTTTTTTTCATCTGCAGAACCAGGATTTGAGCACAGGATCTTTGAGGAGGTTTTTCGCAGAGCCAGTTCTTGGAGGGATTCAAGATTAAATGGGGGGGGGGGAGAACCGGGAACCGGGGCTTTGTTTGGAAATACTTTATGCTAACTACACCAATGTTATTAAGCCAGGTGGTTGAAGTGTGGAGGGGGTGGGGAGTATTGACATGTTTACCTAGTATCTAGGGGCACTTCATTTCCGCAACACTTCAGAAGTTGGAATGTGCATCAGCATTCTGTGACTCCTCAGTGAAAAAGCCAGCCGCTAAGGTAGGCTCAGGGACACTGGTGGTGCTGTGGGTTAAACCACAGAGCCTAGGACTTGCCGATCAAGGTCGCGGTTCGAATCCCTATGACGGGGTGAGCTCCCGTTGCTCAGTCCCTGCTCCTGCCAACCTAGCAGTTCAAAAGCACGTCAAAGTGCAAGTAGATAAATAGGTACCACTCCAGCGGGAAGGTAAATGGCATTTCCGTGCGCTGCTCTGGTTTGCCAGAAGCGGCTTAGTCATGCTGGCCACATGACCCGGAAGCTGTACGCCGGCTCCCTCGGCCCATAAAAAGTGAGATGAGCACCGCAACCCCAGAGTCGGCCACAACTGGACCTCATTTGAATCAGCTGAAGGCACAGGTCTTGCGGTCAAGCTATGGGGGTTTCCAAATCTGCACCTGGCCTTTGACTCGAGCTGTTCATTTATTTATTTTTTTTGAACTGCCTTCTTTTATTCGGCTTACCTGATTTTAGAGGGATGAATTCCAAAATGACTGCGGCAATGTCTGCACTGGAAATTTATGGTTTGCAATTAAATTTGATCCTTCCCTCATCCCTCGATGATCCTACCGACACACCCAAAGGCAGGGTTGATGTTGCATGACATGGTGTGTGTGTTTTTTAAAAAACCTTTTGAGCAATTGGAATGTTTGCAAACACTCCGTAGCCCCCCTGACAACCGCCAAGACCTCTTTTGCAGTCAGCTGACAGGTGGAGCTCTCCTAGCTCTGCAGCTCTCAAATACCCGCAGCCTCCCTTTTGACTTCCCTTGTGTCAGGCTTATCTGATTTCCCCCCCCCCCCCAGGTAAAATTAGCAAGAAAAAGAAAGGGGGGGGGGGAGAGCTATTCAGCCGCTTTTCTGTGCAAGGCTGATGCATGCTCCTGTGATTTGACATGTCTCCCCACCAGCTCAGCGAGAGTGCGGAAAGATTATCTCAAAGCCGAGGGTTGAAATTGCAAATAGATAATGGATTGAGGGAATACTTAATAAAAATTAGAGGAGAGAATGGGCCCGAGTAATCTTCTGATCTGGGGAAGGAATGAAAGAACAGAGAACAGAGAGAGAAAACACAAAAGGGTTTCAAAGCCTTTTATATCAGGACTGTCTACCACGTATATGCTGTGTCCGCGTCTCTCTATGTAGGTATCTACATAAATTATATACCCGCATAGGTGAAGACATAGAGAACGACCTCTTGAGATTCAAGTCCAAGGCACTTTTTTTTAGTTTTACTTTTTTGATTCTTTACAGTGAACAGGTTAAAGCCATTAGTTTGGATTCAGACATGATTGTTTCTGGGTACAGAGCTGATTGTTGTTTTTCGAGTGGTGGGGGGACACGGTTGTTGGAGATTGCCAATTGCTCCCTCCCATCTCCTCCTTCCCCCCTCCTGTGCCATCCCCTCTGGTTAAAGACAACCCACCCCCTGCTCCTCCTCAACTCGGGCACAATAAAGCATGGCTGCTTAAGGTTGCCAACTTCTCCTGCTCGTGCCAGCTCCTCCGCCACAAAGCAGCAGCACGGCCTGCAAGCACACTGTGTGTGTGTGGGGGGGGGAATAGCCACACCTGCCGTTTACTCTTAAAAGGCACAGGAGCAGGCTGGTGATTGGGTCAGCTGGCAACCTTACTAACAAGCCCAGAAGGGGCGGGGAACGCAGGGGGGACACACACACATGCTGCTAATAGTTTCTATTCCTCGTTCTCCTTCAAGCTAGCTCCCAAGGTCTGCAACTGATGGTCTGCAAGCCCCCGCCCAGCCACTAAAATTCAGCCCTTCAGTCTTCTGAAACTTGAAATTGGGGAAAGACATCACAAGTAGGGCTGGGTGATATATCAACGTATAGTCCAAAACCACTTTGAAGTCCATATCGTGATATCAATTTCCTAATTTCTGACCTGGCAACAGATTGAGAATCACGATGCATGTTAGGGCTGGGTGATATACTGCCCAAAACCACGATATTGGTTTTATCATTTGTGACCTTGCAATATATTGCAAATCGTAGGTGTGTGGGTGGGTGCTATGCAAAAACTGCAATGTGGGGGGAGACCGTGAAGCCGGCCTCTACCTGGCTCCATCCTTATTTCAGGCCTTGTGATATATTGGGATGTTTAGCTGGTGATATACAGTGGTACCTCGGGTTAAGTACTTAATTTGTTCTGGAGGTCCGTTCTTAACCTGAAACTGTTCTTAACCTGAAGCACCACTTTAGCCTATGGGCCTCCTACTGCCGCTGGAGCACGATTTCTGTTCTTATGCTGAAGCAAAGTTCTTAACCTGAAGCACTATTTCTGGGTTAGCGGAGTCTGTTTTAAGTCTTTTTTTACCAATTCAGTATATTTTCTTTTAATTGTCAAATAATTCTGTGTACATTGCGGCAGCCTTTGGCTATGTGCAATAAAACTGACTGAGACTGAGTTCTTAACCTGAAGCACTATTTCTGGGTTAGGGGAGTCTGTAACCTGAAGCGTATGTAACCCGAGGTACCACTGTATCATGAAGTTGAAAACCAGGTATCGCCCAGCCCTAATCACTAGTGCAGGGAGGAGGGGGGGGCCTGTGTCCAAGATGCTATTGGACTACAACTCCCATCACTCCTGACCATTGATCGTATTGGCTGGGGCTGATGGGAGTTGGGAGTCCCATGTCTTGAGGGCCACAAGTTCCCTCATCCCTGCACTAGACTCTGTTGCTGCTTTGCCGGCCTATTTTGTCCCTCTCGAGCTTCTGTAGAGGCCCTTCCAGGAACTGCTCGGAAGGTTGTACACAGGTGACCAGGGCTGAATGAGGCACACTGCACTGTTGTCAGCAGTGCCAGCGTCTAAGAGACATCAACACTAGGGTTGCCAGCTTGTCAAGCGGACACCTGCTTCTCTGCCTTTAACAGCGGCGTTCTCCGAAGATGTTCGAAGGTGACAATGGCAAGCGGAGCACCTGTTCAAGGCAGAGCAGCTGGACAAGGCAGGGGAGTCAGGTGGGATCTCCACGTAAGAGGTACTCGCTTGCACCCCCCAGCGCTGCCAGTCAGAGAAAACAGAACTGAGCTAGATTGACAAGTAGCCTGACCTGGTATAACAAAAGCAGCTTCCTGTGTTCTGAAGGCAGGATAATAATAATATAATAATAAATTTTTATTTATATCCCGCCCTCCCCAGCCAAAGCCGGGCTCAGGGCGGCTAACAACAATAAAATAATACAACATTCTAAAATCATTTCATTAATTCAAATCAAATTAATGGCAACCATTGGGCTAGAGTTCTGTGAAGATTGCCAAAGGAGGGAGTCAGGCTGTGCCCTGACCAAAGGCCTGGTGGAACAGCTCTGTCTTGCAGCCCCTGTGGAAAGATGTCAAGTCCCGCAGGGCCCTAGTCTCTTGTGACAGAGTGTTCCACCAGATCGGAGCCACAGCCGAAAAAGCCCTGGCTCTAGTTGAGGCCAGCCTAACCTCTCTGTGGCCTGGGACCTCCAAGATGTTTTTGTTTGAAGATCGTAAGTTCCTCTGTGGGACATACCAGGAGAGGCGGTCCCGTAGGTACGAGGGTCCTAGGCTGTATAGGGCTTTAAAGGCTAAAACCAGTACCTTAAACCTGATCCTGTACTCCACCGGGAGCCAGTGCAGCTGGTTTTAGCACTGGGTGAATGTGATCTCACAGCGAGGACCCCGTAAGGAGTCTCGCTGCGGCATTCTGCACCCGCTGGAGTTTCCGGGTCAGTCTCAAGGGCAGCCCCATGTAGAGCGAGTTACAATAATCCAGTCTGGAGGTGACCGTCGCGTGGATCACAGTGGCTAGGTGAGGGCGAGAGGGGTAAGGGGCCAACTGGATGCTCACTGAATAGACCAGCTGCTCTGCATGCAGAAGGGGAAAACGATGGCCCTCGAGATGGTGTTGCCTATCACCCAGACCACAGGCCATGCTGTGGGACTGATGGGAGCTACAAGTCCAAGAACACACCTTCTCCCAGAAGCATGGTTGGGGGCGGCACGAGACGCAGCCTTTTCTGTGGCTGCTCCCATATTGCGGAATCCCCTCCCGAGAGATCAGACCGGCTCCTTCTGGGCTTTCCTTCCAAGTCCTGCCTATTCGGACAGGCCTTTGAAAACTAAGCTGCAGACGAGGCCAGTTACCGGGCCGCTGTCAGGGCGGACTGTATTTTAATTGCTGCTTCTCAGTGTATTTTAACTACAGTATTTTTTGCTCTATTAAGACTCACTTTTTCCCTTCTAAAAAGTAAGGGGAAATGTGTGTGCGTCTTACGGAGCGAATGCAGGCTGCGCAGCTATCCCAGAAGCCAGAACAGCAAGAGGGATTGCTGATTTCACTGCGCAGCAATCCCTCTTGCTGTTCTGGCTTCTGAGATTCAGAATATTTTTTTTCTTGTTTTCCTCCTCCAAAAACTAGGTGCGTCTTGTGGTCTTATAGAGCGAAAAATACGGCAGTTTGCGCTTCATGTTTTTGTATGCTGGAAGCCACCTTGAATCCCAACTTAGGAGGAAGGTGGGATATAAACTCGTTCATAGAATTAGAGAGTTGGAAGGGAGCACAAGAGTCATCTACTTCAACCCCCTGCAATGCAAGAATCTTTTGCCCAATGTGGGGCTTGAATACATGACTCTTGAGATTAAGAGTCTCGTGCTCTAGGGACTGAGCCAGGGTGTGGGTGTGTGGACACACGCACACTCTACACTAGGGTGCCAAATCTTGACACTCATGCTTCCCCCAAAGAATGCCGGAAGCTGTGGTTTATTATCACCACTGAGAGCTGTTAGGAGACCCCCCCCCCCAAATTCCCCTCAAAGAGCTACAATTCCCAGAGTCCTCTATGAAGAGGGTTTGCTAAACCGCTCTGGGAATTGCAGTTTCCTGAGGGAAGAAGAGGAGGAGTTTGGATTTGATATCCTGCTTTATCACTAAACTAAGGAGTCTCAAAGCGGCTCACATTCTCCTTTCCCTTCCTCCCCCACAACAGACACTCTGTGAGGTGAGTGGGGCTGAGAGACTTCAGAGAAGTGTGACTGGCCCAAGGTCACCCAGCAGCTGCATGTGGAGGAGCAGGGAATCGAACCCGGTTCCCCAGATTACGGGACTACCGCTCTTAACCACTACACCACACCGGGTGTGGGAGGAAAGGGGTCTCCTAACAACTCTCAGTACCCTTAACAAGCAAGAGCTCCCAGAATGCTTTGGGGGAAGCCATGACGGGTTGAAGTTGTACCATAGTGCTTTAACTGTATGGTACAGAGAGAGAAAGAGAGAGAGAGAGAGAGAGAGAGAGAAGCGGAGAGAAAGGACATGAAGGAAGGAGGGCAAGAGTGGAGAGTGGGTGGCTGGGCGAGAGAGTTTTAAAAACATTTGGTGGCAATGCAATCTGAGTCAGGTCACACTTCAGAAAACAAGAGCCAGCTTGGTACAGGTCCAATGCAGGGAAGAAGGCCAAACTGGCAATTAGCCACGGAAGGTTTTAAACCCACAATACAGCAAAGTGGGTGTCCAGCTGCGCCTGGCCTTTCCCAACAGCCACCCCATATTTAATGAGAAACAAAGAGCTGGCAGAGTTCAGGGTGGCAGCGGAAGCCCTGCCCAGCCCTTGCTGAACGGTGGAGGCTGGGAGAGAAAAGACCATGCGGCAGTTAATGAGGTTCCTATTCAGCTCGCGAGGCAGGGGGGTAGCTGTAATCTGCTTTTGTGCCCACTCCCTGCTCCTAAAAGACCTTCAGGGGAGTGAGTGGTTTGGGCAAAGCACAAGCCATTGGAAAGAACACCCCCTTCCTGCCTGCCTGCCTGCCCTTTCTTGTTCACTGTTGCAATGAAATCCTCCTTCTGCTATAGGAATGCAGAGCAAGCGTGTTTGGAAGGTGTGGGGAGAAAGCACGGAAACGAACCGTGCAAAAACCCATCAATCGCAGCACCCAGCTTCCCACGGGTAGGCTGCCTCGGACGGTAGGGGTTCCATTCAGGAATCGCACTTAACAGCCAGCATTTGTGGATGCCCTCGCTCCCCCTCAAATATTAGCACATCCTTGCTGGTTTCATGGGAGTGGGGTGGCCAAGAGGCATTGATGTGCCTCTGAACGCCAGCCTCTGGGAATCGCAAGTGGGGGAAGTGTTGTTCTTGCGCCCAAGCCCTGCCTTCAATCTTCCCCAAAGAAGCATCTGGGTCAGCTCTTGAAGGGCTGGATGGATCATTGGCCCGATCGACCTGTGAGGCTCTTCTTGGAATCTTAGGAAGCCCAGGAGTCAATTCCGCAGCTCTGCAAACAAAATGCTTGTTCGCTTTGCCAGAAATCTGTGGCCTGTCCATTTTGTGCTTTGATGGCTCCAAAACTCTACTGGGAGAGAAAACAACAAACTCTGCCCACATTCTCCACCAAACCTGAAGGCTGGTGATTTGCAGAACTACCGTATTTTTCGCTCTGTAAGACACACTTTTTCCCTCCTAAAAAGGGGAAATGTGTGTGCGTCTTATGGAGCGAATGCAGGCTGCGCAGCTATCCCAGAAGCTAGAACAGAAAGAGGGATTTTTGCTTTCGCTGCGAAGTGATCCCTCTTGCTGTTCTGGCTTCTGGGACAGCCGCGCAAAGCCTCCTCAGGGCAGGAGGAACGCTCTCCCTGCCTTGAAGAGGCTTTGCGTGGCTATCCCAGAAGCCAGAACTGCAAGAGGGATTGCTGCGCAGCGAAAGCGGTGATCCCTCTTGCTGTTCTGGCTTCTGGGATTCAGAATATTTTTTTTCTTATTTTCCTCGTCCAAAAACTAGGTGCGTTTTATGGTACGATAGAGCGAAAAATACTGCAGTTTCCAGGTTGTTGGTGGAGAATGTTTTGTTTTGCGGGGCTTAGGAACAGAAACACAGGAAGATGACTTATGGCGAGTCAGACCACTGGTTGATTCAGCTCAGTATTAATTATCTCTGCTGTCAGCGTCTTCCTAGGATTTCAGACACAGGGGTTTCTCCCAGCCCTATCTGGCGATGCCTTTGGGGACCGAACCTGGGAGCTCTTGCATGCACTGAGCTACAGACCTTCCAAGCCTTACCTTCAGGTGCGGATAATTCCCAGCAGAGATTTCTCTAAGCCCAGTTTCAGGCTCCCTCTCCTTGGGTGGCGGGACGATGACAGAAGACTTCAAACCAGCCTGGCACCAGTTGAAAACCTTCCGCCGCGTGTCGACGCACCACGCCACGTCCCCTTGGTCTGCCAAGCGACCCGTAACCCCAGAAACAATCACACGAGCGAGCAAGGTTCAGGCAGGGCCACCCTCCCCAAACTGCCCGCCTATAAACTAGCTCGTCAGATACAAAAAGAGTACTTCGAAATATTATACAATATTATCCTTTATAATATAGCAATATATTTTCATAGGTAAAATAAAACTATGGTTATGCTTTCCCCTAATAATCTTTTTGTTAAAAAAAGAAAAAGAAAAGAAATAAGAAAAAAAAAGCGAGCTTTTAAGTGCAGCTTCCTCACCGAAGCTCTTATCGTCTCGACAAACGCGTCAAGCGCCAGGCTAGGTCAGACGCAGCTGTTTTGTAAAGGTGTGCAGTTGCTGTTTGGCTCCTTTCTGACGGTGGGGGGCGGGCGGGTAGACATATGTGGGTCAAACCATGGTGGATTTGCTGAGGTGGCATTAGGACCGGCGTTGCCAACACCTTCTCGGTGGTTCCAGTTTCCCCTATTCCTCCGCCTCCGCAGGCATTTCCAAATGATGGGTGATTATTAGCAGCACACTCGTAGCAGACAGAAGTTGTGGGAAGGTTGCTGGGACCTGAGCCCACAATGGCGAAGTCCAGAGAATGAGCATAGGGTGCCTGCTGCACCGGACCAGTGGCGCACCTCCGAGTGGCCAACCAGAAGCCTGTGGGAAACGGGCAAGCAGGATCCGAGCACAAGAGGAGTCTCACCTCCTGAGGTTTCCAGCGGCTGGTATTCAGAAGTACAGCAGCCTTCAAAGCCATGGTGGCTAGAAGCTCTCTCCCACGAATTTGCCTAATCCTCTTTCGAAACCATTTAGGCAAGTGGCCAACACTGCCTCCTGGGGAGCAGGGTAACGTGGGCAGAAAGGAAAAGGGCAGAATTGAGTTTGGGCAAATACCACGCCCTGTTTCAAAAGCAGTATGCCATTTCAGGAGTCACGGCTTTCGCCCAAAGTATCCTGCAGTTTAAGGATGCTGAGATTCGTTGGCAAACCGTTTCCCCCCACGGAGCAACAATTCACAGAGTGGTTTGACAATCAATCCCTCTTCCCGGGAGACTCCGGAAATTGTAGCTCTGAGAGAGGAACAGCGGTGTTTCCTAATACCTGCCGTTGCATTTAACAAGCCACAGCTCCCAAAATTCTTTTTTTTGGGGGGGGGTGGCGGGGAGCCGTGGCTGTTGAAGAGGTATCATAGTGCTCCAAACGGTGCAGATATGACATTTATCTTGTGCCTGGCATCTCATTGCTTTGCCAGATGGTGAGCTGAAGGGGACATCTTTGCTGAGGAATCTCGTCCCATTTTCCCACCCTACCCTTTGTATACCTGGCTGTGTCGCCTCAGTGGTGGAGATGGCTTGTTTACATTTTTGTTTAAAAAAAGGTCGCGGGGAGGCAGGGGCTGCCGCAAGGTGTCTTGGTGTCAAAAATACGCTCCAGAGCTGATGCACACATTCAAGAAGTAAAAACACAGCACCTGATACGGCTCTGCTGAGACTGTACCACTCTGGAATGTCAGGAAGCACAACCCAACTACAATTCCTCCTCATGTCATACATGACCAGAATGCTAGAACATAGGAAGCCATCTTGTACTGAGTCAGATGAGCTCAGGCTTGTCCACACTGACTGGCAGCAGTTCTCCTAGGCTGGCAGATGTCTCCAGATGTCTACCTGGGATAATTTGCATGCAAAGCAGGGGTTGGGCTTGTCTACAGAGCCATGGTGCTCCCTCCCTAAGCTAAGCTGCAATCTCTCTCTCTCTCTTGTGAAGATGGCGACCTTCCGAAAAAGGGGTTCTAACTGAAAGGGGTGGGCATCGATCCTGCAATCTTCTCCCCTTGCCCAAAGCAGTATAAGAAAAGCCCCAGGCTGCATTGTTTCACATGCTCTTTCTAAAAACCAAGCCCATCAAAACTGGTAAGGCGTGGCAAGATTGGCACCTCCGACTGCACAGAGTGTCTTGGGCTCATTTCTGTTTAGTAAAAGAAAAAAAAGGGGGGGATGATCTCTGGTGAGCGAAGGAGTTACTAGGAGGGGTGTTAAATCTGATCCTGCAGTCTGTAATCACTGCCTCCCCCCAAAAAACCCTTTCTTCAATTTGTAGTTAATTGCCTAACAGCTGCCTTGGAACAGGCTGCTTTACGAAATTCATTTAAGCATTCATCGCGGCCCATTTTTTCTTTCCAGCTTCCGGTCCCAGCGCGGTTTTGACGGGCTCTTCTCATTTCCGGAGAAACACAGGTGCTTTGAGTGATGGCGGGAGATGCCACGGAAATAAGGGGCCTGACCTGGAGGGACAAGGAGGGGCAGACGCGGGGCTGAGATCCTGCTAGCCAAACAGATATAGAATCTGACGCTCCCTTCTCTGGATTCATGTCAGAAGGACGGGGTAGGAAGAATGAGGCGCCTTTGGGAAGAGGGGTTTGGCTGGTCACCAGGGTGAGCAAAGAAGACCCTCCAGACAAGCAGCCAGCAATTTTCTCTCTCTAGACTGGACCAAAAAATAATAATGTTCTTGCCCCCAAGCCACTGATCTGCCAGAAATGATCAACACTGGGGCGGGGAGGAGGCTAGTAACTTTTCCAGACTAACAGCCATTGGGGATCCGAAATGGCTCAAGGGAGTGATCAGTTAACCCTTTCCTACTGTGCAGTTCTCGCATGATTGAAACCAGCTGCTAGGAGTCCTGCAATGTGGAACTGAGTCTGCATTCTGAGTAGCTTGAGGTAGAGGGAGGCTTGCCTTCAGAACGGGAAAGCAGAGCTGTCCAGGGTGCTGAAATGGAACGAGGCTCTTTCTGTGACAGCTGTGTGGGCTGACGCTGCTTCCTGGAATTTCCCCATAAGTCCCTTGCCCACCGTGCTACCCCCTACCAGAGTGGCTAAGAGGATTCGGGAGGGGTGGGTATGCCTGCTTCGAACAGCACCTCTGCCCTCTGCGTGGAGCTTTTGAGGAGCCGACCTCCTCTCTCTGAGCCTCTGTCTTCACATCTGCCGCAGGGGGGGCCTGAAGACTCCTGCCTGTCTCACAGGGCTGCCAAACAAGGATTTACAGCAAAAAGAAACATGCAGATGAGTTGAAGTGCTAGGAAGAAAGATGTAGGAAGCTGCTTTATACAGAGTCAGACTGCTTTCCCACCTAGCTCAGGGATGTCGACACAGGCTGGCAGCAGCGGCTGTCCTGGGTTTCAGGCAAGGGACATTCCCATCCCTAACTGGAGATGCCGGGGGTTGAATCTGGTGCCTTCTGCATGCAAAACAGATGCTTTAACATTGCGGGGTGGCCCTTCCCTTCAAAATAAAGATTCTAGTCCTCACAGAGCATGAAGCCAGTCTCTATCTTCCTTTCCTCGTGGTGGAGGTGCCCTAACTCGCTTTTATGTAGCTAAAGGAATGCAGGGAAGGGCTGCCTTATATAGAGTCGGCCCATTGGCCCATCTAACTCAGTATTACAGACACTGACCGGCAGCTGCTCTCCAGGCGGGGGACAGTAACAGTCCAACCGGAGATGCCAGGAACGGAACCTGGGACCTTTTGCATGCAAAGCGGATGCTCTAGGGCTGAGCCACAGCTCCTTTCCCAGCAGCGAAAGCTGCCTTATATTGAATCGCACCATTCGGCCCATCTAGCTAAGTGCTGGCAGGTGAAATGTCCTCGTTCTGATCACTTCAGACAAATCCTAGCTTTTCTGGGAGGCCGGGGGACTGACCGAGAAGACTCAGAGGGGCTCGCACCGTACATAACCCTCCTCCAAATATTTCCTGGCAAAGCAGGGCATCTTCAAAGCCCCAAACTGGCGTGGGGGGGGGGGAGAGAATTCAGTGGGCGTTATAAGGATCCTGCCCTGAAGCTCCGCTCCGTTTCCTAAGCAACTTCAATTGCAAGGAATGCGGGCCACCTACCCTCCTCGCTAAGTGGCAGGTTTCTTCCCTCCCTCTTCCCCGTTTAATGCTTTCTGGCGCTGCGATGTTCGGAAAAGCCGCACACAGCTGCTGAAGGGGAGTTTTGACAAAAGACATCCCCCCCACCCCCCCGCCTCCCCCGAAATAAAAACCCCACATGCCGAAAAATCGCTAAAAAGCACTTAGATCTACCTGGGGTGTTTTCTCCCTCCCCTTTCTCGGCTCGCAATTAACCGGAGCCGCGGGGCGGCGCGTAATTAATATCGCTGAGCAATTACACGCTTGCTTTGCCTGTTCAAAGGGAACATGAAGAGTCACCTGCTCAGCTCTCGCTGGAACGAGCCAGCGGCCGCCACGCGGGGCTCAGAAGCCGAGCCAAGCCCCCCCCCCCCCAAACAGCCTGAATGAGGAGCCGTGCCAGAGGGAGGCATTTGCCTGACAAAAAAGCAGGTGGCAGCGGTTGGGTGATGCCAACAATCGCCTTGACAAAAGGGAATGGAGGGTTCAGAGCAGAGGGCTGTGGCTGTTTTGCTCCTCGCTCCCTCTGGGAAGTTAAAGGTAAAGGGACCCCTGACCATTAGGTCCAGTCGTGGCCGACTCTGGGGTTGCGGCGCTCATCTCGCTTTATTGGCCGAGGGAGCCGGCGTACAGCTTCTGGGTCATGTGGCCAGCATGACTAAGCCGCTTCTGGCGAACCAGAGCAGTGCACAGAAACGCAATTTACCTTCCCGCCAGAGTGGTACCTATTTATCTACTTGCACTTTGACATGCTAGGTTGGCAGGAGCAGGGACCGAGCAACGGGAGCTCACCCCGTCGCAGGGATTCGAACCGCTGACCTTCTGATCGGCAAGTCCTAGGCTCTGTGGTTTAACCCACGGCGCCACCCACGTCCCTGGGTCTCTGGGGAGTTAAAAGGGTGTTAAAAGCAGGCAGCATAAAAAGAGTGAGTTTGGGCCCCTTGGGGGGATGGAGAAACCCCTTTTGACCAGCAGCAGGTGTCACCAAACTGGGAGGGATAGCTAGTGCTGCAGAAGACAGAATAGGGCTGCAAGATGGCCTTACAGATTGGAGAACTGGAACCAAACTGACAAAATGAATTTCACTAGGAACAAATGTTAAGTTTTGCACCTAGGCAGGAAGAACCAGCTGCACAAATATAAGGTGGGGGACAGCTGCCACTGGCATATGTGAAAAGGGTCTAGGAGTCTTGGTGCAGTACAAGCTGAATATGAGTCAACAGCGTGATGCAGCAGCAAAAAATACTAATGCCATTCTAGGATGCATCAACAGAAGTATATAGTGTCCCGATCAAGGGAAGTAATAGTCCCACTCTATTCTGCCTTGGTCAGACCACACCTGGAATCCTCTGTCCAGTTCTGGCACCACAGATTAAGAAGAAGATTGAGAAGCTGGAAGGTTTGTAGAGGAGGGTGGCCAAGATGATCAAGGGCCTGGAAACCAAGCCTTATGAGGAACGGTTGAGAGAGTTGGGTATGTTTAGCCTGGAAAAGAGAAGACTTCGAGGAGATATGATAGCCTTCTTCAAATATCTCAAGGGCTGTCACACGGAAGAGGGAACAAGCTAGTTTTCTCCTGCTCTGGAGGGTGGGACTCGAACCAATGGCTTCAAATTACAAGAAAGGAGATTCTGGCTAAACATTAGGCTCTGCCTCTCTTTGGAACTTTCCCACCCTGCAAAGGCCTCCGTCATGGAAATCTGCTTATTTCCTCCTCCCTCCCAACGCGTTTTCCTTTTGTGCTGTGGCATTTGAAAAAACAAAAACGCATCCGCAGAACTAAAAAAAGACGAAAGCTCACGCAAGTGGCACCCCAGGACTCACTCGGGGAGGGAGGGAAGAATCTAATAGTCTCCCCTGAAAGCGTGTGCATTCTTGGGGCTACCTTCTCATCCCCAGCCTTCAGGTAGTCTCCGGATCTGAGCCCGTGGTGTAAGGAGGGATTTTAATATCCAGAAATGAATTATTTGGAAGGCCTTACATTTAGCACACTGCAAAATGGTATCCCGCCTTTTCTCCAAGGGAGATCAAAGTTGCATGCAGAATTCTCTGCCCCTCTCTACTTTATCCTCACAACACCCCTGCGAGGTAGGGTTAGGCTGGGATACGCTAACCGCTAATGCGAATGGCGGCATTTAACGCATTTCCGAATGGGCTGTAGCTGAGTGTGAACAGCTCAACCTGAGCTCAATGAATCAGTGGTAAGATTCAGACATGACTTAGACAGCAGTGGCGGGGAACCTGTTCAATCCCTGGTGTCTCCAACAGAGCCTGGATACGCCCCCTTGACTGAAACTCTGGACAGCCGCTGCCAGTCAGTGTAGACAGCACACAGCTAGATGGACCAAGGGTCTGACTCTGCATTAGGCAGCTTCCTAATGATTCCTAGTAATTGTTTTTTCAAATAAGCTGTGCATTCCACACCCTGAAAAATCCTGGGGCTTGCACACCCTTCAAATGCAAGCCAGTGGCATTTCAAACCAGGCTTGGAACTGATTTGACTGCCAGTGGCAATTCAGTTCAACCACTTTGACTGCCGTTTCATTAACCAGTGTGTAGCCTAATTGTCTACATGGCAATTCAAAGCGCGAGCAAGCCAATTTAAGTGCCAATAGCGAATTACATTTAAACCGGGTTCAAACCAGTTCACCAATGGCTGAATGTGCAGGAGTGCCCACCACCATAAAAAACAAACAAACCTACAATTCCCAATATGCTTTTAGGGGGGAGAAAAGCCCTACTAATGCTAAAAAGCTGATGAATCTGGGAAGCCCAGATGAGAGGTTTGTAATGTGGATAGGCCCTTGGAAACTGCAGCTGCAACGCAGTTTCAGGCTGGTAACCGCAATGTTTAAAGAAGGGTCGTGGCCATGTGGCCCAAAGGGATGTGATTTTTCAAAGCACCACTGGCGAGCCAAAAGGGGCTCAGGGCGATTCTCTCAGGAGGACGATGGAGAACAACTTCTCTTTCGCTTTGCATTTCTTGGAGCGCTCGGAATCTGAGCAAACCCATTTCCTCAGCGGCAATCTCCTTGCCCATGGCGAGGGGAGGGCAAACGCCAGCCCATCCGGATGCGTCGAAATCGCTGCTTCATCTCCGCCAAGAACAGCTTTAGTGGTGGGAAACTTCCGATTTCTCCAAGTCAAGGAAACTCTTCTTAGGCCTCAGCAAAAGGTGACACCTGCCGTTTCCCCTTTTTCTTAAAACAAAACAAAAAAGACCCAACGCAGAAGAGGCCACAAAGGGTACCGTTACGGCGGTCTCCTTGGCAAAACCAATTCTGAGGGAGCTGGAATGATACCTCAAGACCTTTGCCAAAATTCAGCGGAGGAGGAGGAGGAGTGGGGGAAGGGGGGGCACCTGTGTTTCGGCCAATTCGCCACCTCCCCGGTCGCCTTTTGACTTTCTTCGGCAAGACACTTAATGCACGGAGGGGAAGAAGGGATAGTAATGTTTTTTGAAAATAAAAATAAAAACAACCAGGGAAGAAAGAAGGAGATGAACAACCCCAATGCCGGTGGCTTGGGGTCCAACACAGTGGAATGGTCCCCCTACCTTGCGCCGTTGCATCGATGCCCTTGGAGTTGGCTTGTTTTTCGATTTTCGAAGACCTGAGATTGAACGTGGATTCCTACGGTCCACCGAACGTTGCTGCGAGGGGCTCTGCCGAAAACGCCCGTTTCACACACCCCACCCCACCCCGACAACAGGGGGCGCTACCACCGAGACGAGCCCACATTGTTTCCAGGCGACCCCACAAGGCGGCGGCCGGGGTCCTCTGCTCTCCCCCACCCCCCACATCCAGGGCCAGGACTGACACCCCCACACGGATAACAAAAGACCCACGTGTGCGTGTTGTTTTTGTCATTTCCCTCACATCCGACGGGGCTCAGCAACTACTGGAGCTGGTGTAAGGGGTGGGGAAAGAGGTTGAGCTGACCCCCAAAGGGCTGTCCGAGAGCGGCGTCTGGGGGGCGCCCACACCCATGCTCACCCCCCGGGCCTCGAGGATGGTGGCCAGGAGTTGCTGCTGCTGCTGGCACAGAGCGTCCGTGATGAGCAAGGGCAGGGAGTGGAAGCTGCTGTTCAGCTGTTCCAGTTTGGACTCCAGCCCGCCTATCTGCTTCTCCAGGTCTTCGCTCCGGTCGTTCAGTTCCGTGATGAGGTCGTACATGACGTTCTGCATCTGTTTAATTAAAACAAAAAAAAAATTTAAAAGAAGAATTCTCATTTTTTTAAAAAAAAAGAAGGGACAAATTAGCAGGCTACATTGAGGTCAGAAGGGACGCGGGTGGCGCTGTGGGTTAAACCACAGAGCCTAGGGCTTGCTGATCAGAAGGTCGGCGGTTCGAATCCCCGCGACGGGGTGAGCTCCCGCTGCTCGGTCCCTGCTCCTGCCAACCTAGCAGTTCGAAAGCATGTCAAAGTGAGGGTGCAGAGCAAGGCCAGCAGGAGTGTGTGGCCTTGGGGATAGAGGTGGGGTTAATAATAATAATAATAATAATAATATAATTTATTATTTGTACCCCGCCCACCTGGCTGGGCTTCCCCAGTCACTCTGGGCGGCTTCCAAAAAAATATTAAAATACTGTAATACATCAAACATTAAAAGCTTCCCTAAACAGGGCTGCCTTCAGATGTCTTCTAAAAGTCTGGTAGTTGTTGTTCTCTTTGACATCTGGTGGGAGGGCGTTCCACAGGGCAGGCGCCACCACCGAGAAGGCCCTCTGCCTGGTTCCCTGTAACTTGGCTTCTCGCAGTGAGGGAACCGCCAGAAGGCCCTCGGCGCTGGACCTGAGTGTCCGGGTAGAACGATGGAGGTGGAGACACTCCTTCAGATATACTGGACCGAGGCCGTTTAAGCAAGCAAGAAAGCAAGCAAGCAAGCAAGCAAGCAAGGAAGCAGTGAGCTCCATTAGGTAAACACATTTCTTTCCCTGCTCCACGCACCGCCACCCGCCACAAGTCTGAGCCGAGAAGAGAGTGTGTTATCACTTCCTTCCACAGGGTTGCCTGGCAACCAAACGTTCGGGGAAGCCCCGCATGGAAGGTGCCAGATCGCTGCCTCCCACCTCTGCCACCACTCCCTGACTCAGAATCCCCATGCAGTCGAGAGAGGCTGGAGGGAACGGATTTCGGGCAAGGGGGAGGAGGCAGCCTTGTCGAGGACTGGAGCTGGCTCGGAAGAAAGATCACGGCTGCAGTGTGGGGTACCTTCATCTCCCTTCTGGGGATCCTTTGGTGAGCATCTTCAGATCAAACCCAAGTACAGTGGTACCTCGGGTTACAGGCGCTTCAGGTTACAGACTCCGCTAACCCAGAAATAGTACCTCGGGTCAAGAACTTTGCTTCAGGATGAGAACAGAAATCGCGCGGCGGTGGCACTGTGGCAGCGGGAGGCCCCATTAGCTAAAGTGGTGCTTCAGGTTAAGAACAGTTTCAGGTTAAGAACAGACCTCCAGAACGAATTAAGTTCTTAACCTGAGGTACCACCAGTGGCGTAGCGTGGGTTGTCAGTACCCGGGGCAAGGCAAGTAATTTGCGCCGCCCCCCTGCATTGTCCCTCCCCCAGATAGTCCCTCGCTCTCTCTCCGCACCGCACCGCACGCCTAGCACCCTCCCCTCCACAGTGGGCGGTGACCCGGCGGCTTGGATCGGATTCGCACAGCCAGCACTGCAGTGAGAGAGAGCGAGTGAGCCAGGTAGGGGCAGAGAGCTGCGAGTGCGAGCGCGCCCCCCTCCAATGTTGCGCCCGGTGCGGCCGGCCCCCCCTGCACCCCCCACGCTACGCCACTGGGGACCACTGTAGCCACAAATGCAATTTTTGCACCATCCTGATGTCGGGCATGGTATAAGTCCAAGCCAGTCCACAGATACATCCTGTAGGACTCAAATCACCTCATCCTATCCCCCATTTCCTAAATCAGGCATGGCGGGACCTCCGGCCTGGACCGCAGGGGTCCATGCACTGGTAACCTGATTGCTGCAATGAGCTCTCTGTGGGGCTGCCCTTGGGGGTTGGTCTGGAGGCTGCTGTTGCAGAACACAGTGGCTTGTGGGGGCAAACGCCTGCTAGTGTACGGACACCTGAGGTGCAAGAGGAATTTGCATTGGTTGGCAATCTGCAACCAGGCCAAGCTCAATGGCTCTTTAACTGTTCTATTTGTTTTGTGTGTAAATAGCCTGGAGACAGTGGTTTAGAAGGTGCTGTGGGTTAAACCACAGAGCCTAGGACTTGCCGATCAGAAGGTCAGTGGTTCGAATCCCCACGACGGGGTGAGCTCCCGTTGCTCGGTCCCTGCTCCTGCCCACCTAGCAGTTCGAAAGCACGTCAAAGTGCAAGTAGATAAATGGGTACCACTCCGGCGGGAAGGTAAACGGCGTTTCCATGCGCTGCTCTGGTTGGCCAGAAGCGGCTCAGTCATGCTGGCCGGAAGCTGTACGCCGGCTCCCTCGGCCAATAAAGCGAGATGAGCGCCGCAACCCCAGAATCGGCCACGACTGGATCTAATCGTCAGGGGTCCCTTTACCCTTTACTTTAATATAATAATAATAATAATAATAATAATAATAATAATAGTAGTAGTAGTAGTAATAAATGTGGCCCTCTGAGCCTCTGTCTGGCCCCTAGGACTCTCCCCAAAGCACTTCTGTTCCCCAGGCCACACCATTCCCTGGACCTGCCTCCTTCAGCGTTTCTGCCATTCCTGAGCTCTAGATAATGCCTCTTTGGACGAGAACATATGCAGAAACTAGCCTACTGTATAAAGGTAAAATCTGCATCCGTTGCTCCACCCACTTTTGCCTCTGGCCCCGCCCACCCCAGGCACGTGGCCCCTGGAAAGTTGCCCAGAAGGGAATGCGGCTCTTGGGTTTTGGGAAAAGGTTCCCCACTCCTGTCTCAAATCCTGGGAGAGAGAGAAAGAGAGAGAGAGAGAGAGACGGTTACCTTAGAAAGATCGACCAGGGTGTTGGCTTGGTCACTCAGTTTCCTCTGTTCCATCTTCACACCCCTTAACCTGGAAAAGGGGCGAAAGAGCAACCAATCAGCTTGCGGGCATTAAAAGGTGCGTCCCGCCTGCCCACCCAATCCAAAGCCCAGAGCTCTGATTCCACCTGTTGCCTTGCTGGGTTCCCAATGAGGACTAGAACATTGGCAAGCCGAGCCTTTGCCTGGAGGTCAAACACTGCCGGCGGCGCTACCGGAGGAAGACCCGTAGATGAGCCCCTTCCCATTCATCTTGGATTAATCTTCTGCTGGCTAAATTTGCACCCGCACCGGGACGGTTTATTTTATCACACCTATCTGATTTTCAGTTTACTTCATCTTTAACAGTTTACATAATTTCTAACCATCTCCCCCCCCCCCACATACTTTAACCATAAAAACTTCACATTTTATCACTTATAAAATACATTATCTTCTACTTCTAACCCTACCGCCTATATCCGCTTCCAAAGCTATTCTAAGATTTATTAACATATTTTTTCAAATATTCCTTAGACTTCTTCCAATCTTCTTCCACCATCTCTTCTCTCTGGTCTCAGAGTCTCCCGGTCCATCATCTTCATCTGCCATTCTTCGATAGTTGGTAAATCTTGTTTCCCCTGTCACTTGCTAACTGATTTTTTTTTTAAAAAAAATTCTTTCCCAAAACAGCAACCTGGGGGTGCTGTGGACTCAACTCACAGCATTCTGCGTGCAAGGTGGCTGCTGTTCCACGGACCCAAAGCCCTTCCTCAGCTTCCTTAGGGCGGAAGCAGCCCTTTGCTGCCCCTAGCGCAGGAAACCCTTGCTCCAAATGGCTACAGCGACTCCTGACGTCCCAGGAGCAGCTCTCGGCAGGCTCTGCAACCTGCTATCCCTTATAGTTAGGAGATGCCAGCGTGGCGGAACAGAGGAGAAAAGAGCCCAGCTTACTGATGAATGGCTTGGAGGAATTTTCTCTGGTGTTTCCGGACTTTGGCGTGGTCGATTTTCTTCAGCAGTTTGGTGTGTTTGTAGATGAGCCAGGTCTCCCGCAAGACGTTGGCAGCCGCGTTTTTGATCTGCAAGGGGAGAGAAGAAAAAGCAGGGCCCCGGGGTTAGCTCACCTGCCCAGGTGAAGTGACATTTTCCTTCCCTCTCTTCCTCCCCCAAAACAGCACATAGCCAACATCTTATGCTCTCTGAAGGATTAGGCAGGCTCACAGAGCAGAGGGCTCTCACCAAGCCCTTTATTTTCCTTTTTTTAAAAAATACATTTTTATTGGTTTTTTTACATATCATTTTCAACAACCATTTAACCTAACTTCTTATCTTACACAATGTTTTAGACTTCCGTCAACAACCTCTGATGATTTCCCGTTCTTTATCACTTATTCTGCATTTCTTAATTTCTCTATTACTCTTAATTATCATTAACTAATGATTCTCTTCATAGTCTTTCTTGCAATATTTCAAACAGTCCTCCTTACAGAACTTCTTGCAGTCCTACTAGTGTAATCTGTTTGTTACAATTGCTTTTCAAGTATTTTCCATCTTCAGGTAAAACGTGCCAATTCTTCCCCTCCCCCGTGCCTGGGGGGGGGGGGAGGGCTCTGAGGTGGGCCAGCCCTGAGATCCAGACTCCATGCCGCCCTTCTCTCCATGAAGGCCTCTCTGCCTCCCTTTTAATTCTGGGTGATAATTCTTAGTACAGAAGGAACTGCACTCTGCACATGTTGAATGGCACTCTTGTGTGCCGTGTTTCTGGGGACGCCCTAGGCCAAAGCCTGGCATCCTGGGATCTGAAAAGCAGCCGGCCCAAGATACACAGAAGGAGCTGCATTAGATGGGCTAATGGTCTGACCCGAAAAATACGCCAACACAAGCGAGGGCAGAGAGATTCCCCAACCCTCTGGTAATGAGTTGCTGTGCAAAATTATGCATCCAGTTTAACTCTAATTGTATTTTTAAAACTGTTTTTAATACTGTGTTTTGATGCTGTAACCTGCCCTGGGACCTTAGGGTGAAGGCAGGTTTAATAATAATAATAATAATAATAATAATAATAATAACAACAACAACAATAGGCCCCTTGTCACCCATTCCCTCAACCCAGAGAAGGATCTTAAAGAAACTCCTGGGTTTGTTGAAATCAGGAGAGGCATTCCAGGAGGTATTGGGGTCCTGAGCTGTAAAGAGCTTTCTAGGTCAAAACCAGCACTCTGAATTGCACGGGGAGCCAATGCAGCTGTTAACAGAATTGGTGTCATGCGATCTCGTTTGCCTCAAAGCTGTCAACAAGTCGGGCAGCCCATTCGGTCCTATCTGAGGCTTCTGAGTCATTTTTAAAGCACACTGCAGTAGTCCGACCTTCCAGTTACCACCGGGGCCACAGATTCCTGTAGCCAAGATACCCCAAGCCCCAGTCTGGTTGTAGCTGGGCCGCCAGCCGAAGCAGATCGTGTTGGCTGGGGTTGGGTGGCAGTTACATGCAGCCTACCCCTGTCTATTAGTAGCATTAATTATAATTATTATCATGTTGTTGTTGTTTAGTCGTGTCCGACTCTTCGTGACCCCATGGACCAGAGCACACCAGGCACTCCTGTCTTCCACTGCCTCCCGCAGTTTGGTCAAACTCATGCTAGTAGCTTCGAGAACACTGTCCCACCATCTCGTCCTCCGTCGTCCCCTTCTCCTCTTTCCCAACACCAGGGTCTTTTCCAGAGAGTCTTCTCTTCTCATGAGGTGGTCAAAGTATTGGAGCCTCAGCTTCAGGATCTGTCCTTCCAGTGAGCACTCAGGGCTGATTTCCTTCAGAGAGGTTTGATCTTCTTGCAGTCCATGGGACTCTCAAGAGTCTCCTCCAGCACCAGAATTCAAAAGCATCCATTCTTCGGCGATCAGCCTTCTTTATGGTCCAGCTCTCGCTTCCATACATCACTACTGGGAAAACCGTAGCTTGAACTATACGGACCTTTGTTGGCAAGGTGATGTCTCTGCTTTTTTAAATTATTATCATATTAATGATTAATTCATTCATATTTATACCCCAGCTTTCCACCAAGGAGCTCAAGGTAGTTGTATGCTTGTCCTTCTTCCTGTTTTAAGCCGCACAACACCCCTGGGAGGTGGGCTAAGCTGAGTCAGAGACTGGCCCACGGTCACCTTCATGGCCGAGTGTGGACAAGAACCCAGGTGTCCCAAAACCACTACCCTAGAGCAGGTGTGGGGAAGGGTTGGCCCTCCAGGAGTTGGGGAACTACAACTGCCATCACTCCCAGACGTAGGTTATGCTCTCTGGGGCTGATGGGAGTTGTAGTTAAGCAAAAATAAGATCTGAACAACTCTTCTAACTCATGGAATCCTTGACCCTCCAGATCAGGGGTCAGCAAATTTTTTCAGCAGGGGGCCGGTCCACTGTCCCTCAGACCTTGTGGGGGGCCAGACTATATTTTGGAAAAAAATATGAACGAATTCCTATGCCCCACAAACAACCCAGAGATGCATTTTAAAGAAAAGGACACATTCTACTCATGTAAAAACACGCTGATTCCTGGACCGTCTGCGGGCTGGATTTAGAAGGCGATTGGGCCAGATCCGGCCCCTAGGTTGCCTACCCATGCTCAAGATGCTGCTGTTGGGTGATGGCTCCTGCCTGTCCCTGAACCCTGGGCCTCGCTGGCGAGGTCTGATGGGGGCAGCGACACCATCCAGAGTGCCACAGGGCCCCTGCCCCTGTTCTAACAGAGGACGCTGAGGACTCAAGCCGTGACCTTCTACATGCAAAGCATGTGACCTGCCCGCTAAGCGGCAGAGCCCCTCCCTCTGGAGGAAAGGAGCTTCCTTCTGGATCCAATTAAATTATCTGCAATGTGTGGTTAAGCTAATGCCAATAACAACTCAATTTCCACTTTGATTCCCCAGCCCTGGAGATGCCACACCGAGCAGCTAATACCTTTTTAATTTACAGGGATATGGAGACATTTGCAAAGGGGGTGGGGGTGGGGCTGGCAACTGGCGGAAGGGAGAGGGGCAGACAGGCAGCTCACAGCAGCAGCAGTGCAGTTTCCTGCCCCAAAGAAAGAGAATCTTGCCTGGAACCTGGGAAGACGACTGCCAGTCAGTGTAGACAGTACTGAACTGGTGGTCTGACTCAGTCAATTATTATACAGCTTTCTGAAGACATCTGAAGGCAGCCCTCTAATGGGAAGTTTTTAATGTTTGGCATTTCATTATGTTTTCTATATTCTGTCGGAAGCCACCCAGAGCAGCTGGGACAACCCAGCCAGATGGGTTGCTTGTTGTTGTTTAGTCGTTTAGTCATGTCTGACTCTTCGTGACCCCATGGACCAGAGCACGCCAGGCACTCCTGTCTTCCACTGCCTCCCGCAGTTTGGTCAAACTCATGCTGGTAGCTTCGAGAACACTATCCAACCATCTCGTCCTCTGTCGTCTCCTTGTGCCCTCAGTCTTTCCCAACATCAGGGTCTTTTCCAGGGAGTCTTCTCTTCTCATGAAGTGGCCAAAGTATTGGAGCCTCAGCTTCAGGATCTGTCCTTCCAGGGAGCACTCAGGGCTGATTTCCTTGCCAGGTGGGTGGGTATAAGCAATGTTGTTTTTTTCTGGGGGTACGCATACCCCTAAACATTTTGTAAATCTAAGTTTTGCCTCATTGAAGGGTAGTATTTCAATATGAGTAGGAAAATGAGAGTACCCCTAAACATTTTTTTTGGGGGGGGAAGCACTGAGTATAAGTAATCATCATCATGCCTGGTCTTTGGCCATGTTCACTAGGAGTGATGGGAGTTATACTTCAGTAACATCTGGGGGTGGCAAAAGGTTCCCCACTTGTGGCCTACACAGGCTGGCAGCAGCTCTCCAGCGTTGAGGGTCCCTCCCAACCTCACCTGGAGATGCCAGAGATGGAGATTTAAGGGGTGATATGATAGCCATGTTCAAATATATAAAAGGATGTCACATAGAGGAGGGAGAAAGGTTGTTTTCTGCTGCTCCAGAGAAGCAGACACGGAGCAATGGATCCAAACCACAAGAAAGAAGATTCCACCTAAACATTAGGAAGAACATCCTGACAGTAAGAGCTGTTTGACAGTGGAATTTGCTGCCAAGGAGTGTGGTGGAGCCTCCTTCTTTGGAGATCTTTAAGCAGAGGCTTGACAACCATATGTCAGGAGTGCTCTGATGGTGGTTCCTGCTTGGCAGGGGGTTGGACTCGATGGCCCTTGTGGTCTCTTCCAACTCTATGATTCTATGATTCTATGAAGCTGGGACCCTCTGCATGCAAGGCAAAGATTCTCTACCACTGAAGCTGATGGAAGGCACTCTGTGCTACTGAAGCCACCTGAACCTCAAATGACAGCAAAGGATTCAGAAGTATCCCCAAGATATGTACCCGGTCTTTCAGAGGGCAAGGCTCTCTTGCCACCCCCATGTCGAGGGAGATGTGAAAAAGCAATCCTTGCTCTCTCGACTCCCCCTTCACAGTTCGTCTGTTTTCTTTTTCTTTTCAAGGAGCTAAAAAGAAGCAGCTCTGAGGCGGGGAAAGCCGGTTCTGTCCATGAATCATTCTTGCTACGCACAAGGGCTGCTCCTTCGGAAAAACTCTCGAAGAAAATGGATTCTTGGAATTAGCAACCTGGGAGGGCAGCAAACCCACCATGCATGTGTAACATAAAAATGATGGATTGGGAGCTGTGCTTTGCTCATCACCTGTGAAACTTATGTCCGTGCCTGGATGGAGCTGGAGAAGGAAAAGGCTGGCTGATTGCATGTTGCATCTCAGTGAGTGTAAAATTGAAGATAGGCTTCCTCATACTAAGAACTCTCCTGGGATGATCTTCTGTAGATTTGGTACTGGGTTTAGTTTAAGGGAGAGGTTTTCTTTCCTTATTACCTGGGAGGCTGTCTGCCCCTTTACAGATCTGTCAGTTGGTTTGGATCTTCTGGGGAGATTCTTTTGGAGGGGTTTATTTCCTTATTGTGGCTGGCAAAACCCTCTTTTAAATAAAACAAATAAATCATTTGACAATTATTAACAAAGCCGCTCTAGGAAAAAAATACACCGGGTCGTAACATTCTGCAAGAAAATATTATTTAGCATAAAAATGACAGGATTTCTGTCATTTTAAAACCCTCAAAACCTACTTGAATTTGTTTTCGTGAGACTTGATGGGACAAACAGTTTCCCCATAATTTATTTCTATAGTGACTTACAACTCTTGCTTGTAGATGATGTGTGTTTGTGTGTGTGTGTGTGTTTTTGTAAGGTTCTCCACTTCTGGCTGTCTGAGGTGGCCACTGGCCCACTCTTAAAAGCTTTCTGCAAGCAATCAGTTCAGGTTCCTTCTGAAAACAGCCAGTTCCTTCCCCCCCAGCATCCCACCTGGAGGGGAAAAAGATGGGAAGGATGTAGGAAAGAGAGAAAGGGGAGTGGCCCTGTCCTGGTTTGGGTTTCATCTTGTCCGCCTCTGACTTTGGCCCTACCCACAATCATCATAAGGGACGCGGGTGGCACTGTGGGTTAAACCACAGAGCCTAGGACTTGCCGATCAGAAGGTCGGCGGTTTGAATCCCCGCGACGGGGTGAGCTCCCGTTGCTCGGTCCCAGCTCATGCCAACCTAGCAGTTCGAAAGCACATCAAAGTGCTAGTAGATAAATAGGTACCGCTCCGGCGGGAAGGTAGACGGCGTTTCCGTGCGCTGCTCTGATTCGCCAGAAGCGGCTTAGTCATGCTGGCCACATGACCCGGAAGTTGTACGCCGGCTCCCTCAGCCAATAAAGCGAGATGAGCACCGCAACCCCAGAGTCGGTCACAACTGGACCTAATGGTCAGGTGTCCCTTTACCTTTACAATCATCATGCAGCCCCCAAAGGATTACCCCCAAGGGAAATGAGTTGTTTGATGACACCCCTTTGCCCCCCAAATGTTGAATGCTTTGAAAAATGTATCCTGCTCTAGGATCTGATCCAATTAAGAGTACTTTAAAAGCAAAACCCAGAAGAAACAAATACATAAATAAAATACAATTGGCACACAAAAACCTTATTAACACCTTGATGCTGCCTTGCCAGATAAATCTCTCTCTCCCCCTCCAGTTGTCTGACATGCACGAGACCTGGGAGATCTTCACGCAGGCCTGGAAGTGTTGGGGAACTTGTCATGATACGGGGCCTCTGAAGAAACAGCTTCTCGAATCATTAATTTGCTCTAGTGCTCCCCTGATGGACATGCACACAGCCCCTGCCTGCTCCGAACAAGCCTTTCAGGCCGTTCTCCTCTTTTTCTCACTCCCCTTCAAAGAGAACACCTCTGACATTTCTCCCGGCTCCAACCTCGGGCAGTCAGGGATCTTGCGAAACCTGCCCCTGGGGAACAAGAGCTCCTCTTCTCCGCCTCATCTAAAAAAAGCCTTCCATAAGCAAGCAAAATTATCCAGAGAGGCCGGAGAGAAAGCAATTTAGATAATGAATCTGGCGGAAGGAGGAGGGGGGGAGAGAGAGGTGGCCCCGGAGGACCAGAGGGAAGTGCGAGGAAGTTGCTAGGCAAAAGCAACAGCCTAAAAAAAGAAGGTTCTGATGCAGCCTTTTCCGCCAAATCCAAGCATAAGGAGGAACGAAATCAGAATATTTTAATGTCCACAGTGGACCCGTTCCGTTGCCAATTAACATGGCTGTAATATCAGGTACTCAAGTCCCAGAATGGACAACTTTGTGGAGGGTATGTCTGTTGGCAAGCTCTTAGCCGTGATTTCTTATGAACCTCCAGCATCAGAGGCAGTCTACCCCTGAATACCAGCTTTTCTGAAGTGAACCACTGCCCACCCAGCTCAATATTGTCTACACTGACCGACAGCAGCTCTCCAGGGTTTCAGGCACGAGGCATCCCCAGTCTGACCTGGAGATGTTGGGGCCTGATCCTGGGACCTTGTGCATGCAAGGCAGATGCCCCACCACTGAACCACAGGGCGTCTCGTGGGAGGGTCTCCCTCCACCCGCTCGCAGGCCGCTTACCCGCTTGGTGAGTTGCGTGTCCATCATGAAGTTGTGGACGTGCTTCTCGGCTTTGGTGAGCTCCAGCTTCCGTGCCACGACAGCCACTACCAGGGCGGTGCAGCCAGCCCCCTGGCAGGCGAAGGAGAGAACCAAAAACAAAACACAACACTGAGAGTTAGCCAGAAATCCAACCCAAATATTAACTCAGCTTCCTGTTTGCACTGCTGCCGCAGCCTGTTTGAAATCCCCGTGGCTGCTGTTTTGAATTCCCCCAAGGACAGAAATCCTTGCCCTTGCGGCTACTACCATTAGTGTTTTTGTTTTCTAGCCCACGGTTTTGTTTCTGGCTGACGCGCCCAACCATTTTGTATAGTGAGGAACCTCAGGCCTGGGGGACCAAGGTGACCTCCAGGCCTCTCAATCTACCCTCGAAACTCTCCCTAGGCCACAGCCCCTTCCTCAACGGCCCTAAACGGCCTCGGCCCAGTATACCTGAAGGAGCGTCTCCACCCCCATCATTCTGCCCGGACACTGAGGTCAAGCTCCGAGGGCCTTCTGGCGGTTCCCTCACTGCGGAAAGGCCAAGTTACAGGGAACCAGGCAGAGGGCCTTCTCGGTAGTGGCGCCCACCCTGTGGAATGCCCTCCCACCAGATGTCAAAGAGATAAACAACTACCTGACATTCAGAAGACATCTTAAGGCAGCCCTGTTCAGGGAAGTTTTTAATGTATGACATATTAGTTTATTTTTGGTCTTTGTGGAAGCCGCCCAGAGTGGCTGGGGAAACCCAGCCAGATGGGCGGGGTACGAATAATAAATTATTATTATTATTAACCCCACCTCTATCCCCAAGGCCACACACTCCTGCTGGCCTTGCTCTGCACCCTCACTGGGTGTTTTTCTAATACTGCCTCTGGCTTGTCTTGAGGGGAGGATAGATAGGGGAACGGGTGTGTAGAAACAAACCTATCTCTGCCCACTCTCGCCTCTCTGTCCCCACCCTTCACAGACATAATAGATTCTTCAGTCCCGATTGATTGATTGATTGACTGACTGATTGACTGATTGATTGATTGATGATTTGATTTATATATCCCCCTTTATCAAAAGATCCCAGGGCAGCGTACAACACATTTTATGAACCATAATAATTAAAACATAATACAAAGTGTAATAATAGACAGCACAGGGCGCCTGCCCTGTGAAATACCCTCCCGTCAGATATCAAAGACAGAACCTATTATACAACCTGCCACAGAAATCTGACGGCAGTCCTATATTGGAAAGTTTTTGATGTATTGTGTGTTCTCTTATATTCTGTTGGAAGCTGCCCAGAGTGGGCGGGGCAACCCAGTCAGGTGGGCAGAGTACAGTTGTTGTTGTTGTTGCTGCTGCTGCTGCTATTGTTGTTGTCGTCAATACAGTCATACCTCGGGTTACAGCCACTTCAGGTTGCATCTTTTCGGGTTGCAGACCGCCAAAACCCGGAAGTACGGGAACGGGTTACTTCTGGGTTTTGGCAGTTGCGCAGGCACAGAAGCACTAAATTGCACTTTGTGCATGCGCAGAAACGCCAAAATTGCAACCCGAGTTTCCACTGTATTATTATTATTATTGTCATCAGAGTCCAAGGCAGCTGCAATGTCCTGGTTCCCTCCGGCCCCACCATTTGGCAGATGAATGATGGGGGGCGGGGAGTGTCAGACAAAATATGCCACTCACAGTTGTCCTGGGACCTCAACTCCAAAACTCCCCAAAGCCACGTAGCAAGGAGAAAAAGACAAGGCTATACAACAGCCTCTGCCCTAAAGATTTGCATCTGAGCTGCTATCCATGGTGCTGAAACAGCACCTGCTTGCTCCAAAAGTGGACAGCGGTGCCTGCTGTTCATCCACAAGCCCCGTTAAGCAAGAAATTGCCTTAAAAGAACTGGGGGTTTTTTAAATGAATTTGCTTATTAATGAGAACATTAAGGATAAATGCCTTTTTCTGGTATTCTTACAAGCAACAATAAGCACCTAGGAACTGTAAACCAACACAGTCGGGCTAGACTGCAGGCTTACAACCTACGGCAGCCCTCCCTGATCAAGGGCAATCCAGAAGTGCTTGGGACTCCAACTCCCATCAGCCCCCAGCCAGTAGGGCGAATGGTCAGTGATGATGGGAGTTGTGGTCCAACAACATTTGGAGGACCACAGGTTCCCACACCCTTTGCTGCCATGACCTTATCACAGCCACCTGCACAGGTGGTGGGGGAACGACACACCTGGGGGCCAAACGTGGCCTCCAGGCCTCTCCATCTGGCCCTCCAGTCTCTCCCCAGACCAGCCCTGCTTTTCTCACCCTCCTTGGGTGTTTCTGCCTGGCTGGAAGATGCCCTTGAGCTCTGTTTGTGGACCTCGCTTCCCTTGGCGAGAATAGAGAGAATGTGTGAGTGAACACTGGAACTAGCCTGTCATGCAAAGGTAAAATGTGTATAATAACAATAATAATAATTTTTATTTATACCCCACCCTCCCCAGCCAAGGCCGGGCTTAGGGCAGCTAACAAGCAATAATAAAAACAAGTTGAATGAATACAACTTAAAAACAAGATTGAAATACAACATTAAAATGTTGAAACAGTAAAAATATTAAAATGCAGCCTCATCACAGGAGGAGAAAAGAAAAAGAAAGAGGGGGAGGGAATCAAATTGGCTCCAAGCCAAAGGCCAGGTGGAACAACTCCATCTTACAGGCCCTGCGGAAAGAAATCAGATCCTGCAGGGCCCTGGTCTCATGAGGCAGAGCGTTCCACCAGGCCGGAGCCAGAGTTGAAAAGGCCCTGGCTCTGGTTGAAGCTAACCTAACTTCCTAAGGGCCTGGGACCTCCAAACTGTTGTCATTTGTGGACCTTAAGGTCCTCCGTGGGGCATACCGGGAGAGGTGGTCCCGTAGGTACGAGGGTCCTAGGCCATGAAGGGCTTTAAAGGTCAAAACCTGTATACATTTTGCTCTGCCTCCTTTTGCCTGCTATTATCCAGCAGCCCTCAGAAGGTGGACCGGAAGAGAATGAAGCCCTCAGCCCCTCAAAGGCTCCCCACCCTCCACCCCTCCCCTCCCCCCTTGGCTCATTGGCCAAAGGGGAGGGAGCAGCAAAGCCGTCACAAATTGCCATGTAAAGAGCGAAGTGGTTCTTAAGCTCCGGGCGGCGGGTTACAAAACAGAGGCCGGGTGCGTAGAGAGATTGTAGCCTGTGCCTCCCTGCCCGCCTTCCCCCCTTGCCGGCCCAGAAGAATGACAGCTGGGCTGTGTCTTTTCTCTTTATCCGAGTGATTACATCCCAATCAGGGCCTGCTGAACAGCGCATCTGGCAGAGGGACGGTGGGCAAAGGAGCCGCTTCCTCTGCTAAACGCAGACAGCTGCCAGGCCTCCAAACAGTTTAGGTAGAAGCGTTGTTTTATGGGTGTCGTGGCGTGTGTCTGTGTACCTGTCCACAGCAGGTGTTTGGCATGTGAACGCATGTCCAATTTGACAGAACCACACATCTATTTTTGCCCTTTCTCTCTCTCTCTCTCTCTCTCTCTGCTTTCCCCCCGCCCTGCCACCACCCTGGAGATTAGACACTCCAGTAAGCCCATCTCAGTCTTTAATTAACAAGCCTGGTCCGATCTCAATTCTGAAGCATTCCCATAAGCCCTGGCCTGGTGGGGTTTAGGGCTTTTGTTATCTCCAAACACACACACACATTCACACCACACTCTCTCCCTGAATATGCAAAGGTTTTCTTTTTAAGGCCGCTCTTTTAAGGCAAAATCCTATGGCGGCAAAAGAGAGAAACCCAAAACCCAAACCGTGTGGAAAATGGCGAGCCTGCTGCTTTCGAGTGATAGTGAACGACAAACCTTTTGAGGAAATCGTCTTCAGAGAGACTCTGAATGAGCAGTCACCTGGAGTGAGCTGGATGCAAGATGTGTCAGCTAAACCGGAGAAGCCCTCAAAAAACACACACCCTGGGGCCGTTCAGATGTTGTGGGACTTCCAACTCCCACCAGTCCCACCCAGCAATGCCATTGGTCAAGGATGATGTTGGAGTCTGAACCAAAGGCCAGGGGGGTGTTTTGAAAAAAAAGGCATCTCTCCAATTGCCAGGAGATTGGGCAGCAAGTTGTAGGTGCCCGCTGCCATGTGTAGGTAGGTAAAGGTAAAGGGTAAGGGGACCCCTGGCCATTAGGCTCAGTCGTGGCCGACTCTGGGGTTGCGGTGCTCATCTTGCTATACTGGCCGAGGGAGCCGGCGTACAGCTTCCGGGTCATGTGGCCAGCATGACTAAGCCGCTTCTGGCAAACCAGAGCAGCGCACGGAAATGCCGTTTACCTTCCCTCTGGAGCGGTACCTATTTATCTACTTGCACTTTGACGTACTTTCGAACTGCTAGGTTGGCAGGAGCAGGGACCGAGCAACGAGAGCTCACCCCGTCACAGGGATTCGAACCACCGACCTTCTGATCGGCAAGTCCTAGGCTCTGTGGTTTAACCCACAGCGCCACCCGTGTCCCCCATGTGTGGGTAGACTGATGTTTTTCTAAGAGCTGTTAAGCACGTGACCTTCACATATGCTGTTGCACAATAGACTTCAGTTCCCTGTGATATGCAGCCCCACTGAGACTTTTGAGTATGAAAATGAGAAAGCTAAGCTTGCTAAAGGAAATGCAGGCTTGATAGAAAAAGTTCTAGTTCTATCCGAGAGAGGAAGATAACAAGGACCTGCTACAGGAAGAGATCCCAACAAAATAAGAGTAGCAGGTGATGTTAATGGACTATGCTGAGTCGGCGAAACTAACCAGGAAAATTTGGAACCAGCAGGACCAGGCCTTTTTGAAAGACTGGAATAAATTTACATTGTATTTGAGAGACAACTGTAAACAACTGACATCGTTAGTAGGGCTACAAGAAGTTTTGTAAGGTTAGAGATATCAATTATTATCAATATGATGTTTAAATGTTGTATTTAAGATCTGGATTTAAGAGTAATAATAATACAGTGGTACCTCGGGTTAAGAACTTAATTCGTTCCGGAGGTCCGTTCTTAACCTGCAACTGTTCTTAACCTGAGGTACCACTGTAGCTAATGGGGCCTCCCACCACTGTGGTGCCGCCAGCGTGCGATTTCTGTTCTCATCCTGAAGCAAAGTTCTTAACCCAAGGTACTATTTCTGGTTTAGCGGAGTCTGTAACCTGAAGTGTCTGTAACCCGAGGTACCACTGTAATAACAAAATGCAATATCAGAGCAAATTAGGAAAACCATAGTTGAGGAGGAGGGAAATCTTTGGCCAAGATGGCCAAGTGGTCTTTAGATATTATATGTATGATGGATGTTTTGTCAAAAAAATATTTATAAAATTCAATTAAAAAATTTATATATATAAAGAATAGAGAATAAGGACCTGCTAGATCAGCCCAATGGCCTCTCTAGTCCAGCATCCTGTTCTCACTGTGGCTAATCAGCTGCCTGTGAGGAACCCGCAAGCAGGACCTAGGCACAAGAGCTCTCTCTTCTCTGGTGGTTTCCTGTAACTGGTATTCAGAAACATCGGTGCCCCCAACTAAGTCTACTATGCAGCTGGTCCCTTACCTTTCCCGTCCCGACCTGGCCACAGTGATCCATGCGACGGTCATCTCCAGGCTTGACTACTGTAATTCGCTCTACGCGGGGCTGCCCTTGAAGCTGTCCCAGAAACTCCAGCGGGTACAGAATGCTGCAGCGAGGCTCCTCATGGGGTCTCTGCCATGGGAGCATATTCACCCAGTGCTTTTCAAGCTGCACTGGCTCCCGGTGGAGTACAGGGTCAGATTTAAGGTGCTGCTTTTGACCTTTAAAGCCCTTCACGGCCTAGGACCCTCGTACCTACGGGACCGCCTCTCCCGGTATGCCCCACGGAGAGCCTCAAGGTCCATAAATAGCAACACCCTAGAGGTCCCGTGCCCTAAGGAAGTTAGATTAGCCACAACCATAACCAGGGCCTTTTCAACATTGGCTCCGACCTGGTGGAACGCTCTGCTTCATGAGACCAGGGCCCTGCAGGATCTGATTTCTTTCCGCAGGGCCTGTAAGACAGAGTTGTTCCGCCTGGCCTTTGGCTTGGAGCCAGTTTGATTCCCTCCCCCTCTTTCTTTTTATTTTTCCTTTCTGCTCCTGTGATGAGGCTGCATTTTAATATTTTAATGTTGTATTTTAATCTTCTTTTTAAGTTGTATTCATTCAACTTGTTTTTATTATTGCTTGTTAGCCGCCCTTGGCTGGGGAGGGCGGGGTATAAATAAAAATTATTACTATTATTATTATTATTATTATTATTATTATTATTACTAGCCATGGTGGCTCTGCTCTGCTTCCACTGTTGGATGTCCACGAGTCCTCTAGAGTTCATAACTTTATAATTTTATCAACTTATATCGTGTCACCTTCGCCTTTTCTCTCAACTTACAAGTTCTCAAATGCTGCAAGATGGAGATGCATAGAACCACGCTTGCTCTTTGATATCTGAAGGAGGGAGAAACAAAGGAAGGGGGGTCTTCTCTCCGAAGAAGAAGAAGAAGAAGAAGAAGAAGAAGAAGAAGAAGAGGAGTTTGGATTTGATATCCCGCTTTATCACTACCCGAAGGAGTCTCAGAGCGGCTAACAGTCTCCTTTCCCTTCCTCCCCCACAACAAACACTCTGTGGGGTGAGTGGGGCTGAGAGACTTCAGAGAAGTGTGACTGGCCCAAGGTCACACAGCAGCTGCATGTGGAGGAACGGGGAAGCGAACCCGGTTCACCAGATTACGAGTCTACCGCTCTGAACCACTGCACCACACTGGCTCTCTCCCAAGGTGGCGCTGAGAAGGAGGAAGTGAGGTCAGCAACCCTGAGAGCATCCGTCCAAAAGCAGAAGGAAGGTCAGCACAGGTTAGGTCAGAAACACAGTCTAGGAAGTTGGGAGGTTATCCTCTCTATCACCTTCCTTCCAAGGCAAATCCCATCAGCATCAATACAAGCCGAGTTGCACTCCAACAGGAAGCGTACTTCAACTCTGGAAAAATCTTAACACTTCTATGTGTCATTCCACATATTAAACCTGGGTTTGCTACCAGCTGCACACTCAGCAGGGAAGAGAAAGCTATCCCAGCTCTCTGAGAAGTAGGGGGATTAATTTACCTTGCAAACCTACCAACTGCGCCCCTTCTCGAAACCAATGCATGAACCGAAACACACTTATCCTCTGAAAAGCTGCCCTGAATTTTTAAATGCAATTCTCCAGCCAAAAATACACATATCCGTGAAAGGAATGGTCAATGATGCATCATCTGCTAATTGGAATCTGCGGGAGAGATGCTCTGCCAAGCTTCAAAGATTTCAGAAGCCTGCTCCACTGTAACTCAGAACCAGCATTAGTAATTGAGATATATAAACCAGGTGCCGAACGCCTCCTTAAACCAAGGTTACAGTAGCCAAAACGGAACGCCTAGTGGCCATTTTGGGGCTCGAAAGTCGTATTTTTCAAAACGGCTTTTTTGGTTCCTGAAATTCACTCTGATTGTGCAGATAAAATATAACTGGTAGAATTCTGCAGGATGTGTTGCTAGTGTGTGAAAACAGCCAAGACCCAAGAATCCCCAGGCATACACCTTCAGATGGTGGAGACCTCAGACGCCATCCTACCATCTTCACTAGGTTGCAAAATGCACCTTGCACCCAGCAAATTTTGAACGTTGCTTGGAATAATGCTTTTTAATTCTGAGTAATTCCAAATGCTTTTGCTTTTTTTTTTACAGGGTAGGGGTGAGTATACGGCACAAAGGGGTGGGGGTGGCAGCCCCCCAAAGTTTGGGAAACACTTGCTACACCACCGCTGGGAAAGCGCTTGCAAAAATGTAAACATTAGGGTCACGGGTATTTGAAGAAATACACCCCAAAATGCAAGCCGATGCACACACGCAAAAAGCTTGTGGAAAGGGGGAACAGCGAGAAAACAAAATTGACAAACTAAAGGATGAGCTGGTGAGACTCACCCAATACTCCTGGAGATGCCCTACTAAAATTTATCATTCTTCATTTAAGCATTCACATAAAAAGTACCGCGTTTTTCGCTCTATAAGACGCACCAGACCACAAGAGGCACCTAGTTTTTGGAGGAGGAAAACAAGAAAATAAATATTCTGAATCTCAGAAGCCAGAACAGCAAGAGGGATCGCTGGACAGTGAAAGCAGCAATCCCTCTTGCTGTTCTGGCTTCTGGGATAGCTGTGCAGCCGGCATTCGCTCCGTAAGACGCACACACATTTCCCCTTACTTTTTAGGAGGGAAAAAGTGAGTCTTATAGAGCGAAAAATATGGTAACTTGCCAACCGAGCCCCGGTTTTAAATATTAAGCAGAGCCCTGCCGCTCTGGAGGAACTCTGCAGTTATCCGCTCTCCCCCTCCTGCCCACTCGGCCCTGAAGCAGCAGGATCCTACTTAGCGGGAGATTTCGTTGTTGCTTTTTAATACCTCTGTGCTCTGAGATCTGCCAGCCATGGCAGGGAAGAAGCCTCAGGTGCTAAAAGACTCATTTTCTGGATGAATGGCGTAGAAAGGTCACTCTTGCCAGGTCTGGAGGGGATTTCCTCTCCAGCTCAGCTTGAGCTCTCCAAGCAGCCAATGCGCAGCTCGGCTGCGTCTCCATTACAGCCCTGCCTTGTTCCTGCTTATCCCTGGCTGTGTCCCGCAATCCCACAAGTGTTACCATGTCAGAGCGGAATATTGCATGGAGCGCAACTATCTGGCGTCTTGAAAAACTCAGCTTTCTTCTAAGAACAAAAAATAAAAATAAAGAGGCTAGGCATGAGGAACTGGTAACCTGCAGGCCAAATGTGGCCCCTGGGGGGATTTCAAACCCCCCCCTGATGCAATTAGGTTTTAAAAAAGCTTTCACATCAGCTCCAATAGAAGGCTCCCCACCCCGCAGTCTAATTGCAGGGCAAGGGGTTTGTGATCTTCCTGGAAAGGTTAACCCATGGGTAGGCAAACTAAGGCCTGGGGGCCGCATCCAGCCCAATCGCCTTCTAAATCTGGCCCATGGACGGTCCGGGAATCAGTGTGTTTTTTACATGAGTAGAATGTGTCCTTTTATTTAAAATGCATCTCTGGGTTATTTGTGGGGCATAGGAATTGGTTCTCCCCCGCCTTAACATATAGTCCAGCCCTCCACAAGTTCTGAGGGACAGTGGACCGGCCCGCTGCTGAAAAAGTTCGCTGACCCCTGGGTTAACCCTTCTCTCCCCAGCTGCAACTTGCAGGAAATTCATTCATTCATTCATTCATTCATTCATTCTCTCTCTCTCTCTCTCTCTCTCTCTCTCATTCTCACACACAAAATCTGGCTTGACAATAGTTAATTTCCAGCCTGACAGCTGGGTGTGTCTGTGTTCATGAGGTGTACAGTATCTGTGTGTGTGTGCGTTTGTGTGTGTGCACGCGCGCACATACCCACATTAATGTTGTTTGCCCATTACTTTTTAAACCGCATGTTTAAAATAAGAACTCTTATGTGTGCCTCTTGTTTTTGTATCTATTGCATGCTCGGAATAGATCTCTTGAAAGTACAGTGGTACCTCGGGTTACATACGCTTCAGGTTACATACGCTTCAGGTTGCAGACTCTGCTAACCCAGAAATAGTACCTCAGGTTAAGAACTTTGCTTCAGGATGAGAACAGAAATTGTGCTCCGGTGGCACGGCAGCAGCAGACCTCCGGAACGAATTAAGAACAGACCTCCGGAACGAATTAAGTACTTAACCTGAGGTACCACTGTAATGGGCTTGACTTACTTTAGTGGATCTACTTTGAGTAGAACTTAGCTGGGCAGGATTGGAACCAGTGACTTAAAATGGAAGGGAAGCAGATTTCAGCTTGAAACAATAGTAATTGACCTATATACCAATCTTGGCTCATGAGGCCATTCCCCCACCCAAAAAAAAAACCCCCACTCCCAGCTGTCAATCAGCTGATATCACCATTGGTCGGCCATCATTCTCCATCAACATATGTAGCAGAACAAGTAAATAAAATGAATGGCACCATTTCAGACTGCACCACTTCAGAGTGGTCTCCAAGATTTAAAAACTCCATATATTCCTGCAATGTAATTGGAAATTGTGCTGTGCATGTGGTTCCTATACACACGGGATTCCCTGCAAATATAAAAGGAGAAGGAACAGCAGCAATTTGTTCTAGCTATAGAAGAAATCACTGTATATAAATAATATACCTTATTGCATTAAGCCCAAGAACCATGAGTTAATGTTGCTGGTTATAGTATTTATCATTTCCTTTCTATAAAATTATTCCATAATTTGCTTTTTGTATATGCAAGTAAAACTTAATAAATGTTAAGTTGTTGTTGTTTTAAAAGTCTTACAAGTGTGTATGTGGGGGGGGGGGGGAATAGCTAGGACAGGGATAGGCAAACTCCGGCCCTCCAGATGCTTTGGACTACAATTCCCATCATCCCTGACCACTGGTCCTGTTAGGTAGGGATGATGGGAATTGTAGTCCCAAACATCTGGAGGGCTGGAGTTTACCTATGCCTGAGCTAGGACATGTATGCTGGCTGACTATTTGTAGGGAGCTTTTTAAAGGCAAGAGAGCATCTTTTTTCTTTCGAAGAGGGAGTAATATTTCCTCTTTGCCTGCAGTCTAAGGTGGTTCAATCCATTTCATCATTCTGCTCCATGTGCAGATGAGGACTGGAAAGAGATTGGCGATGCTGGGGAGGAGCTGTAGCTCACTGACAAATTGGCCGCCTTGCATACATAAGAGCCGAAGGTTCAATCCCTGGAATCACCAGTAAATGGATCACAGAGAGGAAGAAAAAAAGGCTGTGTGTGTGTGAGAGAGAAAGCTGAGCTGACTCAATAAAGGCCACTCCTTTGGGTTAAAAATGCACGCACACACACACACACACACACACACACACAAACCTACATGACTGTGGACAACAGGGCTGTTAACCAGCACTAAGGGGAAATCGATCTGCGTTAAGAGATCCCGATTATGTGCCCCAAGGAAAAGCACACGGCTGATCAACCCTTTCCAGCGGCGGGTGTTCAAAGAAAGGTTAGTGAAAATAAACAAGAGCAGGTGCCAAGCTCAGAGGGATGGGAACCTCAGAGAACAAGCGGCAGGCCTTGAGGCGGGGTGGAATCGAGCTTCCAAGGTTTCCAGCGGGGCAGGAGGCAGAGAAGCCGCTGTTTTGTCTCTCATCTCCGCTTGGTACGGGTCAGAAAGTAGCAAGAGGCAGCCACCAGTCAGAAAGAGAGGGAGGGACCCTCTGGTTCAGTGAGATGGTGTGATGGCCTGGGAATCGGACTCAGAGGCTGAACCTGAGGAATCCCAGCCTGCACAGGATTCCCCGCCTCCAGAACCAGCTGAGCCGGGGCTGGGGCCTGAGCCTGAAGGGTCCTCATCTGTGCTGGATCCTCAGATGCAGGCACAAGCTGAGTCCGCTCTGGCTCCTGAGGTGATGGAGGACCCATTGCCTGCAGGTGCTCCACTCTCAGCCCCGTCAGGGGAAGGTGAGGCGGCCTCTGGGTCCAGTAACCCTCCAGCCTCTCCTGAGCTGCAGAGGCTCAGGGCAGAGAGACGGAGGGAACTAAGTCCCCGCAGGAGGAGTGCTCGCCTCCTAGGCCCCAGAGGAGATAAAGGCCAGTCAGCCCAGACCCAGGTTGTGGGAGCAACGTCGTTGGAAACCTGTTTCTGCCAGCACCCAGACCTGTTTTTCCGGAGTTCCCGACCACGCCTGGCTTCTTGCTTTGGACCCCGCTTCGCCCTTGGTGGACAGTCTCCAGTCCCTCGACCCAGGACCGGACTCTGACCACGCCTCACGGTAACCCCCCCCCCAGGACCAGCACAGATGGCCCAGCAATTGCCCCTCTCAGGAATGCAGAAAGTTCCCTTATGCTGCAACCAGACACATCAAGCTCAGTATTTATGGTGTCGTTCTTCATCTTGGGTCTCCGGATGTTAAGAACGCAAAAGCGCTGCTGGATCCGGGTGATGGCCAGCCTAATCTAGCATCCTGTTCTCAGGGCGGCCAACCAGGAAACCAGCAAGCGTGCAGGATCCAAGCACACATTGCTGGACTGCAATCCCCATCATCCATGATCATCGGGCTAAGCTGGCTGAGGACAATGGGAGTTGTAGTCCAGCAGCACCTGGGGGACCCAAAGCAGGAGAAGACTTGGTCTACCCAGCAAGCACCACTGGGGTCCAACTGTTGGGTCCATAGGATCACAGGAGAGTTGGAAAGGATCCAACCCCCTGCGGGATCTCTCAGGGTGAGAGGTGGGAGAAGAGAGGGATGCTCCCAGGTGAGAGCTGGGCGTACGCACCTTTTCCTGTATGGGGCAAAGTTTAAGAAATACCATATTTTTTGCTCTATAAGACTCACTTTTTCCCTCCTAAAAAGTAAGGGGAAATGTGTGTGCGTCTTATGGGGCGAATGCAGGCTGCGCAGCTATCCCAGAAGCCAGAACAGCAAGAGGGATTGCTGCTTTCACTGCGCAGAGATCCCTCTTGCTGTTCTGGCTTCTGAGATTCAGAATATTTTTCCCCCTTGTTTTCCTCCTCCAAAAACTAGGTGCGTCTTGTGGTCTGGTGCATCTTATAGAGCGAAAAATACGGTATTTGTGAGAGGGGATCTTGCATTTTTCGGTCTCTTCTGTTTCTTTTCATTTAATTTCTTCCTCTTATTTTTTTTATGTAGATTAGGTTGTCTTTTATTGTACAGTGGACGCTCGGGTTGCGAACGTGATCCGTGCGGGAAGCACGTTTGCAACTCGCAGCAGCACGTCTGCGCATGTGCGGGTTGCGATTTGTAGCTTCTGCACATGCGCAAAGTGCGATTTAGCGCTTCTGCGCATGCTCAACTGCCGAAACCCAGAAGTAACCCGTTCTGGTACTTCCAGGTTTCGGCACGTCCGTAACTCCCCAAAAAAAGCAACCTGAAGCGTCTGTAACCCGAGGTATGACTGTATTGTGAAAAGTGTTAACAAGACACACACATCCCAATACTGCCTTTTATTCAATTTGGCAACCCTACCATAGACCCCCACCAGGTTCTAGAAGTGAATTTGGCCCCCAGGCTGCAAATTGTTCCCTAGCTCTGCTAAAGTTCAAAAGGAAGCCAGGCTGAACCCTGGAAACTTTAAAGAAGCTGCTGTGTGTGTGTCTTCCCAGAATCTATCCCAACATGCATCAAGAGGTCACACCAGGATTATTTGGGTGTCGCTGAATTAATGATTCTCCAGCTGCAGTGGAGATGATCCTTGAAGGCTGCGGTGCCAGAGCACTGATAAATTATGTGGAAACCTCCCTAGTCTCGGATTAATGATGGGTCTTTAAAAAAAAGAGTTCCCAAGAATAAGAAGAAAAGAGGTCAGGACAGAAGGAAAGGTTCTAGGCTGGCCAAGCCCTTCCAAATAAAGCACGTGGTATTTATTTATTGACGACTGATTGATGGCGAAGAATTGCCAAGGCACCGCTGCACATCCCAGAGGACTGACCTCTGGGGAGTCGGCGAAATGGTGTTCTTAAACATTGTGCTGGCAGGCTTCTGAATAGTGAAATAAACAAACAGGAACGTTTTCTTGCAAAAGGAAGGGCAGGCTTACCCATTCGCACAAATCGTTTTTCTGGGTTTTGCTCGTAAGAAGAGCCCGACTCCTAGATCAGGAAAACAGCACATCCGGTCTAGCACATCCTGTTCTCACAGTGGCCACCCAGATGTCCCAAAGGCCTAGCAGGACCCCAAGAGCAACAGCAATTCTCCCCACCTCCGATCCCCAACAATGCGGCCTCTGACGGTGGAAGCAGAAAATAGCCATTGTGGCTGGTAGCCACTGATAATCTTTTCCTCCATGAATTGTGTCTAATCCTCTCTTGAAGCTACCTAAGTTGGTGGCTGTCAATACACCTTGTGGGAGGGAGTTCCACAGAGTAACCATGTGGAGTGGAGAAGTGCCTTCTTTTAATCTGTCCCAAATCATTCAGCTATATCGGATGGCTCCAAGTAGCATGAAAGAGAGAAGCTTCTCTCTGCGAACTTTTTCTCCATGCCGTGCTTGCTTTTAGATACCTCTATCATGTCATATTCCCCCTTTCCTCTAAACCCCAAAGCCCCAAATGTTGTAAGATTTTGGTTGGCCTTTTCCAAACCTTTACCAGCAAGGGGAAAAGGTTTTCAAGCAACCCAGCAACTGCTGGGAAATCTGTATTCAGCTGCCTTTTCTGAGATATAGGCTGCAATCCCTCCATCCACCCATCTGGGAGTAAGACCTGCCAAACTCCATGGGATTTATGCCAATTTGCACCATTCATTTTGGGACGCGGGTGGCGCTGTGGGTTAAACCACAGAGCCTAGGGCTTGCCGATCAGAAGGTCGGCAGTTCGAATCCCCGCGATGGGGTGAGCTCCCGTTGCTCAGTCCCTGCTCCTGCCAACCTAGCATGTCAAAGGGCAAGTAGATAAATAGGTACCGCTCCAGCAGGAAGGTAAACGGCGTTTCCGTGTGCTGCTCTGGTTCGCCAGAAGCGGCTTAGTCATGACCCGGAAGCTGTACACCGGCTCCCTCGGCCAGTAAAGCGAGATGAGCGTTGCAACCCCAGAGTCGGCCACGACTGGACCTAACGGTCAGGGGTCCCTTTACCTTTAGCTTTACACCATTCATTTAACACCTCATGGTACCACTTTAAACAGCCACGGTTTTCCCCAAAGAACTTTGGGAGCTGTAGTTTGTTAAAGGAGCTGAGAGTTATTTGGAGAGTCCTGTTTCCTCCACGGAGCTACAGTTCTCTTGACTGGTTTAATAATCAAACCTTCTTTACAGGTAACTCTGGGAGCTGTAGCTCTATGTGGGGTGGCACTGGGGTCTTCTCTCAGCACCCTTAACAAGCTCCCAGAATCCTTTGGGGGGAGCCACATAACCCTGCACTTTAAATGTATAAAGTTGATCCTCAGTTCTTGGTAGACACCTATAGGAATGGTATCCAAAGCAGGCAATTCAAGAGCTTCTTCTCCACCATGAGGCCTAGAGGCATGGTTTTGAAATTAAAGCCATGCCTCTCAGGGAGCTGGACATTGCCACAGAGCCTGTGCTCCTTCCCTGAACCCTGAATGGACCGTCGCTCGTTGACTCATAAAGCTCTGGGATTCTCACCAGGCTGTAGATCCAGCTTCCGAGAAATAAATCTGGCAAAGGAATATCTCCACCCAGTTGCAAACCTTCAGCAACATTCGGAAGGGGAGAGGACTTGCCGCTGCTGTATATTTCCCCTGGGTGGGTTAGGGCAGCCCAATCCAGCTCATTAATTAAAAGAGAGATAAACAAACCAGAAATGGTGCTGTGTGTGTAAGTAGCTTGGATTAATGGAGTGGGCTGGGGGTGGGCAGGCGAGAATGCTCCACAGCTGGCTCCGGAAGACATCTGGGACAACTCTGGAGAGGTTGGAACCACGGCAGAAAGTGTTCAGGAAGAGCCTTGCTGGATGGGACAAGCAAAGACCCGTCCAGCAGTCCAATATCCTGTTTCCCACAGTCTTGGGCCAGAGGCTCTTGAGAAATCACACCCCGCAGGGTGCGGGGGCAACAGCCCTTCCTGTGCTTTGTCCTCTACAGCTGGGAGCAGCTGGGTATTTAGAGGCAGGTTAGAATCATAGAATCATAGAGTTGGACGAGACCACAAGGGCCATCGAGTCCAACCCCCTGCCAAGCAGGAAACACCATCAGAGCACTCCTGACATATGGTTGTCAAGCTTCTGCTTAAAGACCTCCAAAGAAGGAGACTCCACCACACTCCTTGGCAGCAAATTCCATTGTCGAACAGCTCTTACTGTCAGGAAGTTCTTCCTTATGTTTAGGTGGAATCTTCTTTCTTGTAGTTTGGATCCATTGCTCCGTGTCCGCTTCTCTGGAGCCGCAGAAAACAACCTTTCTCCCTCCTCTATGTGACATCCTTTTATATATTTGAACATGGCTATCATATCCCCCCTTAACCTCCTCTTCTCCAGGCTAAACATGCCCAGCTCCCTTAGCCGTTCCTCATAAGGCATCGTTTCCAGGCCTTTGACCATTTTGGTTGCCCTCCTCTGGACACGTTCCAGTTTGTCAGTGTCCTTCTTGAACTCTGGTGCCCAGAACTGGACACAGTACTCCAGGTGAGGTCTGACCAGAGCAGAATACAGTGGCACTATTACTTCCAGGTTGCCGCTGGACATGGAGGTTCCTTTCCTAACCAGCAGAGGTTACCAAAGAGGCTCTGCTGGTTCAGGCGAGAACGGCCATCTTCATTCAACACCCTCGTTTGCACACACACAGGCAAGCAGCGGAGGCTGCTGCCAGGCAGACGCCACTTGCCTGCATTTATTAATTATTGTTATTATTAATTAAATATGTACACCGCACAACGCCCGCAGGTCTTAGGGCGGTTCACCGCATAAAATCACAACCGGAAAACACAAGGTAGATAATAAAAATAGAAACAAGAACAACGCAATAATGCCCCCTCCCCAATGCGTTATTATTCTTATTAAAGGTAAAGGTAAAGGGACCCCTGACCATTAGGTCCAGTTGTGGCCGACTCTGGGGTTGCGGCGCTCATCTCGCTTTATTGGCCGAGGGAGCCGGCGTACAGCTTCCGGGTCATGTGGCCAGCATGACTAAGCCGCTTCTGGCGAACCAGAGCAGCGCACGGAAACGCCATTTGCCTTCCTGCCAGAGCAGTACCTATTTATCTACTTGCACTTTGACGTGCTTTCGAACTGCTAGGTTGGCAGGAGCAGGGACCGAGCAACGGGAGCTCACCCCGTTGCGGGGATTCGAACCGCCGACCTTCTGATCGGCAAGTCCTAGGCTCTGTGGTTTCACCCACAGCGCCACCCGCGTCCCTTTATTATTCTTATTATTAAAGCACTAAACTAGTTGTGGCTTCCCCGAAAGAATTCTGGGAGCTGTAGTTTGTTAAGGGAGCTGCAAGCTGTTAGGAGATGCCCTATTCCCCCCTGCCAGAACTACAGTTCCCAGAGTTCCATGGGAAGAGGGGACCAATTGTTAAACCGCTCTAGGAACTGTAGCTCTCCGAGGGGATCAAAGAGATTGGCCAGTGCCTGCTGGGGCTGATGGGAGTTGGAGTCCAACAGCATCAGGAGGCTGCCAGCCCTGAAACAGCACTTCAGACGAGACGCAGAATGTTTAATCTTCCCCCAGGACTGCCCCCACGAGGTTCCCACTTACCATAATGCCTGTGAGCAAGCAGACGCCTTTGCCGCAGTATGTGTGTGGCACCATGTCGCCGTAGCCGATGGACAGGAACGTGATGGAGATGAGCCACATGGCACCCAGGAAGTTGCTGGTAACGTCCTGCTGGTCATGGTACCTGCCGAGGAAATACAGGCACAGGTAAGGAACTTTTTTTAAAAAATAAATTTTTAATTAAATTTTATGTTACACAGTTTAAAATACTCATTTTAACATCCTGAAAATATCAGTGTGACTTCCCTTCTTCTCCTTCCATTGTTTGTTTTGCATATTGTTATGTACTGAAGTTCTCAGTTTTCACTCAGGTCCACATATGCAAATAAGGGATTGAAAGTGACATTCAGTGATTGGATAGTTACAGAAAATGGTTACTGTTGCGTTGTAGTGGAGCTCTATATAAGCAGGCTGGCTGAACCCTTCAGTTCAGTTCTGTTCTGGCCTGTGAATAAACAAGAGCTGTCTGAAGAATCGCTGTGTCGTCTGATATGTTCACCCACAACTTAACACATATCATAGATTCCTGCATATTTTTCTAAAACTAAACCATTCAGTATTCCATTATTGCACCCATCAAACCTTATTTACACTGTCGAGTTTATCTTAACGCTGCCAACGTTTTCAGGTGTGCACAATTTCCCCCCAGATATTCAATAAACGTTTTCCAGTCTTCTCTAAACCTATGTTCTTCTTGTTCTTTAATTCTGTATGTTAAATCTGCAAGGTGCACATATTCCGTCAGCTTAAGTTGCCATTCTTCTTTAGTTGGGACCTCACTCGTTTTCCATTTTGGGAGCTAACAAAACACGGACCGCAGTAGTAGTAGTAGTTGTTGTTTAGTCGTGTCCGACTCCTCGTGACCCCATGGACCAGAGCACGCCAGGCACTCCTGTCTTCCACTGCCTTCCAGAACACTGTCCAGCCACCTCGTCCTCTGTCGTCCCCTTCTCCTTGTGCCCTCAATCTTTCCCAACATCAGGGTCTTTTCCAGGGAGTCTTCTCTTCTCATGAGGTGGCCAAAGTGTTGGAGCCTCAGCTCCATACATAAATAACCTTTTTCATCCAAGGGCCACATTGCCTTTGGAGCAATCTTCTGGGGGCCATGAGGCAGCAGGGGGATGGGCCAACAGCAAAAGTGGGAGGAGCAAGATATGCAAACTTTACCTTCCTACAGTAGGCTGGTTTCTACACACAATTCTCCCAAGACTACATCCATGGAAGTAAGAGACATTATATCAGATTTGAAAGATGCAGAAACACTCAAGGAGTCAAAACAGGAGCAGGGAAAGGTGTGGCCTAGGGAGAAGGGGTGGGGCCTACAGAGAGTCCCATGGGCCAAACAGAGAGGCTATCCTATTATTATTATTATTATTATTATTATTATTATTATTATTATTAACTTGTACCCTGCCCATCTGACTGGGTTTCCCCAGCCACTCTGGGCAGCTTCCAACAGAATATAACAGAACACAGCAAAACATCACAGACATTAAAATCTTCCAGATACAGGGCTGCCTTCAGGTGTCATATAATTGTTTATTGTGTACAGAAACAATCTTTTATTCTCTGGAACAACTCGCCCATTGAGATTAGGCTGGCGCCTTCGCTTTAGTTTTCGGTGCCTGGAAAAAACATTTTTTTTGCTTAGGCAAGCCTGCCCAGCTATGTAAAGCTGATGTGCATTTTTATATATTTTTATCCAATTTTAACTATAATGGGAGGAGGGAATAAGGCCAACCTGGATTGTAGCCAATGCTAGCCCTACTCAGAGTAAAGCCATCAAAATGAACGAGTCTAAGTTAACCATGTCTATTAACTTCCAATGTGTCTACTCTGAGTAGGACTAGCACTGAATGCAACCCTCAGCTTTTAGCTTCTGACTTTCATTGGCAATTTTAATCTGTATTATTACAGTTTATGTAAACCCGCTTAGAGGGGTTTTTTTTAATAAAATAAAATATGTCTGTGGTGAGAATGAGCAGGAATGGTGAGACAGTTTCAGACTAGTGCAGAGCAATCTCCAAGAGCTGTAATCAACTCTTGCCATTGTGAAAAAAAGTATCGCTGCACATTAGACAGGGACCATAAAACATTTCAAACTGAAAAACGGGTACTGCGTTCTCAAAATATTCTCAAGAGGAAGCAGCCCAGGACTTTTTATTTCCTAGAACGCCAACCAGACATCAAATGTACCATTCTGGGGCAGCAAGAAAAGGACATTTCTGTGAATCAAAGAAACCCACGTCCTCAAAAATGCCCCTGGCGAGAATCTGGGAACTGCATAAATGTTCTTGCGGTGCTGCATATATCCACTGTTCCCCACCCCAAACGAAAAACTTTGTGTCTGACTACACTAAAAGGGGGAGGAAGGGTGCTTACTTTCTGAAGAGTAGTGGGTTCAATCATTTTATTTTTTAATTACAGTGGTACCTTGGTTCTCAAACTTAATCCGTTCCGGAAATCTGTTCCAAAACCAAAGCGTTCCAAAACCAAGGCACGCTTTCCCATAGAAAGTAATGCAAAATGGATTAATCCGTTCCAGACTTTGAAAAACAACCCCTAAGACAGCAATTTAACATGAATTTTACTAACAAGACCATCGGTCCATAAAATGAAACCCGCATCCCCTTGTACTTATTACTATACACTTAATATAGTTTCTAATACTTTCTTATAACATGTTGCACCATTTTTCCTTATTTATTAATGTTTAATTTACACAGGGGTAAGTGCAATACAGCAACCAAGGAGGTCACTGTGCAACCCATTGGTTTTAAGTATAAAAACATAGGCAGGTGTTGGTGGAGAGCTTGAGGAAGTGCCCTGTTTGCCCTAACAGACCGGCCTCCACTGGCTGGAAGTGTCTGAGTGGGAAAGAAGTGAGAGGAAACTCAGCTGAAGACACGGCTTCAGATTCTGACAGGTGATGATGACCTGTGAGGGCAGCAAAACTGCTGTCGGGCCAACCCAGGCGCCGGGCTGCCAATGGCGCCAAGACTCTTTAACGCTCCTGCATCACCTTTGCACAAGCACACTTGGACAGGCAGCTGAGAAGCCGGCTTTGCCTTGCAGCGGGATTGAAACTAAGCCCCCAAAGGGATGGGCTTTAAAGAGGATTGGGCAAGCTCACGGAGGGGAATAATGCTCCCATCACCTCCTGGCAAATAGAAGGGGAAGAAATGGAGGCAGTGAGAGATTTTACTTTCTTGGGCTCCATGTTCACTGCAGATGGTGACAGATGTCACGAAATTAAAAGATGCCTGCTTCTTGGGAGAAAAGCAATGACAAACCGAGACTGCATCTTAAAAAGCAGAGACATCACCTTGCCAACAGAGGTCTGTATAGTTAAAGCTATGGTTTTCTCAGTAGTGATGTTTGGAAGTGAGAGCTGGACGATAAAGAAGGATGATCGCGGAAGAATTGATGCTTTTGAATGATGGTGCTGGAGGAGACTCTTGAGAGTCCCACGGACTGCAAGAAGATCAAACCTCTCCATTCTGAAGGAAATCAGCCCTGAGTGCTCACAGGAAGGACAGATCCTGAAACTGAGGCTCCAGTACTTTGGCCACCTCATGAGAAGAGAAGACTCCCTGGAAAAGACCCTGATGTTGGGAAAGATGGAGGGCACAAAGAGAAGGGGACGACAGAGGACGAGATGGTGGGACAGTGTTCTCGAAGCTACCAGCATGAGTTTGACCAAACTGCGGGAGGCAGTGGAAGACAGGAGTGCCTGGCGTGTTCTGGTCCAGGGGGTCACGAAGAATTGGACACGACTAAACGACAACAAACCACCGTGGTTACGCTCTGACTCCACAGTCAGAAGCAGCAATTTTCCCCCTGAATTATCAGCTGCTGCAAACGGCCGAGTTGGGAGAGGGCTCTTGTGCTTGGGGGGTCCTGCTCTGAAGGTTTCCTGCAGGCATCTCTTTGGCCACTGTGAGGATAGGATGCTGAACTGAATGGGCATTGGCCTGATCCATGTCCTTCTTCTGTCCTTACATCCTCAACCAAGCTATTCCTTTTTTGGAGGGTGGGTTCCAATCATGGACTGGAAAAGGCAGGGTGAGCAATTATAGTCGATGCGGAAAGTCTTGCACAAGAAACCTGCTCTCCACCCCCCAAAAAGGAAATTGGACAAATTACAATAAGGAAAGTCATGGAGGGGAGGAGATGCAGTGAAAGGGCAAAAAGTCATAGGATTGTAGAGTTGGAAGGGACCCCGAGGGTCATCTAGTCCAACCCCCTGCAATGCAGGAATATTTTGCCCAAGGTGAAGCTCGAACCCACAACCCTGAGATTAAGAGTCTCGTGCTCTACCGACTGAGCTATCCCTTTATTTGATACAACATTGCCTGATCTCCTTGCAAACCAATCAGGACCGCAGGCTCAGTTCTGTAAATTCTTTTGTGCCCCCTCTCTATCCCTCATCTGGCCATGATCAGAGTTCAAGGACAAATGCCAGCCTGGCAAAAACACTCCAGGAGAGGGCAGAGGAAGGCCAGGGAGTGGGTGTGGCCTGGGGAGAGCCCACAGGGCCAGGAAAAGGGGTTTGGAGGGCCAGAGTTTCCATTGGAAGATGCCAAAAATTCCTTTTGGGGGGGGGACAGACGTAGTGGTACACATACCCCTAAAATTTATGTGACTTTTCTACTTTTGTCCATTTACTGTATTTATTTCCCCCGATTTGAACTATAAAATGGTGATTTTCTTGAGTCAAAATGAGAGTACCCCTAAACATTTTATTTTGTTTTTAAGAAAAAAAAGCACTGCCAAAAATCATTTGCATCCTGTTAACAATGCATGTAGGAGAAACAGTAGACTTGTACTCTGATGCTCCAGAAGGCAGGATTAGAGAAGCAACGGGTTAAAATTGCAACCGGGAAGGTTATTGGCTAAAAAGGCACATTTTGGCAACCAAGGAAGAAAACACTGGGGAGGTGGTCTCTGGAGAGAATTCCAAGGGCCAGACGGAAAGGTCTGGAGGGCCACATTCAGCCCAAATGCCTGAAGTCCCCCTCCTCCCCGCTCTAATTCAACACACACACAGAGAGAAAATCATTACCTACCCGGAAGCACTTGAACCAGGCAGGAAAAGACAGGATTAATAATAATAATAATAATAATAATAATAATATCCTGCCCTCCTCAGCCAAAGCTGGGCCCATCCCTATCAATAACCTGGTGCCACGGCCGGACAACAGCAACATAAAATCAAGTTGCCGGCCAGTTGACAACGCTGGACATTCTCATCTTAAAGATGGGATTCGTCTTGCTTTTGGGGGAGGACAGAGGGCCCAGCTGTTAGCAACGGGATCCCAAAGTACTTCTCGGTCCTCTTTCACAGCCTCTCTACCAGATCGTTAAACAGGCAAAAGCCAGATGAGGTTATTTTGGCTTGGTTTCTGAGGGATCAGTTGGGTCCAAGTTTCTCAACCCATCACTCTCAGAATTATGGGGGTTTTGGCATGCAATTTTTTTCTTCTTCCCAAAGAAGGAGAAGGGGGGGGGAGGAAATCTAATTCCCAACATCTCCTGGATGCGAAGAGGCTCGTGAAGTATGGGAGCATAAAAGTGAAATATGATGTACGTACACAGAGACAAACAGGCCCATCCGATGTTCGCCTGAAACACTTGCCTTCCCCGAATTCTATTTTGCAGAAAGTGGAGGAAGTTTGGGCAGGGGCTATTCAACCAAAAGCTCAGACCCCCATCTACTAAGCTAAGGCTCAACCCAGGGAATTTGAAGGATTAAAGAACACTTGAAAATCTCTCAGTGTTTTTAGATTAAGTCTAGGACTTTGTCCAGGTTGAAGGGTGGGGGTAGTTGGTTGTTGTTTTTTTAAAAAAACCATCTTCCACATTACACAGAACTCTTAGAATACACAAGGTTTGAAGTTACACAGAGCTCTGCATCATGATGAATAAGGCTAAAGACTTTGACTAGGAGGTCAGGACAGAGCCAGTGTGGTGTAGTGGTTAAGAGCGATAGACTCGTAATCTGGGGAACCGGGTTCGCTTCCCTGCTCCTCTACATGCAGCTGCTGGGTGACCTTGGGCCAGTCACACTTCTCTGAAGTCTCTCAGCCCCACTCACCTCACAGAGTGTTTTTTGTGGGGGAGGAAGGGAAAGGAGAATGTTAGCCACTTTGAGACTCCTTAAAGGGAGTGAAAGGCGGGATATCAAATCCAAACTCTTCTTCTTCTTCTTCTTCTTGCCCCAGCTTAAGGTGACTCATGTCAACTGCACTAAATTGTGAAACTCCCACCCCACAGAGCTGCGTTGAACATCTTTGTTGTGGAACATTTGCTTTATGCTGAAGACCTCTATGCACAGGTCTCTGGCAGTTAAGGGGTGGCTGGTTTGGCAGTGGGGATTTGCCAGCTATCCTACAGGGAGGGAGGGAACATTTGCCCATCAACTGACTTCAAAGTGATCCCTCCTGCAAATAAAACGTTAGCTGCAGATCAACTGTGCAGACAGGGACAAACTTGTCAAGAAAACCAGGTCCCATGTTAAAGGTCGGAGCTAAATAGGGAAGGGAACTGAAAGGTCAGAGACGATTTATGACAAGGCTCACGTAAAAAGGGGTGAGGAACGAGAGTCGGGTCCTGCCTCCCCTGTCGGAGTCAGCGTGCCTCTGAATTATCCGTCGCTGGGAATCGCAAGCAGGGAGAGCCGCTTTTGCTCTCAGGTTCCTATTGCAGGCTCCCCAAGAGACATTTGGCTGGACACTGTGAGAAGATGCCGGGACAGATGGACCACTGGCCTGGTCCAGCAGGCCTTTAATTATATTCCTAGGAATAACAGTGAGAGAAAGGCTCTTTCCTCTGCCTTTTGGCTTCCCGCAGGAATCCAGACGGCCACTGCGAGAACAGGATGATGGACTAGACAGGGCTTTGCAAGGCTGTCCAACCCTATCTGGAAATGTTATTAGGATTTGAACCCAGGGCCTTCTGCATGCAAGGGAGACACCATGCAGTGTCCCTTACCTTTTTTTATATACAGCGGTACCTCAGGTTAAGAACTTAATTCGTTCTGGAGGTCTGTTCTTAACCTGAAACTGTTCTTAACCTGAAGCACCACTTTAGCTAAATGGGGCCTCCCGCCGCCACCGCTGCGCAATTTCTGTTCTCATCCTGAAGCAAAGTTCTTAACCCGAGGTACTATTTCTGGGTTAGTGGAGTATGCAAGCTGAAGCATCTGTAACCTGAAGTGTCTGTAACCCGAGGTACCACTGTACAAGCTCCCTTGAAAACTGCTTTCATTACATCCCAGAGGAGGGGGGTAGTTATGTTGTTTACATCATTTTCTTTGAAGTAGTTTTGGAGGGTCTTCAAGAGACTCTCTCTTGTTGTTTGGTCTGTGGCCAGTATGGGGTGTTTGACGGACCATGATGGGGTGGTTTGTATTTCCTCTCCTAGTTTGAGGATAGCTTCTACTGGAGCATGGCCTGTGATCTTAACATTGCTGATATTTGTTGTTTCGACCAAGGGGATCAGGCCTGGTACGAGCAGGATCCTACGTAGTCTAGACTATGGCGGCCAGACTGTTGCTGGTGTCACCTGGGTTCTCGCCCCCATATATCATACAGTGGTACCTTGGGTTACATACGCTTCAGGTTACATACGCTTCAGGTTACAGACTCCACTAACCCAGAAATAATACCTCGGGTTAAGAACTTTGCTTCAGGGTAAGAACAGAAATCGTGCAGCAGCGGGAGGCCCAATTAGCCAAAGTGGTGCTTCAGGTTAAGAACAGTTTCAGGTTAAGAACAGACCTCCAGAACGAATTAAGTTCTTAACCCAAGAACTTAACCCACTGCATAGGCCTCCACCTTTTAGCATTTTTTAGTAGCCTGTGGGAATCTTTAGTTTTTCAGGGTTTTCCTTGGAGAAAAGGGTTGTCACTGGGGTCATGGGGTGCCGCTCCTGGGAGGTGCCACTCATGTTTAGCTTGAGGTAACTGTGTGTCTCTTTCCTTAAATATGATAGTAAGATTCTAGTCCTCATGGTTCTGTACCAAGGGCTGATTAAAACTGGGCCCCAGCTTCTGTTGTTCTTAGCTCAGCAATTCAATGAAAACCTGGACAAGGAAATATTCTGCGCATATAAGGAGGTGCTCACTTTTTAAAATCTTCTATAGATAATCAGGGTTTTCACATTATTAAAAGAGAACAGGACCTAACAAGTCAGAAAGCCGCATCCACCCTAACGTGACGTGGATGACTTATCCAAGACTTATCCAAAAGAGTTTTTTAAAATAAAACTTTACTGTGATTCCCAGCACTGAGATGGTGAGGCAAGAAACAAGCTCAGGGTGAGAAGACCCGCTAGGGAGAAGACCTGCTATTATGGGCCACGTGGAACGCACTGGCAAAGCACAAGAGCCCACCACTCATTATAAGATAAAGGAAACATCTCCTCTCTGAAGAAGACAGACAGGAATATTGTAGATCTCTGGCTGTGTTCGTTAAGGGAATTGGAGGCAGGCAGGTGTGTGCAAGCAAGCAAGCAAGCAAGCAAGCAAACAAACAAACAGAGGTTTACATGGAGGAAGAGGAGGAGGAGGACAGCTCCCAGTACCTAATGAGAAAAGGCTGCATTTCCTTTGCCAAGAAGGCAGAAAAACTGACACAAGCCTTGGATGCTGAAGGAAGGCTTCACGGCCCAAGGATGCAATAAGAGCCTGCCTGTTGGATCAGACTAAAGGTCCATCTAGGCCAGCAGCCTCTTCTCCCAGAGGTCAAGCAGATGCCTCTTCCAGGAAGGCCGGCAGCAGGACCAGACTGCAATGGCAGCTCTCTCCCTGGTGGTGATCCTCAGCAGCTGGCATTGTTGTGTTGTTTAGCTGTTTAGTTGTGTCCGACTCTTCGTGACCCCCTGGACCAGAGCATGCCAGGCACTCCTGTCTTCCACTGCCTCCCGCTTCGAGAACACTGTCCCACCATCTTGTCCTCTGTTGTCCCCTTCTCCTTGTGCCCTCCATCTTTCCCAAAATCAGGGTCTTTTCTAGGTAGTCTTCTCTTCTCATGAGGCGGCCAAAGTCTTGGAGCCTCAGCTTCACGATCTGTCCTTCCAGTGAGCACTAAGGGCTGATTTCCTTCAGAATGGAGAGGTTTGATCTTCTTGCAGGCCATGGGACTCTCAAGAGTCTCCTCCAGCACCAGAATTCAAAAGCATCCATTCTTCGGCCATCAGCCTTCTTTGTGGTCCAGCTCTCACTTCCATACATCACTACTGGGAAAACCATAGCTTTAACAATACGGACCTTTGTTGGCAAGGTGATGTCTCTGCTTTTTAAGATGCTGTCTAGGTTTGTTGTTGCTTTTCTCCTATTTATCTATTTACACTTTGAGGTGCTTTCGAACTGCTAGGTTGGCAGGAGCAGGGACCGAGCAACGGGAGCTCACCCTGTCGCGGGGATCTGAACCGTCGACCTTCTGATCGGCAAGCCCTAGGCTCTGTGGTTTAACCCACAGCGCCACCCACGTCCCGTCCCTGTTATACCTAACTGCAAATTCAAATGTATCCCTATTGTGTTTTATGACTTCCTTGATATTGTATGTGGGCTGGAACTGGTCTGTGACCGAAATAATAAAATTTATTCAAGAGAAGCAGCTCAGTCTTAAGACTGTTTGCAGAAGAACCAGGAAGGGTCCTGCCGGATCTGGCCAATGGTCCATCTATTCCTGAATCCTGTCCTAACAGCAGCCAACCCAATGCAAGCAGAACCTGAGCGCAAGAGAGCTCGCCTCTCCTGAGCTTCCCAGCAATTGGCATTCAGAAGCACTACTGAATCATCACAGCGAATAGTCACCGGTAGCCTTTTTCTCTATGGTAAGCAAAGCCCTGCGGGACAAGGCTAAATAAAGGGATCTGTCGACCGCAGCATCCTGACCCCGCAATAACCGACCAGATGCCCCAACAGGGAATCCTGTACAACAGGACCTCCCCCTGCAACCGGTAATCAAAGGCATTCATACAAGCAGGCGCCCTATGAGAATAACATTCTATATCTGGCAAAACATGGAAATCCAAGCACCAAAGCTTGAAGGGGTAGGGTGGGCGTAGCAGTTTTGTTAGTACTCTGTGCATGCTCAGGAGCTCGCTGTTTCTGTGCGGCTCGTTTTCAAGTCAGAAGTGCTCTCCCGGCTTAAAACCCAGCAAGCTTAGCAGGAGTCCATTCGGAAAGCAGTGCCGCCGCCCCCCCCCCCCCCCCCGCACTCCAAAAGCAATCCTCTGTGGCTGATAGACTCTGGCTAAGCGGAGGAAAGAAACTAGGACTCAGCAGGTGGCGCCCATGAGTCAAATAAACTCCCTTTATCCATTTCAAGTCAACCCACAGCCTTTGTAGAAGCAGAGAAGGAAGGATTGCTTGCCTCCCCGTCTGAAAGAGGCCCGGGGTGAAATCCTACTCATAAGCAGACACAAGGGCCTCAGTTTGCTTGTTCATTTCAATGGGTCTAACTCTGAGGAGGGCTCGCGCAGGATACAACCACCATCTCCCCCAAATATTCTGATCCCACAAGGAAGCCCTTCGTTTTCCAAAAGGGAGGCGTTGATGGTTTCATGTGCGCTTGGAAATGCAGTTTGCAGGACCGCCAGCCGTCCACCCTAAACCAAGCACAGACACAAGGCGGTCCGGTGTGGCTGCTCAGCTGTGCGCTCTGCACATCCTCAAGAGTCTCAAGGATGTCTGCCAGCACGTCACTGAAACCAAGCTGGGAAATAGATCACAGATAGAACTTCAAAGGCAGGTGTGGGTGGGTGTGGAGATTATAAAACTGTTGTGACTGGCCCTGGCTACAATCTATTATTGTTTCATTTCTATTCATTGAACTGCCCATTTTTGCCCCAGTCCTGACCGTCAGTGGCATGTGGCCCCCAGAATGTTGTCCAGATGCGAATGTGGCCCTCCGGCGCAATGATACACTGGACTATAGGTATCGGGGTATAACAGGCATAGGCAAACTCCGGCCCTCCAGATGTTTGGGACTACAATTCCCATCATCCCTTGCTAACAGGACCAGTGGTCAGACATGATGGGAATTGTAGTCCCAAACATCTGGAGGGCCCGAGTTTGCCTATGCCTAGGGTATCACATCGAAATCATAGCCTGGGAAAAGCTCTGGAACAAAACCATAAACTTTCCGGCCTGCTATTTGATAAAGGAAAGCATACAAAAAAGGCTCTATAGTTGGTATCTGACGCCCAGTCAACTGGTTAAAATGTACAAGAGAGGGTCCAAACTGTGTTGGAAATGTGAAAAGACTGAGGGATCTTTCATACATATCTAATCCTTATTTTCCCTAAATTGATTTTTGAATTTTATTGTTATTCATGTTTTTATACTGCATTTTATGCTGCTTTTATAATTAAGTGTTTTAAATTTCTTGTTAGCCGCCCTGAGCCCGGTTTTTTAACAGGGAAGGGCGGGGTATAAATAAAAAATTATTATTATTCTACATAGGTGGTGGCAAATACTATGCCGCCAAATACAAAGAGATGGTCTATGGTGAGCTTTTTTTATTTTTTTAAAGAATGCATTTCCAAAGAATCCAGAAACCTTTCTATTAGTGATAATTGGTGATGAGCTCCCCTCGAGGGTACTCAATTTATTTCTTTATGCAACTGCGGCGGCCGGAATAGTGCATGCTAAAAGTTGGAAAGGAGAAGAAAAGAACAATGGCTGTATACCATATTTTTCGCTCTATAAGACGCACCAGACCACAAGACGCACCTAGTTTTTGGAGGAGGAAAACAAGAAAAAATATATTCTGAATCTCAGAAGCCAGAACAGCAAGAGGGATCGCTGCGCAGTGAAAGCAGCAATCCCTCTTGCTGTTCTGGCTTCTGGGATAGCTGCGCAGCCTGCATTCGTTCCATAAGACGCACACACATTTCCCCTTACTTTTTAGGAGGGGAAAAGTGAGTCTTATAGAGCAAAAAATACGGTAAATACACAGAAGACGCCGAACTGACGAGCACAACAGCCAAAATAAGGAATCAGGATGGAAAACAAATGAAGGGCGAATGGGGAAACCTTTGGGGAGTTGATGCTAAATCGAAACTACAAATAGGGGTAATCCTCTGAACAACAAATACAAAGAAGGACTGGAAGGGAAAAATAGGGTGAATTAATATATGGATATGCAGCAATAGAGGATCTATTATGAATGCCTTGGAAGGCTATATGGAAATAATATTTGAGAGTAAAGTATGATTTGTAAATAGAAAAATGGAAAATGCATTTTTAAAAAGGGGGGTGGAATGCAGCCCTTGGGCTTTGGAAAAGGTCCCCCACCCCCGCTGCTATATATTAATACAGTGGTACCTCAGGTTAAGTACTTAATTCGTTCCGGAGGTCTGTACTTAACCTGAAACTGTTCTTAACCTGAAGCACCACTTTAGCTAATGGGGCCTCCTGCTGATGCTGCGCCGCCGGAGCACGATTTCTGTTCTCATCCTGAAGCAAAGTTCTTAACCTGAAGCACTATTCCTGGGTTAGTGGAGTCTGTAACCTGAAGTGTATGTAACCTGAAGCGTATGTAGGTACCACTGTAGGTACCACTGTAAGCAAATTCATTCTGCCAGCTGTATCCTCATGTAACCAAAACAACACTAGGTGCAAGAGAAACAGCAGCGGTTTGAGGGGAAACCCCAAATTTTGCAACAGCACAAAAAAGAAATTGGAAGGAATTCTACAAGGAGGGGAACCCCCCCCCCCAAAAAAAAGCAAACCAATGAGGACTGAGCATGTCCAGAAGACTGATGGATTCATAGGGGAATGAGAATAGAATAAAATGGCAGTGATAAGTGGCTGGCACCCTGGGCAGGAACATTTCCTGCTGAAACATTTTGTTGCGGCACCCTCTGCCTTTCTACCCTTTAAAAATGAGGGGCAGCCACAAAGCTGGCCAGGATCCAAGCTACCCCCCCCAACACTCTATCCACAAGCCCCTTCCCTACAAAGATACCAGTCCTCATATTTTTGCACCAATACCTGATTTTAAAGAGAATCGGAAGCTGCTTTATACTGAGTCCATCTAGCTCCATACTGTCTACACTGACCAGCAGCAGCTCTCCAGAATTTCAGACGAAGGGCATTCCCAGCCCTACTTAGAGACTGCCGGACCTGCAACCAACCTATGCTCTACCGTTGAGCTACAGCCGTGCGCTACACTGCGTCGGAGGACCAGTCCATCCAGCTCAGCATGGTCCGCACTGACCGGCAGCAGCTCTCCGGGGTTGCAAGCAGGGTTTCCTAGCCCTACCTGGAAAGGCCATTGGGGATTGAAGCTGGGATCTCCTGCAGGGCAAGCTCTGCTGCTAAGCCGTGATTTTGCAAGTGAGTGGGTGGGTGGGTGGGGCAATGAACGGGGGGGGTGGATGCCTGGAGGGGGGCGCATAAGGAAATGTGGTGCCAGGGTGCCGGCCGGTGCCAGTCTCCTCCAGCAACTCAAAAGAGAGATCCCTTGAGCAGAACGGGTTTTTAAACATGCCTTTTTGTTCCGCTGCAACCCTGCTCATCCCCATTTTCTAAATTAGAGCTACTTTGGCAGGTGGTTATTCCTGGCTCTCGTCCCCGGTTGCCAGGGAGTCCCGCCTGCACCCCCATGTGCGTGCTATCTGCCCCCCCCCCCCACGATTCTTCCCCATGCAACTCCTGTACAAAGCTGTTTGTGAACACCAAGGCTCCATGTGTGCGAGAGAGAAAGTGAGAGAAAGTGTCCATCTCTCCAACTGCACATTTATTCCAAGCATGGGGTGCCGGTTCCCAGCTCCGTATCTGCTGAATAATGCCATAGCACAGCGGAAGGGTATTTTTAGTAGAGGGAAAACCGCAGGCAGGAAGGGGGCGGGGTGGCTAACTAAACCCTCTGCCTCCTCCCTCACCTGTTCTTCCAGTGGTGGTTAACTTCACCCCATCCCTCATACACACCTCTCTGGGTAGTGGTTAACTAATCCTTTCTCTCCCCCCCAATTCGAGTGGCGGTTATCTTAACCCCTTCCCCACCACCCCACCTGTTTTCTATGCCCTCCATCTCTCTACAGTGGTACCTCGGGTAAAGTACTTAATTTGTTCCGGAGGTCTGTACTTAACCTGACACTGTTCTTAACCTGAAGCACCACTTTAGCTAATGGGGGCCTCCAGAGCACAATTCCTGTTCTCATCCTGAAGCAAAGTTCTTAACCTGAAGCACTATTTCTGGCTTAGCAGAGTCTGTAACCTGAAGCGTATTTAACCCGAGGTAGCACTGTATTTTCCTTTTTTAAAACACAGAACAACAGACAGTGACAGTCAGAACAGAGGCCTCCTCGACTGAGCCAGCCTTGCCCTGTTTAGCAGCGCTTAGCAGATTCGTTAATTTGGGGTACCACAGCCATGGAAGGAAATTCCCTCCCTCCCTCTTGCTGGGTTTGGCGAGGAAGAGGGGAGGACAACCAAGGAAACAAACAAGGCTGGGTGTCCACAGAGAGCAGATGATATCTGCACTTGGCACCAGCAGCCAAATTTCCGTTCTGTCCCTTTGGGAGTTTTTTATGGGGGGGGGGGAGTCTGGTTGGAGGCCAGTGGTTGCTCTCATGTGAGCTGTTCCTGCTTTCGGTGAAAACATCTGGACCCTTGGCGTGCGCATGCATATTCTCACGCACATGCACACTGTCTCATTGTCGGCCCCCAACAAACGGTTTCTCTCCACCCAGTGGCGTAGCATGGGTTGTCAGCACCCGGGGCAAGGCAAGTAATTTGCGCCCCCCCCCCCGCTGCACTGTCCCTCCCCCGGATAGTCCCTCGCTCTCTCTCCGCACCGCACCGCACGCCTGGCACACCCCCCCTCCACAGTGGGCGGCGACCTGGCGGCTCGGATCGGATTCGCACAGCCAGCACTGCAGTGAGAGAGAGTGAGTGAGCCAGGTAGGGGCAGAGAGCTGCGAGTGCGAGCGCCCCCCCCCCCGATGTTGCGCCCGGTGCGGCCGGCCCCCCCTGCACCCCCCACGCTACGCCACTGTCTCCACCCAGCTCCCAAGCACTGCGTTCGGTGCGTGTTGAGTGGGTGGGGGCTCCTTTCCAAGGGAAACGAGCAAGGCTTCTGCATGCTAGCCTCCTAGAGCTCGGCTGTCCGCACACCCCTTTGCAAAGAGGAAGAGATGAGGGTCAAGTTAAACACCACCCCTCCCCTACCACTGAACAGATCGACCCCTTGCAAGCAGAGAGACAGAGGTGGAAAGGGGTGTCTGTGTTTAACTTGACCCTTTCCCTGCAGCTGCATCTCTACCTGTGGTACGACAACCAAAATGGTCAAAGGCCTGGAAACGATGCCTTATGAGGAACTGAGGAACGGCTAAGGGAGCTGGGCATGTTTAGCCTGGAGAAGAGGAGGTTAAGGGGTGATATGATAGCCATGTTCAAATATATAAAAGGATGTCACATCGAGGAGGGAGAAAGGTTGTTTTCTGCTGCTCCAGAGAAGCGGACACGGAGCAGTGGATCCAAACTACAAGAAAGAAGATTCCACCTAAACATTAGGAAGAACTTCCTGACAGTAAGAGCTGTTCGACAGTGGAATTTGCTGCCAAGGAGTGTGGTGGAGTCTCCTTCTTTGGAGGTCTTTAAGCAGAGGCTTGACAACCATATGTCAGGAGTGCTCTGATGGTGTTTCCTGCTTGGCAGGGGGTTGGACTCGATGGCCCTTGTGGTCTCTTCCAACTCTATGATTCTATGATCTGCCTTGCGTGCAGAAGGTCCTTGCATGCAGAAAAATCCCCAGCATTGTCACGTAGGGCTGGGAAGTGTCCCTGCCTGGAACCCTGGAGAGGCGCTGCCAGTCAGTGTGGACAATACTGAGTTGGGTGGACTCAGCAGAAGGCAGACCCCTATGTTCCTCAGAACGGATGCAGCTCAGGGGTGGAGCATCTGCTTCCTTCCAGGTGTAGTCCCGATTAAAGATTGCGGTTTGTTCAGGAATGAAGCCTAAATGGGCGTCCTAACAACAACAACAACAAGTGCCCATAAACTGCATCTGCGAAATGACTGTTGTGTTGATGTTGACCCTTAAGGGGCTTCTTAAGAACCTAGATCAGCTCTTCTGGATCAGGCCAATGGCCCATCTAGTCCCAGGATCCAGTTCTCCCAGTGGCCAACCAGTTGCCTCTTGGAAAGCCTGAGAACAACACACACCCCACCTGTGATGCCCAGCATACCTCTTACAGCGCAGGTAGACATTATCCACTGGGGAGCCAGCATGGTGTGGTGGTTACAGCATCGGACTAGAATCAAAGTTGGAAGGGACCCTAAGGATAATCTCATCCAACCCCCTGCAATGCAGGAATATGCAGCTGTCTCCTGCGGGGATCGAACCTGCAACCTTGATGTTATCAGCACCACGCTCAAACCAACTGAGCTATCCAGCCTGACTAGGACCCGGGAGACCTGGGTTCAAACCTTCATCTCATCCACAAAAGTTCACTGGGTGCAACTTTAAGACAGTCCCTGTGTCCTCTCAGCCTAACCTACCTCAAAGGGTTGTCATGGAGATTGAATGAGAAGGGAAAGAGCCACGTAGGCCACCTCAAGCTCTTTGGAGAAAAAAGGCAGGGTACAGATCAGATAGATAGATAGATAGATAGATAGATAGATAGATAGACAGAGTGGTATTACTGGATTACATATGCTTCAGGTTACAGGCTCCGCTAACCCAGAAATATTACCTCGGGTTAAGAACTTTGCTTCAGGATGAGAACAGAAATCATGCTCCAGTGGCATGGCGGCAGCGGAAGGCCCCATTAGCTAAAGTGGTACCTCAGGTTAAGAACAGTTTCAGGTTAAGAGCAGACCTCCGGAACGAATTAAGTACTTAACCCGAGGTACCACTGTAGGTAGGTAGGTAGGTAGATAGATAGATAGATAGATAGACAGACAGATAGAAAGAATGTGGAGAATGAATCGTTTTTCTTCTTCTTCTTAAACGCACACACGTGGAATTAGGGTGGACCGGATTACTCAGTGTGGAAGGCAAAGGGGGAGTAAAAGAAGCTGGCAGCTAGAGAATTGTTGGCATCTGGCGTTCCGCAGGGCACCCGCTGGCATCCTGCCAACCTCCCCCACCTTGGCAAAGATCCGCCGCTCGCTGAGTCTTTCATTCTTCTCTCCCTTCTCCCTCCACTTCCCAGGGAGCCTGGCAACAGGGGTATATTCCACCCTCTAAGCCGCTCCCATCGCTTGCCAGGCACTAATGAGGTCGTGGGCGTTTGGGGTGGGGGCAAGGCTTAGTCAGTCCTTTCCCTTAATTATTATTTTTGCAGGAATGCCCACCAGTGGTGACTCTTCTTTGGCACCCAGCCTCGCAAACGGTTCGGAGACTGGCACACACAATCTCGCATCTTTGGGAGGTTTTTTTTTGTCTTCTTCAACTGCGGGTTAGCTTTTGCCCGTGGCAACAGGTCTTTTTTTTGGTGGGTGGGTGAGGTTTTCTGGGGACGGGTGAAAAGAGCAGAAACGCAGTGGCCGCTTTAAACCGATCCCCTGTCAAAACGGGAACTGGGCTGACGGCTGAAGGCGGGGGTCGCCTGTCTCGTGCTCCGCTCGCCAGAGGCCTCTCCTGCCAATCGGAGGCAGCTGGTTCGTCCTGAGTCATCTGTCGCCGGGCAAAGCCACCTCTCTTTGTGGCAGAGGTTTTGTGACAGGAAGATTTGGCCAACAAACGCTGCCCAGTTTTGGCTGGGGAACCGATGGGCCCATGAGTTGTTGTTGGAGAAGAGGGGCTAAATCTGAATAAACACAAATGTCATTGGACTCCAACTCCCGCCAACCCCCAGCCAGCACTGACACGGGTCAGGTATAATCAGAGTTGCAGTCTGAACATCTGCAGAACACCAGGTTGGCTACCCTTGACCTGCATTGATTGACAGGTGGTCTCCAGAGCTTTCCCAAACAGGAGTCTTTTCCAGCCCAATCTGGGAATGCTGGGCATTGGACATGGGAGCAGCTTTAACCACTCTCAATTCCAACCTGATACAGTGGTACCTCGGGTTAAGTACTTCATTCATTCCGGAGGTCCGTTCTTAACCTGAAACTGTTCTTAACCTGAAGCACCACTTTAGCTAATGGGGCCTCCTGCTGCTGCCATGCTGCCGGAGCACGATTTCTGTTCTCATCCTGAAGCAAAGTTCTTAACCTGAAGCACTATTTCAGGGTTAGCGGAGTATGTAACCTGAAGCGTATGTAACCTGAAGCGTATGTAACCTGAGGTACCACTGTAATTGCCACCTGCCCAGATTTTAACTTGTCTGAATTAATTTTAAGATGTATTTTAATTAATTGATGTCTGTTTCTATGCATATTGTGTTGTTTTCATGATGTTAGCCGCTCTGAGCATGGCTCGGCCGGGGAGGGCGGGATACAAATAATAAATAATAATAATAATAATAATAATCCCACACAGCACAGCCTATAGACAGGGATGATGGGAGTTGTAGTTCAGTGAATATTCCTGGATCCCAACTCCCATAAGTCCCACACAGCACAGCCTATAGACAGGGATGATGGGAGTTGTAGTACAACGAATATTCCTGGACCCCAACTCCCATAAGTCCCAGACAGCACGGCCAATAGACAGGGATGATGGGAGTTGTAGTACAACGAATATTCCTGGATCCCAACTCCCATCAGCCCCCAGCCGGACACACACAAGAGGCACCTCCCTACGGCACATCCCCTGCGTCTTTGTGCGCGACTCGCGAGCTCACCTCTCACACACACGCACCGTCCAGGCAGCAATGATCCACAGGGAGATGCTGAAGACCAGGAGGACAGTCCCGGGGCAGATGGTCATGAGGGTCTTCATGACGAAGCGGGTGTTGAAGTTGATCTTGTTGAGGGCCCCGATGCTGCGGGACGAAGCGTCCGTGAAGAGTTTGCTGTGCAAGAGCATGACCCGGGCGATCAAGTAGAGACGCAGAAACATGGGGATGGAGAGGATAATGTCCACGTCCGCCTCCGCCCGCGAAGGCGTGTACGAGAAGGCCAGCCGGGCCGTCCAAAAAAACTTGTACTCCCCAGGGATGGGGTGAATGGCGCACACCAGCATTTCCAGGCTGATGTAGAGGATACGTTCATAGGTCATGGCGATCCGCCAGTCGTCGGCACCATTGTCGATCACGAAGAGCTGGCAGGGAGGGGAGGGAAGGGAGAAAACGGCAAGGGTTAGAAGAGATGGGGCTGGCAGCAGAATGTTGTCACAGGGTGGGGCATTCCTGTAAAAGGATGTCTGCCAGTCAACCAGCCGTGCCCCACTCCACGGTACTCCATTCCGTCCTGCCCCAGTTTCTCCCCAGCAGATGCTTAACATTCAATGGGCATTGAGTATGATGAATCCTCACTGAGTTTAGGATTTTTTCCCATGAAAAGTTTTTTGTTTGTTCTTCTGGGGATTCTCTCAAGATGTGTCAATACCTCCCTTTTGTGAGTGGATAGGTTCAAGCAGCGGGTTTTTTTTCTGAGGGGGGACGCAGGGGTAAGCATTCCCCCCTAAACATTTGGTGAATCTTTGTACTTTTGTCCATTTGCTGTATTTATTTCTCCCGATTTGAACTATAAAATTGTGATTTTCTTGAGTCAAAATGAGAATATCCCTAAACATTTCTTAAGAAAAAAAGCACTGGGGTCAAGCATAAGTGACCTTAACTTAGGGCTATACTGGATAATTATTATTATTGTTATTTACACCATTTCTATATTGCCCCATAAATATATAAACTTATACCTGTATATGTATATGTATACGTATATGTATATACACACACACATCTACACTGCTTTTTTTCTTTAAAAATGTTTAGGAGTACTCTCATTTTGCTACTCATATTGAAATACTGCCCCTCAATGAGGCCAAACTTAGATTCACAAAATGTTTAGGGGCATACGTACCCACAGAAAAAAAGCAGTGTGCGTGTGTAATTCTAACCAATGTACTGACTAAAACAACAAGTATTAAAAAATGCATAGTTAGCTTATAAAAATGTTACATTAATACAAAATTACTAATAACTGTGAACCAATAACTATAAACCAACTATAAACTATAAACAAACTTTGGACGCACCTTCAGCCTCTCAGCCTCCTGGCTGTCACTCATAGTCCCCACCCATCCGGTTATATCTCCCGCTTGGACTACTGCAATGCGCTCTACGTGGGGCTACCTTTGAAGGTGACCCGGAAACTACAACTAATCCAGAATGCGGCAGCTAGACTGGTGACTGGGAGCGGCCGCCGAGACCATATAACACCGGTCTTGGAAGACCTACATTGGCTCCCAGTACGTTTCCGAGCACTATTCAGAGTGTTGGTGCTGACCTTTAAAGCCCTAAATGGCCTGGGTCCAGTATATCTGAAGGAGCGTCTCCACCTCCATCATTCTGCCCGGACACTGAGGTCCAGCTCCGAGGGCTTTCTGGCGGTTCCCTCACTGTGAGAGGCCAGGTTACAGGGAACCAGGCAGAGGGCCTTCTCGGTAGTGGCGCCTGCCCTGTGGAACGCCCTCCCATCAGATGTCAAAGCGATAAACAACTACCTGACATTCAGAAGACATCTGAAAGCAGCCCTGTTCAGGGAAGTTTTTAATATGTGACATTTTAGTGTATTTTTCATCTTTGTTGGAAGCCGCCCAGAGTGGCTGGGGAAACCCAGCCAGATGGGCGGGGTACAAATAAAAAATTATTATTATTATTATTATTATTATTATTATTATTATTATTATTATTTACCACCCCACACCCCCCGCTCTCCGCAGAACCCTCAAGACTGCCCATATCTGTGTCCCATTCAGCAGGCAGCCACACAGTCCACACCCAGTCCCAAAGTTTGGCGTGTTTCCTAGAGGATACTGAAGAAGATGGAAAGAAAAGACACCCTTTCCAACCCACAGTTCTCACTCTGGCCTCTGGCCCCTTCTTCTTCACCTCAATAGTCTCCACTTGTCCATTTCCTGGAGACATCGGGCCGGAGGACCAGTATGAGAAACAGGATGCAAGGCCAGAGACGGCGGGGACTCGATTCAAGTGGGCTCTTAGGCAACCTTTGTCCCCACCGAGCAGGGAGGATGCCCAGTGGCCAATAAGGTGGAGATCTTCCATTGTGTGTATAGGAAACCAACGCTTAATTACAACCTGCATTTCTCACAGATAATCACATTAATACACCTGCAGGAAATATTCCCCATTGGAGAGGAGGGGGGGAGTCGAGATTTCCTGCAGGTATATTAATGGGATTGTGTGTGAGAAACGCAGACTATTATTTCCCACCCTCCGCCATCATCGTGACCAAGAGGCGCGTCTGGGCTCCCCCCTTGGAAAGTTTTCATGCCTGCCTATCTGCAAGGCAGCTGTAGTCTATTTAAAGGGAGCCAGGGGCCTTGGGCCAACCGCCAGCCAGCAACTCGGCCCTTCCTGCCCGGGGCTCCATTACATACACACAGAAACCCACAGAGGGGGGAAATGCCATTGATCTCTCTTGACATCCGTCCTCCCTCTACCCCAAACAACAACAGAATGGATCTATTTCTCGGAGACTCTCCTACCCCACCCAACAACATGTGAGCGTTGCCACCGGGTTTCCATGGCAACCCCATCCTAAGTCCAGAGGTACCTAATTAGTCTTCCCTGATGCTAAGTTGGCAGCAGGGGAAGAGAGAGCAGAGGGGAAGGCCACATCTACAACATTCATTTAAAGCACTATGATACCTCTTTAAAGACTCATGGCTTCCCCCAAAGGATTCTGGGAGCGGTAGTTTAAGGGTGCCGAGAAATGTTTAGAAATCACACACACACACCCCGCTCCGTTCCTCTCCTAAAGCTATAGTCCCCAGAGAGGTTAAATCGTAATCTTCTCTTCATCACAGATAACTCTGGGAATTAGGGCTCTCCTAATCTGAACTCCCAGAATTCTCTGGGGGCAGCCATAGCTGTTAAGGGTGCAGAAAGTTGTCAGGAGGCCCCAATAGGCCCCATCACAGAGCTATTGTTTCCATAATTGTTTAACAATTAGTCCCTCTTCACAGAGAACTCTGGGAAATGTAGTTCTGGGAGAGGAACGGGGGTTTTCTAACGACTCTTGGCAAGTGTAACGAAAGGCAGCTCCCAGAATTCTCTGGGGAAAACTATGACTGTTTACAGGAGAATTACAGTACTACGGAAAAAGAGAGGTATTGATGAACAGGGAAAATAAAAAATGCAGTTCCCTTTAACAAATAGATTGAAGGTATATACAAGCTCACTACACATGAACAAGCTGTGGACAAACGTAGACTTTCCATGGACAAATTCAGCGATAAATACCATATTAGGTTAAGGTCTGCTTAACTACAATACCTTTTTTCGGTAGTGTATATATTCACTTTTCTCTGTGTGGGTCAAGTTAAGATTTACCTGTGAAAAAGGACTTTGTATTACAGTGGTACCTCGGGTTAAGAACATAATTCGTTCCGGAGGTCCGTTCTTAACCTGAAACTGTTCTTAACCTGAGGTACCACTTTAGCTAATGGGGCCTCCTGCTGCTGCCACGCTGCCAAAGCACAATTTCTGTTCTCATCCTGAAGCAAAGTTCTTAAGAGCCAGTATGGTGTAGTGGTTAAGAGCGGTAGTCACGTAATCTGGGGAACCGGGTTCGCGTCTCTGCTCCTCCACATGCAGCTGCTGGGTGACCTTGGGCCAGTCACACTTCTCTGAAGTCTCTCAGCCCCACTCACCTCACAGAGTGTTTGTTGTGGGGGAGGAAGGGAAAGGAGAATGTGAGCCGCTTTGAGACTCCTTAAAGGGAGTGAAAGGCGGGATATCAAATCCAAACTCTTCTTCTTAACCCGAGGTAATATTTCTGGGTTAGTGGAGTCTGTAACCTGAAGCGTATGTAACCTGAGGTACCACTGCACTCTTTCCCCTCCCCACTTCATATTTGTTTAGATTAGTTTGGTTTTATATTGTATTTTGTTTTTTGAAAATCTTATTAAGGGGGGGAGGTGGTGATGATGATGATGATTTATTAATAATAATACAGAGGAGGAGGGACTACTAAATGCATCTTACTCAATATCACCCACCTGCCCCCAAAGCATAATGGAAGCCAAACAAATCAAGGACAATTGGGCATTCATAGAAGCATAGAATCATAGAATTATAGAATCATAGAGTTGGAAGTGACCCCAAGGGCCATCGAGTCCAACCCCCTGCCAAGCAGGAAACACCATCAGAGCACTCCTGACATATGGTTGTCAAGCCTCTGCTTAAAGACCTCCAAAGAAGGAGACTCCACCACACTCCTTGGCAGCAGATTCCACTGTCGAACAGCTCTTACTGTCAGGAAGTTCTTCCTAATGTTTAGGTGGAATCTTCTTTCTTGTAGGTGGAATCTTCTTTCTTCTTTCTTTCTTCTTTCTCATGCCCACAACAACAACCTTTCCCCTCCTCTCTCGTTGCATAAATAAAAACAAGCGGCATAAATAAATACACACTACACTCCATGCCAGAAGCTCAACTGCCTGGCTTTCCCAACCACAAACACTCCCTTTTTAAGTCTCTCTTGGGGCTGTGGTGGGATTGCATTGCAATTCAGAGAGGAAACCCATTTGGAATTGCCCAGAGTGAAATGCTAATTAATGAAAGAGCGGGGGGGGGGGGGGGAGTGCTGTCATGCATGGCAAGGATTCCCTTGCATGTTAAAGGAGCTTTAACTCAGGCAGGTGTTAACTCCAGAATCCGCCACTCATTGCCAGGGACAGAAATATTTGCCGCTAAGTAACAGTTACTGAAAATGACAAGTAGAGAGAACACTATCACACTCAGGTCAACAGGATGCTGGAGTAGACGGGCCTCTGGCCTGACATTATCAAGGAAATATCATAGAATTGTAGAGTCAGACGGGAGCACAAGGGTCATCTAGTCCAACCCCCTGAAATGCAGGAATCTTTTGCCCAACACCTGATCCAGCAGGGCTCTTTCGATGTTCTTAACGTTTGAATTTGAACTGAATTTATTACGGTCCCAGACCAGACTCACATACCGGACTAAACAAATCAGAAACACAATAAAATTAAGTTTAAGCTATCAATCAATATAACCATACAATACAGTTATGGCAGCGGTTAAAATATGGTTTAAGTCTTAATCTCTACAATATTCTCTATAATTTGCTTCTAGTCTTTATAATAGCACAGCTTATTCTCTAATGTTTATACTAAATCTAAAGGGTGGGAGGGGGGGTCCTGATCCCACACACTTTACATGCAGCGCTGAAGTAGGGGGCACCCAACAAATAGTTCTGGGGTTTGACTTCAGTTTCAGCTTTGGCCCAAATTAAATCCTGAATCCTCTGACTGAGGCTCAGGGCTCCTATTTTTGCCCCCACCCCCTCTGCTGGGAGCCAAAACTCAACCCAGAATAAACCCACTGTAATGGTTCTAGGGGTTGCTCGTGCGTAAGCTTGTCCCAACGTCTGGCTGGGTTGCCTGAGTGAACCTTTCCTGTCCGGGCAGCCACTCGCCCGTGACTGTCTCAATCGCTGGCAGAATCCATCAGTGGGCAATTCTTAAACTTCTTCCAGCATAGAAGTTCTTTGACGCCCAGTCTCCTCCTACTCTCCCTGCGCGGAAGCCTTCTGCGTAAGGAGGGCGTAGGCAGCGGAGGACCCTTCCTCTCCCCGCTGGTCCCCGGCAAGGAGTCATGGGATCGCCTCGCCGATTCCCCCATCTCCCCCCCTTCTCCACTGGAGCTACGTTGATTCTCTCCCCCAGAAGATGGGCTGCCTCTCCCACTCCCGGGACGCTCTCTGGGATCCCTTCGGAGCTTGCTCTCTCCCTCGGACACTGATGGCAGATCCCTGACACCCACCTTCTCACAAACAAACCCAGTCCCCAAACAACCCACTTGACTTTTATTCATTTACAGTGGTACCTCCGTTTACGAACAGTCCTGTTTATGAACTATTCGGTTTACGAACTCCGCAAAACTGGAAGTAGTGCCCAGTTTGCAAAACATACCTCGGTATACGAACGGAAGCCAAACAGTGGAAGGGCACCGGCGGCAGGAGGCCTCATTAGGGAAAGCGTGCCTCGTTTTAAGAACGGATTTGGTTTAAGAATGGACTTCAGGGACAGATTAAGTTTGTAAACCGAGGTACCACTGTATTTCATAAAATTAATATGCCACTTGATTGTGTGTGTTGTTGCTTTTTTAAAAAAACAAACAAACCCAAAGTGGTATACAATCAATGTTGTACAATGCAATTATCTGTAAGCGTTGAAAAACAACAATTGAGAACCCTTTTTAAAAGTTAAAGTCAACAATGAGCTAAAAACCAGATGAAAACCTCTATCTCCATGCTCTACGTGTCTGGATGGGCTTTTTTTTTTTTTTTTTTAAATGTTTTTAGTAGGTGCCAGAAAGACTACAGCCTGGTGTCAAGAGGCAGGGAGTTCCAAAGTGCAGGTGCAGCCACACTAAAAGATCAACTGCTTACAAAAGTGGAACGCATCCCTTGCATGAGCAAAATGGGACTTTGGAGAAGCAAAAGGCTGTACAGTGGTGCCCCGCAAGACGAATGCCTCGCAAGACGAAAAACCCGCTAGACAAAAGGGTTTTCCGTTTTGGAGGTGCTTCGCAGGACGAATTTCTCTATGGGCTTGCTTCGCAAGACGAAAATGCCTTGCGATTCCTGGGGTGTTTTTTTCCGCTCCCCACCCCCTTTTTCTAAGGCACTAAGCTGCTAATAGCCTTTTAGCAGCTAATCCGCTAATCCCTTAAACCTTTAATAGCCGCTAATAGCCGCTAAACCGCTAATAGCGCTAATCCACTAATCCGCTAATGGGCTTGCTTCGCAAGACGAAAAAACCGCTAGACGAAGAGACTCACGGAACGGATTCTTTTCCTGTTGCGAGGCACCACTGTATTTAATTCTACTAAGCTTTGGTGAGATTAAGCTCAGCCTAACAACGAGGTAATTTTGTCTTGTGGTGTTTTTTTGTGTTTTTGTACAGTGGTACCTCGGGTTACAGGCGCTTCAGGATACAGATGCTTCAGGTTACAGACTCCGCTAACCCAGAAATAGTACCTCGGGTTAAGAACTTTGCTTCAGGATGAGAACAGAAATTGCGCAGCAGCGGCGAGGCGGCGGCAGCGTGAGGTCCCATTAGCTAAAGTGGTGCTTCAGGTTAAGAGCAGTTTCAGGTTAAGAACAGACCTCCGGAACGAATTAAGTTCTTAACCCAAGGTACCACTGTATTGTGATTTTACGCTGTGAATTGCCCTGAGACCTGTGGGTGTGCAAATTTAATCAGCAGCAGCAGCAACAACAACGCCAGTTCTGCAGTTTGGAGAGGTCCAGCAAGCATGGATGAGGTTAGGCAACCTTGCAGACTTTTAATGACCCCGCCACCTTTCCAAAGCTAATCCTTAGCTTTGTGCAAAGCCCAGAGCCTGGAAACACACAGCTTCCTAGCCCAGCCCTTGAAGACAGATAAAAGTAACTGGATTCACAGAGGTTGGCAAGGAAGACAAGATGAAATTGCTTCTCGCAGTGGACGTCTGTCACCAGAAACATCCCTAGAGCAAACTAACACAACTTAAAAGGTAGCACAGTTCATACGTAGGAAGCCGCCTTATAATTTCCGCAGACCCCTGGGCCCACCTAGCTCCCCCCCCCCAATATAATCTTTATTAGTTTTACAAATTTAATATTACATATACATATTCTATTACATTTTAGATTTGTACTTGCTCCTAAGTGCTGACTTCCCTCCTTCCTTCTTCTGACTTCTTTATATCGCCTCTAAATTTTTTGCATTGTCTTTATTAATTTTATATATAGTTGGAGGCAGTGAGAGATTTTACTTTCTTGGGCTCCATGATCACTGCAGATGGTGACAGCAGTCACGAAATTAAAAGACGCCTGCTCCTTGGGAGAAAGGCGATGGCAAACCTAGACAGCATCTTAAAAAGCAGAGACATCACCTTGCCAACAAAGGTCCATATAGTTAAAGCTATGGTTTTCCCAGTAGTGATGTATGGAAGTGAGAGCTGGATCATAAAGAAGGCTGATCACCGAAGAATTGATGCTTTTGAATTCTGGTGCCGGAGGAGACTCTTGAGAGTCCCATGGACTGCAAGAAGATCAAACCTCTCCATTCTGAAGGAAATCAGCCCTGAGTGCTCACTGGAAGGACAGATCCTGAAGCTGAGGCTTCAATACTTTGGTCACCTCATGAGAAGAGAAGACTCTCTGGAAAAGACCCTGATGTTGGGAAGGATGGAGGGCACAAGAAGAAGGGGATGAAAGAGGATGAGATGGTTGGACAGTGTTCTCGAAGCTACAAACATGAGTCTAACCAAACTGTGGGAGGCAGTGGAAGACAGGAGTGCCTGGCGTGCTCTGGTCCATGCGGTCACAAAGAGTCAGACACAACTAAACGACTAAACAACAACATATAGTTATTCTGCTTCCAAATTTGTCCATAAAATGTCTGTAGATGAATAAATCCTTCTATATATAATCCATATATCATTTGCAACTACTATTGGTTACTTTAATTGCATTGTACTTATTGTTGTTATTTTTCCAATCAAGTTATTTGTATGGCACATTATGAGGTTTGTTTCAATTCTACTGGTTTCTCTATTTCACGCATATCTTTCCTATGTACAGCATAATTTTCTTCCATTCTTTTTGAAATGTTTCATCGCCCTGTTGTCGGATTTCCCCCGTTAATTTAGCTATTTCTGCGTATTCCATTACCTTCTGTTGCCAATCTTCCACTTCCTTGGCCCACCTAACTTAGTATTGTCTATACTGACAAGCAGAGGCTCATTATTTCAGGCAGGGGGCATCCCCAGACATCCCTGGAGATGCCTGGGATTGAACCCAGAGCCTTCTGCATGCAAGGTAGATCCTCTACCACTGAGCTATACCCATTCTGTAACAATAAAAAGATCTGGAGGTGGGAAAACTCATTTGCGGGGGGGGGGGGGGAGAAATCAAACGAGCACAGAATGCTAAATGCCAGGGAGGTCAAGAGTGGAAAACCAGGGAGAGGAGGAACAGAGCTGCTGAACAGAACGCAGCAACATTTTGTTGCAGCCTGTAAATACACAACCATTCATCACCCCTCCCAGGCTTCTCATATTTCCTCCACCAACTTTCTATGCCAACCCGCAATAATTTCAGGTTCGGGAACACAAGCGGCATCGCAACGCCATGGGCGTTTTTGCAGAGTGCCAGAATTCAATCACATGTCTGATTTGGAACAAAGCTCTCTTGCCTCGTCTCCCCCAGAGGCCTGACCTTTACCTGAGACACATCAATAACATCTGCATCACCTGGAGCCAAGCAGGGAGGAGCCCCTGGAGAGAAATTCCACCTGCATTTCGGCAACCTCCACACCATCCACCAAAGCCTGGACCAGTCTACAAAGCAGATTCCTTTTTGGATAGCACAGAGCATTGATGCAATGGCCGTATAAAGACATTAAAAAATATATAATATATAATATATAATCAGTGTTCACACATTATCTGCAGCAGACAGAAGCTCAAGTGATCTACGCCAGATCAGCAAGAAGGTCTTCCGAATTCCAAACGTCTAACCCAGTGTTTCCCAAACTTGGGTATCCAGCTGTTTTCGGACTACAATTCCCATCATCCCTGACCGCTGGTCTTGCTAGCTAGGGATGATGGGAGTTGTAGTCCAAATACAGCTTGGAACCCATAGAAATAGAAGTTACTTTCTGAAAATACTACTATACTATAAAGGTAGTAGAATGGTTTTTTAATTTAAAAATCCCCCTTGCTCACCAAAAAGCAAATCCAAAAACTTTACAAAGAGGCTCAGGCATGCGGGAGCTAAACACCAGGCACTGTTTTAAGAAACTCGTGTTACAAAGGTATGGCAAAGTCTCTTAATGGGGCCTACTCCCAGGTAAGGAGGTAAAGGATGGCAACCTAGGCTTTGTTTGGCACGGGTGGGGGGGCTCTTGTGCTGTATAAAAAGGTAAAGGGACACCTGACCATTAGGCCCAGTCGTGGCCAACTCTGGGGTTGCAGTGCTCATCTCGCTTTCTTGGCCGAGGGAGCCGGCGTACAGCTTCCGGATCATGTGGCCAGCATGACTAAGCCGCTTCTGGCGAACCAGAGCAGCGCACGGAAACGCCGTTTACCTTCCTGCCGGAGCGGTACCTATTTATCTACTTGCACTTTGACGTGCTTCCGAACTGCTAGGTTGGCAGGAGCAGGGACCGAGCAACGGGAGCTCACCCCGTTGCGGGGATTCGAACCGCCGACCTTTTGATCGGCAAGTCCTAGGCTCTGTGGTTTAACCCACAGCGCCACTTGTGCTGTATAGCAGGCAGAAATTCAACAGGTTAAGTTTCTTCTGGTACAATTATGGGAAGGTGTGCCAGGATCCTCCTGTTTAATGCTCTGTTGGTTTTGCTGTGTATTTTCCTTGTATTCCTTTCTATTCCATAAAGACGGTTTAAAAATTTGCCAGCCAGCGTTGAGTTATGCCTTTTCATTTGTGGCTATGCATATTATGGCTGGCTGCAGTAATTCAAAATGATTCCTGGGTTCGGGGGGGGGGGAATGT